>NW_008824032.1:919798-920198 GCF_000699105.1 Pygoscelis adeliae
GCAGCCCCCCGACCACTGATGCCAGCGAGATGGGGGTGGTGGGTGGCGGATTGTGCTTGGCGCTGAGGGTCTGCTCGCGACCCCCTGGTGCTGGGAGCCCCCCCACTCCGCTGGTAATTTTGGCCCCAACCTGGACCACATTGGCCGTAGGGTAAAGAGGAGCATGGGCAGAGGAGGAGGAGGAGGAAGAAGAGGAGGAGGAGGAAGAGGAGGAAGGGGGAGCAGAAGGGGCAGCAACAGCAGAGGAGGAGGAGGCAGGTGTCTGCGGGGCTTGAGCCTGGAAAATGCGGGAGGCCTGACCCTCCAGCTGGGAGTGGTAGCTCCCTGCAGGGGGTCCCTGGGGGTGCACCTCCCCGGGGAGCCCAAAGCTGGGTTCAGGTGGAAGGGACAGGTTGTCGGG
>NW_008824032.1:920249-932578 GCF_000699105.1 Pygoscelis adeliae
GTCGGGAGGGGGAGCTACCGGCGGGGTGTGGGGGAAGAGTGGAGGGTGGTGGTAGGAGTGAGACGGCCCCTGGGACAGCACAGAGGAGGAGTCGGAGTCATTCTCCACGCTGCCAGGGCTGTAGACACTGGGTGAGGTGCTCCTGTTATCCTGGTCAATGTCCCGTGGGTCACTGCTCATCTCATCGTTGAAGCTGTGGCCATCAAGGCTGTCAACATCGGATGGGGATGGAGGGCAGGGCAACTCCTGAAGTAGGAAGGAGGAGAGAGACGTTATGTGGCCTCCCAGACCATGCACAGTACTTCTCAAATTCCCAGAGAACTCGCTTTCTGACCTTTCTCTGCCAGCACTAGAAAAACCCCACAGAGGGAAGGAGACATCGTCTGGCAAGGTATAAGTAACACCAGTCCTCCTGCCTCCCCTTGGAGCAACTTCAGCGCTCTCAGGTCCTTCATGAGCATCACACGCTCAGGGAGGAGGTAACGATGGGCACCTTGTGTACAGAGGCAGCGAGGGAGGGCAGGGAACTGTTACAGACGAGGTTGAGAATGAATAGATACGAAAGGTCCTAGCACCACCATCACCGGCGATGGCAATGGGCTGTTGGCCAGGGTATGATTCAGTGCTACCACCAGGTGGCATAGAGCAGCACACACCACAGTGTGCCCCCAGACCCAGAATCGCTCTTCTTGTCCCTGCAGGGCTCTCCCTCGGTGAGGAGACCCACTCCCCTCCAGCCCCCCACCCCGAGCGTTTCCTCCTCTGGGCTGCCCCACTCCTCACCTCCCCAAGCCCTGCACTTCCCAATCCCTGCTCCTCCCTACCACCTCTCGCCTCAGGCAATGAAGCATTGGTGATTCAACAGTTAGCACAGACAATTAACAAGTACCTCTCTTGAGCCTCGGGGCTTACAAGAGAGGCTAAACTGTAAAAAGATCACTGTTGAGCTGAACTGAACAGTGTCCACGTGGAGAAATTACACAGGTGTAACCACAGCGGTTTAATTACAATCCCCTCATAATGCAAGCAAATATCCCCATGTTTGCAGGCCTTTAAGGCCAGTTCCCTGAACAGGCTAACGGGGAACTAAGAAGCACAAGAGCTGAGTCTTCCTCCAACCGTTTGACCACCAATCCAGCCCGGTGCTGTGGGCATTTTGGAAAAGCCCTACCACAACTATGCAGAGCGTGTGCGTGAGCAGGTTTTGCACAACCATCACCCAGACCCCACCACGACTTAAGGATCTCTGTTTCAGACTGCTCTGGGGGAGCAAAAGAGGCTGAGTCTAACCTGACTGGCAGCTGCGCACGGAGCCAGGCTCTTGCCACTGAGCCGGGAAAGGCAGGGCATGTGCCCAGCTCCGAGAGTGCGGCAGTCCCCTGCAGACAAGGCAAAAGAGACGGAGAGCCTGCCGTCTGCTCAGTCATCACTCCTGGTGGCGTTTTTGTAGCCAGGCAGATGCTATTTAGGTTGGAAGAGCTGCAGTGCAAAACCCAAGGTGCCAGGGCTCCCGAGCAGTGGGAACCTCAAGCCAGGTGGGTGGGAGCAGCACAGGTAGGGAACAGGGGACTCCTTTGCCCTGAACCCAGGACAGGCCAGCAATCACAGCAGGGACAACTCACCTCGGTTTTGGTTTTTTTGGGAGCGTTGGTGTCCTCCCCTTCACTCTCCGAGATTTCTTCTGTTCGGCCCTGCTTGCTGCCCTTGGGGGTGCAGGATTCCTCCACCCGGCCTTTCTGCAAGAGAGAGGAGAACAGGGAGGTGGGAGGGTCATGGGGAAACTTCCCACCCTGCCAGACCTTCACAGGCTGCAGCAGGTGAGACACAGCCACTATGGCATGTGTGTTGAAGAGCTTAGCAGTGCAACACTGAGCCAGAATATGGCAAAAATTAGCTCTAAACAGGGCTGGTGAGACTGAAGACCGGTTCTTGGGAGATGATGGAAGTACAAGATGCTGAGGATGAAAGAGGGATCCCACCCATTCCAGAGAACTAACCCAGCATGGGTTCCTTGGTAGATCCCTTCTGGTCTGCGTCCCTGGATCCCCAAACAGATCCTACCCAATCTGGGCAGTCCTCAGGCACCCCACGCTCGCATACTAGCTTATACTACCTTTGTCGCCTGTCGGGATTTCTCAGCCTTGCCATCACTGCTGGAGGTGCTGACGCCCCCAGGGGAAGCTCGACCCCGTGACCTGAGCTCCTCTCGGGGCCCTGGAGTCTCTTTCTTCCGTCCACTCCGCATTGACATCTAAGAGAGGGATCACTGGATCAGTCCTGCTTTGCATCTCCCTCCACTCCTGCCCTGTCCCCAGCCTCCTGAAGTCTCTGAACCCCTGGCACTCCACTACGCCAAACTCATGTCCACGAGCTTTGCTGTGAGCCTCAGTCCCAACCCACAGCTCCAGCTTGCCTCCTGTGTCTCCCCCCCCCCCCTCCCATCTCACGTACTGAGTCCTTGTTCTGTCGTGTCTTCATTCTTTTGGGTGTGGGACCCCCATTCTCCTTGGCCCGGCTTGATGAAAACATAAATTTTTATCACTCCACACCCCCCTTCGGCTGTTCCCGGGGAGGCGGAGATGGGCAAGAGCAGTTCTTCTGGAAGGGGGGCTTACACCAGCAATGCAACAAGATCCCGGTGAATCCTGAAAGGCAGACAAGGAGATGAGATGGGAGAAAGAGTGAGTGGACTGCAGGACATCCTTTTGTGGTCTGCTATAGAAACATGACAAAATTATTACTGTTTCCTTAATTATTATTTACAGACGCAAGGATCTTTACCAAAAATGCAATAAACTTCCCCATCAGAAGGGGAAAAGATTTGGCCACTCTCACATCCGATTTCCAATTTCTAGGAGTAATACCCACACGATGTGAGGCAGGCAGTCCTCCAATTTTTTGGAGGAAGCAGAGAGGAATGGTTATCAGTATGTTGATTGTCCTCTGAAATAATTTTAGTATTTCCATTTCCTTGTTTATTTGATCTTCAGAGAGAGAGAGGGGGAAAAAAATGGGAAAATGCTTTAAAATGTTCCTAATGACAATTTTTCTGACTTCATAAGTTCCTCTTTGCACTTGTTGTCAATGCAGTAAGTTACACTATCCTTAACTGGCCATGTGCTGTCATTAGCTAGCTCTGTGTAATGAGCCCCCAGTGGCCTTTGCTGAAGAGGTATTATATAGCTCTGCCCTCTCCAGAGCATATGCACATGCATACATGCACCAGCACGTTACGCAGAAAATGTGATAAGTCTTGCTTAGGCTGTTCGGTGTCCAAGGTACACAAATAGGTGCAAGAAAATGCATTTAGCTTTGATTTTGCATGACGCAAACAGAATCAACTCTGTTTAGCTTGAAGGGCCTGCCTAGGTCTCCTTCTTCTCTATACACTGGACTGCTTCTCAGTGTACCACCTAAGAGTCATGCCCAGAGATGCAAGAGTACATCCTTACACTTTGCAGCAGCTGGAAGATTTCTGAGCTCCCTCTGAATAAATTTACAGCTTTGTGCTACGTCCAAAAGCACCATAGATATTTCATACCCTGTTATGCCACACAGTTCCTAGTTTAGAGTATGAAAGCACCATGATTGTGTTAGCCTGGGAACTGGACTGAAGTCATTCAGGGATGCTGCTCCTGAAGCTAGTTTGCTTGGCTCCATCCAGCTCAAGACCTTTCGCACTGCACTGTACTGCGCAGGTGTAACCAAGAAGACACTGTCCTTCCCCAGCCTGTCATTTGAGCTCCTATATTCAGCCTCTGGAATGGACAATCTGCAAGAGAAGGAAATGTGTCCGGTGGATGAGGCATCAGGAGAAAAGATCCACATCTCCTGGGTTATATTCTCTGATCTGGAAGCACGGGAAAGTTTTGTGAATAAGTATAAGAAGACTTGAGATTCGGGACTCCTAAAGGCCATCCCAGACCTCGAAAGATCAGCTTCTAGCCAGCCAGTGCAGGAGCAGTCTGGATGCACTTTCAATCCTCTGAGAAGGGAGCTGAAACCAGGGATCAGAGCAAAGGCACCAGACAGGAGAACCCCTGGACCGCCTGTGCAGCCCTGCTGCTGGACTGTGTGGCCCTGGAGTCGCTGCATTCCTCCGCCTCCATCTCCCTACCTGTGAAAAGGCAGTAATAACACTGGCCTGTCTCTTGTGGGGCTCCACATCTTCCCTGACCAATGCTTAGAGAAAACCATCCGGAAGGTACTTGGGAAGAGCAGGGGATTGTTTGTTTTAATTTCATTAATATTTTATTTGACCCTCATCATGAAAGCCACAGGGGACTCATCCAGCATTAATTCCCACACACAGCAATTCATTAACTGAGACCTCTTCTTTAATAGAAAAATAGGTCACGATGGTTTATAACTGACCTAATGGAGGCAGAGCACTCTCCTAATCTCTACCAGCTGACATGTTTTACAGCCTTACATTTCTGTCATACTTTGGCCTTTGGTTGCTAATTCAGCCAGCTACACTGATGCTATTCTAGATAAGCATCTATAATTAACATTTCTTACGTGAAACAAACATTGTAAGTAAGGCGATCCTAATTTAACCCAGCTTCAACACACGCCATGTTAGCAACCTTCAAGTATTAGCTCAGCTCTGAACACACACAAGCAGCAACAGCACATTACCAATATGTCACTGCTCTTTACATTCAACAGGGGTGCCACCCACACCTCCCACACCAAAGAACCGAACATCATAATGCAGCGCACAGGTCTCACTTCAGCTTTCCAGTAACCCTATGATGACAGTTATGGTGGTCTTTCCAGAGAAGTAAGTCAGAAAAATAATATACAGCCAACACATACTGAAACTTCCTTTTTTAAAAGAAATACCAACTCAGTACTTATGTCAACCGCTGAATATGCAGTACCAAACAAAGCCAGAAACAAATAGGTATGTTTCAGTAGACAATTAACCACTGGGGCAGAAGTTTCTATCACTTAGAGCGCGAAGACTTTTCTAAAATATGTAACAGAACTGACACACACATTATTAGACTCAGTACAGCAACTGTTATGTCAGAGGCCAGATGAGAGGATCACAACACTGCCTTCTAATTTTAACATCTATGAAATAAAAGTTTGCAATGTGAGCCTTGACAATTAACAAAGTTACACCTAACCCTTCCCGTCACCGAAGATCCCTGTAAATGTCTCTGAAGAGTTCTTAGGGCTCTGTGGTTTTGGAAAGGAAATGAGACATTTGGCAGGGCTGCTGTCGAAGGCATAACCTTTTCCTGGCCCTGTGAAGCCCTTTACAGGTTTGATTGAGTTATGAGGCATTGCGAATTGCTATTTTCTGTTTGCGTTTCATTCAACCCAGCTTGGTTTGGCTTACTGCCCAAACCCCTCCATATTCTCGTGTAAGCCCTGGTGCAGTCTCCTGCAAGCAATGCGCACTCAACAGGCATCCCCGCAAGGGATCCAAAATGGATCCCGCTCCTCCTCCTCCCCAGCTTCAAGTAATTCTCCTTGCCAAAGGTGGACTGTCCTGCACAGGCAGCCAGAAGATCACGGGCTCCAGTTCCTCTTCTGTTGATGGACGCAGATAAGTTCTCTCCTTCCCAGGCTGTAGTGTGGAGCAACTCTTCACGGGTTACAAAACTGGAATCAAGTCCACCTCAAATGAGATGCACTCAAGTTTTACCTACTTAAGTATACACCCTTAGTCTCTCTTAGAAAGCTGGGTAAATGTTTGTCCTTGGCTCAGGAGAGCATTTACACGTTAGATTGAGGGTCTGAGAAAATAAACTTTCCTAGATGGCAACAGAAGCAGAGGAAACGGGAACAGGACCAAGTTGTCTGGGATGGTGTTTGGGGGCTTGGCCAGGACTGTAAATGACAAATGAGTTATGTGCCCCAAAGGCTTGCACATGCCGGGGCTGCACACACAGGTACACCCAGCACATGTCCCAACAGCAGGGAGGCAATTTCCAGTGAGACAGGGAAGTCTGGGAGGTGCCTCCAAATCCACAGAGGGCTGAAGGGTTTTGTCACTTCAGCTGGTGCTCAACGGCAGAGCAAGCTCCAGGATGGGCAGCCCGAGTCCGGGGCTCCTGTCTGCTTGAGAGGGCTAAAAGCAGCTAAGGTCCAGCTAGCCATCCCTGGGGCCAGTGACAGGAGAAGGGAGAGCTGAAGGCTCCCAGCATCCATGCCACTGAAGAAAAAGAGCTAACACCACCATTACTTCAGCAGCGTTTCTTTAGCTAGCAGACATTTAAGGCCTGATCCAGTCCTCACTGAGATTAGCTGCTGATACTCAGCTGTCAATAGTTACCACGGTCTCTTCCCTTTCTTTTGTATTATTCCTCTCTTGGGGGGAAAAAAAAAAAACCACACTACCTGGTTTTATTATCTACTACTCCCGATCTTCTCCGACTGTAACATCCCAGTAATCTCAGGTGGATTCAGACCTGGTCCAAGCAGGACGGGAGGTGCAGCAGGCAGAACATGGCTATGGTACGTGTCACAGGAGTCCCCCCTGAGCTAGCCAGTGATGATTTGGGGGTGGAGGGGAATAGCACTGATGTAGCCTCCTCTCTCCACCGAGGCTCTGCCTAGGCATTGCCTGGTAGACCATCCACCTAGTTGGAGGCACTGAGTGCAAAGATGTCAAGGTGCATGGCTGGATCATTCAGTCTCAAAGAAGAAATGAATTAAAAACTCTGCCACCCATCAGGACCACAAATGCTGCAAGAAGGGGCAATTTGACAGCATCTGTACTTTTAAATAAAATGGGACAGTGCCTGTTCTCTGGTCCTGGGGGTGATTTGCATTACACAGCTTGCACCCGGATGACAAAATTCTCCTACCCTCGAAAGGGGATGGACACATCTAACCTGGCCACTGGCAATCAGCATGGTCCTATGCTAACTCCTCAACCATGCTCAGGCATCATCTGGGAGAGCACTCGTTGGCACAGACCAAAGACCGTACAAAGGAACGCCATGGTAATGGACAGCCAGTGCTGTGCGCCAGTGTTGTTACTGTAGACACAGACTGCGTTATCTTCCACTAGATGCCAGACCATGGAAAGTACGTTTGGAGTGAGACGTCAGTTCCTCCTTTAGTCTAAGTACAGATGTTCTGAAGTTCAAACCTCTTGTTTTCTTCAGTTTGGAACTGTTGGAAGTACACAGTGACTATTCCTCAAGTCATTTTTTGAAATGTAGGAACTACATCCAAAATCCTACATGAAATCAAAGGCATTTGGTTGCAAAGAAAAGGATTTAGAAGTCAGAAGATGTGAGAATTAAACTGAGTCCGTTTCTCTGCAATTCATTAGTTCTGTGTTCCCATCCTGGTTTTCCTCTTCCCCCTTCTGCAAAGGGACGGGTTAGCACTGGAGGGAGGACCCAGGGTGGCAAAACAAACACAGCTGCTTTCTAACACATTGCAAATGCTAGAAAGTGTCCTGAAAGTAAGATGGGATGATAACCAATGGATCCCTCTTGACAGGTGAAGATCACTCAGAAGGGAGTGCCCACTGGAGCAGTATAGCCAGGGGACACACAGCGTAGGTAGGAAGTCAGAAGTTGGCATATTTATATATACTGCCCAGTGAATGACAGTCCCAGGCAATACATTTTTAATTCCTGTCTCCATTTCCCTCATTTATAAAATGAAAGGAAAACATTCCCAGAAATTTAATCGGGGTTAACAACTGTGTAGTATCTTGAAAACACAAAGTTTCATCCAAAATACTGCAATCAGACAACCTGAAGTACAACATTTCCCAGTGGCTAAGTACCTGACTTCATGTTTGAACCCTGGTGCCTTTCTATAGGGCAGGCTGGAGACAGGGAGGGAAGGGAGGGGAAGGGTGCTGTGTTTAGTGTTAGACAGCAGTAAATGAATAGGTCAGGGTTCAGGTTGCATGTCACAGTCTTATTGTCAGTCTTTTGATTGAGCGTGACACTACTGTTAAAAGGGAAAATGATTGCGTGAGCGAACGGATTAGGATGCCAAAATGGCTGAATACCAAGATGGCAGTGGGCAAACACTTGCGGCTAATATTACCGCGGGTGCGACTATTCCCATGACTTGCAAATTTTTTTTTACTCAGTAAGTTTTGTTGAGAAGAAAAATATTTATGCGACACCAAATGAAAGGTAGTTTTGAAGCACAGGCATTTTTCTGTCTCCTACAACATAATTGCAACACTGGGTGGATGCAGGGGCTGTGAACTCAGTCTGGAAGGTGGATTAATCAAGGAATAAGACTGTAGACCTGGTCAAATAATCATACTCCAGTTAAAACTCTTGCCTACCCAGTGGATGAAGTTTAACTACATCCCTCCCCCAATACTAACGTGAAGCTGGGGACTGAAATACTCATGAGCCCAGGCTGAAGGCAGTGAGCGTTAGCTAAAGCTTCCTCCACCTGCTCGCCCAGCTCCCGTGGGCCACTCCTGCACCACTGCACTCCCCCGCCATGATGAGAGCACACACCTCCCTGTCCTCTGCAGCCCCCCAACACTGCGTGTGTGACAGGAGTAATGGCTTTAAACTGAAAGAGAGTAGATTTAGATGGGACATACGGAAGACACTTTTTACGATGAGGGTGGCGAGACACTGGAGCAGGTTGCCCAGAGAAGTTGTGGATGCCCCATCATTGGAAGTGTTCAAGGCCAGGTTGGACGGGGCTTTGAGCAACCTGGGCTAGTGAAAGATGTCCCTGACCACGGCAGGGGGATTGGAACTAGATGATCTTTAAAGGTCCCTTCCAGCCCAAACTGTCCTGTGATTCTATGCCTAAAATAATACCTCCCAGACTCCATCTGAGCCAAGAGCCGTAATCCTTTTCTTATATGTACTTGTTGACTTATTTGTCAACAGTACTTGTTGACAAATTCACTTATCATGCTACACCTAAGTGCTCCTTCTCCCCAGTAAAACGATAAATAAAAATTAAAATGCTCGTATTTCAGGAAAGGGTGCCAAATAAGAGTACTAAAAATAAACTGGCAGAGTGCTGGCAGTCTTGGGAGATAAAGCCAGTTTACATTTTATTAAGTCTATATTAATGTTTTGTTTTCTTAATTCTGCACAACCATGAGGACTTAAGAATGTTATTTTAAGTATGAAGGCTGTAATTCTGGATCCTCCATTCAATGAAAAACATATCTGAGAAAAAAAAAATTCTGATGAGCAGAGTGAAATACAAACAATTAGAGCTAAAGCAAGGTAATAAATAATAAAAACATTCATGCATTTAACAATAGCTTAATTTACAGCATAGAAGGAGATATTAATTTTTGCAGAAGCAACTGAAAATAAAGTTTGATTCACTAAATGAAGGTTAGATGTACTAAAGAAGGTTATATTAATCGTAAAACGATTCCTGAGGGCACACTAAAATGACTGTAAGTATGTAACAGATTTACTTAAAAATCTCAGAAGAATCATTCAGTCTCCCCAGAGGAGGGCCTCTCGATCTCTGGGAGACACAGGCTGGCAGAGCCTAGTGGAGGATCACAAAACACACCACACTGGGCTCTTCCCTCTGCGAGTGGGACGGAGGCCTACAGAGGCATGATGCAGAGGAAGGACACATCACACTCTCCATACTCACTATTTTAAGAAGTGCAGCGCCTGAGCACACCTCACCTGTGGAGCTGTTCGGGTTTAAGGGTCTACTGTAATACTTAACACCGCTCTTTTTATACATAGATGTCCCTTTACTAAGGAATGGAAAGTAAATTACTCAAAGACATTGCAGGCTAGTTGCCCAGAGACTCAAAGGAAGATGTTGGCTGGAAGTGACCTCTGCAGGTCCCTGCTCCAAACTCCTGCTCACAGCTGGGCTGACCCCAAATCTAGATGGGGTTGCTCAGGGCCTCGTCCAGGCAAGTCCTGAACAACTCCAGGAGCGAAGCTTCCCCAGCTGACCTTGGACATGCATTCCAGTGCTGAAACACCCATTACCAGTCGTAATTTCCTTGTTGCAATTTGTGACCATGACTCCACGTACCATAGCTCCTCACTGTTAGTACACGGAAGTTATCCACCTGTCAACCCATCATGGTTCCAGACTTCCACTGCAAGCCTTTACTGGGGAAAATTGCTGGTAACTTTGCAGCTGCAGGACATATAGAAGAATACAGGAAACCAGAAGCTGAATGCAAAGTCAGGGCAGCCACATCATCCATCCCTCCCTTCAGTAACAGACCAGTGAAAAGCATGGTCACCCCTTTCTGCCAAGACCCCGCATCGTTCTGAAGGTGGCAGAGGGAGGTCCGGGCAAGGATATGACTCTGCTCAGAGCCCTCAGTCCCAGGCAAACTAGTCAAAGTGTAGAGAAGAAGCTAGAAGGATCAAACTCTGCAAACGGATTTGAATGAATTAAGTGCTGAAAGTATCAGGCTAGGTGGATGAAAGCCTGCTGGATCCTCACAAGGATCAATGTCCTACCTCCCAACAGCATTAAATTAGGAGACACTGTCAGTATCGCAGATAATCATGATTTAAGAGAGAACTTAAGAGAATAAAACACTGAAAAAAAAGACAGGATGGATATAGAAAAAGGGCAAAGGGAAGCCAATGTGGCTGATGAGAGTAAATTAATAAGGGTAGTAATGAGGATGAGAACTAACCGAGGAGAACTGTAGAAGGACTTTCCAAGAGGAGTGATTGGGCAATTAAATGGCACGTGAACTTCAATCTAGATAAACATAAAGCAATGCACACAGAGAAAAAACAACTCCATCTCCACATATTAAATGATGGACTCTAAGCTGACCAGTGGCACTCAAGAGTGATACCCTTGGGATATGAGAGGCAGATCCATGAAAATGTCACCTTGGCATTCAGCAGCCATCAAGAAAGCAAACCACATGCTAGAGATTCCCAAGAAAGGAACTGAAAACCAAGAATGTCATTATGCCCTTGCACAAAGCCATGGTTTTCCCAGATCTTGGAATGTGTGTGCAGTTCTGCTCCTTCCATAGGAACTAGAAAAGACAATGAAGAGGCATGACTGAGTGGGTTAGACATCTCCATCCAGAGAAAAGGGTTACTAAGTGAGGACGTGATCAAGGACTGCAAAACCATATATGAGAAGTAGAGGTTGTGTAGGAAATAATTTTTCACTGTCTTTTCCAGTATAAGAACTGAGGACCATCAAATAACACCACAAAGAAACAAGTTCAAAACAAACAGAAGGAGATCGTTCTTAAAATGGGTGGCTGCAGAATTTCCAAAGGACACTATGGGTGCTAGAAGTTTGCATGGACTTGAGGGGAGACTAGAGAGTTTCATGCACGAGAGAGTAATTAGTGCTTACTGAACAGTAAGAAACCACATCCAGCTATGGCAGTCCCTCCGCTGAAAACCGCTGGAAGCTGTAGGAGTATCAGAGGAAAACAGCACGTAAGCTTGCCTTAATTCACATTCCTTCCTAGGGATTTGGTAGGGACCACTGCTGGAGCAACGGACTCTGGACTAGATGGACCTAGTACGGTCATTGGTATGTTTTTAACAAGTTCAATAGTACGAAGTGCTGAGTGATACACCGAAGAGAAGCGACAAGCACGCCCGCCCTAAGAACTCCTGCTCATCAGTAGGGAGCGCTGAGGAGGAGAAGGCATGTTATTTTGAAGGCATCGGGCAATGTATTATCAAGCAATGAGAAAAAGTATTAATGCCACTGAACACTGCACTTGTCAGACACCCTCTGGTAGACCATGTAATGCTTCAGTTACCCAACATCAGTAAAGATGAAAGTGGATTGCAGAAGGTGCAGAAAACAGTTTCCAGAATGCTGAGGGACACAGAGCATAACAGGGGCAAATGAAAATCGTTAAGATAGAATTCACTAAGTTTGCAAAAGAAAGTAGCTGGCCCAAAGGGACCCAGGGATGCCCTTTTGATCCTGTGTTTCTAGGGATTCACGACTGACAGTGAAGCCAATGCGAGAGCCATTTGTGCAAAGGGCAAGCGTCTGAACACGAAGAAGACGGACAGACAGATCGAGAAGGAAAGGAGTGAATTGGGGCCAGGGAGATGGGCACAGGAACAATCGTACAGCAGGCCTGAGACACTGAAAGCTTTGAGTCACTCCCTTGCCTCGGCTCTCACAGCTTTTCCTTGGTCTACAGAACTGGCCAGTGAGATGATCCTGCCCTCACCCGTAGGGCTGAGAGAAGGGAAACCCAATGGTGTGTTACAAGAAGATTTACACAGAAAGAGATCACTGGAGGTCTCCACTCAAACCCCCTGTTCATAGTAAACTGCAAAGCTAGATGAGGTTGTCACGAACACCTCAGAGAACTGAGTTTCCCCAGCCTCCCTGGGAACCTGTGCCAGTGCTGAACC
>NW_008824032.1:932635-935938 GCF_000699105.1 Pygoscelis adeliae
CCAAGTTCACGGTGAAGTACGATTATAGTTCTTACGATTTTACGAAATCAGAAAACATGACGTTTATGGCTAGATCAAGATCTTCCTGGTCACAATACAACAAAGGATTAGAAGTCACAAGTATCTAAAATTCTCCCTGATCCCAACAGAATTCAAAGCAAGCAATTCATGCCAAAGTGCTACCACCTACGGATACATAATCTACCTCCACCCCTCTGGTGGAGGCCAGATACAGGCCTCCACCTCTCAAGTGGGCACCTGAGCCCTGAGACTGATCCCAAATTAGACTCAGACTGGACTGCCAGGAGAAATGGCATGATGGCAAGTGAAACCACTGCCTGAGATATTTTTAATGTCTTGGGTAATCTCTGTCAAGCAGCACGTGGCAACCTGTGGGCTGAAGCCTGGCGCACAGCTATGGCACAAGCGTGACCTGTCCTGGCAAAAAGACCTCATGCGTGGATCCACTGTCAAAAAGCAAGTCCCCCAAAGCTCGCCGTTGAGAGGCCATGGTGGCCCATCACGGAATTCATTGGTGGCTGGTGAAGGCATGGGCTGAACAAAGTTTGGTAAACATTGGTAAACATTGTTTACCAATGGTAAACATTGGTAAAGTTTGCAGGTGGTGCTGAGGCAGGTGAGATGGTAAATGATGAAACAGAAACTCTGGCACAGACCAGTTGGCATTACTGCAATGGGGTCGCACAGAAAGACAAGCATTTTAATTATGGAAGATTTTTACCTCAAGAGCAAAATAATGTATTAAGCTTTCAAGGATGAAGATCCAAGGATAAACAGAAGCTCTGAAAGGCCTTGTAATTAACAGCTGATAGCAAACTGAACACGAGTTCCCAGCACGAGACTTCTAAGGGGGCTATTCCTGAACGAATGAAATCCACCAGTGCATAAAGAGAGGAATGCTCTTCAGGAGCAGGAATAGAGAGATGATTTTTACCTGACTATATATAGGATCGGTGGGACCATTATGGGAGGAGTGCGTGCAGTTTCTACCTACGTACTCCAAAAAGGATGCTGACAAATTGAAAACTTCCAAAAAAGAACAAGAAGGAAGTCTGGTAACTCCTCCCCCTTACAGTAAGAGCCTTAAGAAGCTCAATATATTTAGCTTATCAGAGGAAAGGTTAAAAGGCGACTTGACCATGGCCTATGAGTACTACAAAAGGACAATATTTCTGACAGCAGAGGGCTCTTTAACCTACAAGACAAAGACCCCAGATCCAATGGATCTATCTGAAGCTAGACAAATTCCACACAGAAATAGTGTGAAACCTGAAAAGTGGGAGAAATCAGTCACTTGAAGAACTTGCATAGGGATCTAGCATATCACTGGAAATCTTACGGGTTTATTTTATTCTAAAATAAATACGCTAATATTTTCTGCGAAGACTGCCAGGTGACATTCCTTGCCATGTGCTGTACAGGGGAGAGGACCAGAGAGTTGATCAGAACAGGTTTTTCAATGCTAAAGTCATTAGCAGTCATAGAGAGGTTGGCCAAGCGGCGATGGGGTCTAGCTCTGGGTGAAAATGTACTTTGAAAGTAATGGTCTAGCAATGTATGAGGAAAGCTTGATGGATAATCATGACTGGATAAACCACTCTTCATAGAGGGTGGATCCTCTTCATGTGTCTGGCAAACTCTGAATAATTCTGAGGAAAATCACATCATCTATTGCACTGCCTGAAAGAAAAGCAGTAGTATATCCAAAATACTACGCTGTAGATACAATTTATATCCAATACACTATGTTATATGTATCAATATAAAATTTAATATAAGATATAACATTATGTATTATATAAGATATATAATACTCTGTATAACATATTATATATTGTGATATATATACACACACATAAATATAAATATATATATATACACACACACAGAGTATATCCAATCTACTGTCCAAAGAGATGAAGGTTGCTCAAATGCAACCTTCACTTAAGTGATCTATAACACAGAGAGACCCTGTGGAAGAAACAGGGTATCACCAAGGCCTTGTAAGGCAGGGAAGTACAAGACTAAAATTTTCCAGCTAGACTGATCTATGATGAACAATATCACCAGGGCACGAGACATGAAGGAAGATTGAAAGCAACCAGCTACCCTCCTTCAGCAAAGCCCAGACAGACCATCATTGGCTAAAATTGCTCGGAGAAGATATTGCAGTTACCCTTTGGTTTGTAGGTGAAAATACTGCCACAACAATCAATCAAACATTGCTATTTTTGCAGAAGACAGCAACAAATCAGTGTTTGCTGCCACAACAAACACAGAAAGCAGACCGTTGGAGATTTCTGCAGGAGCGTTATCAGAACTGGAAGCAAGGCAATGCTTCTGAAGGGATCGCTTCCTCACAAAGTTGACTTGTGTTAAACTTTTAACACATGCCAAATCCTCACCCCGAAACGCTCAAAGCCCAATGAGCCAACCAGACTAAGGTAGAGAGGTGAAGCTCAAACCACTTGAGCTGGAAACATCCCCTTCTGTCTCATCATTCTCCGTACAAGTCTCACTGAGGACATGGGTTGTGGGCCCACAATTGCCCACCACATGACTGGAAGGACAGAAAGATTCTCCAGTGTTCAGCTCAGCGTGACACAAAGAGCAATGGGACATGTACCTGGCCAGCCTGGCAACACGTCTTGGGCACTGCTGCAGCTTCAGTAACTCAGGCAATGCACTGAGACTGAGAACCTCATGTTCATGTTAAACCATCCGCTGTGACCAGCCTTGGGCAGCGATCACATGAATTAATTCTGCAGAGAACACATACCCTAGGTGTAGCTCACTTGGTTATGAGCATGACTTTCTCAGAGATGCCTCCACTTTTAAACACACTCAGAACTTGTGTTGCCTTCTCCTTTGGCCTTTAAGAAATTTGTAAAGCATTACTGTTCTGTACTTCACTAGGAACGGTCCTCAAGAAGTACAGATGGAAGAGATGAAGTGATAAATGCAGGAAATACACTTCATACTTCCATAGCATCTCCTAATGGAGGAAGAAAGAGATCAGAAAATCCACTGGAGGCAAGAATTTTTTTTGTCCAAAAGAGAATGGGAGAAAGAAAACCCAGAACTGGGGAAGATACAGCCTGACAGAGGAGGAAACCACTTTCTCAGAAGAAAAGGCATACACCCAAAAAGGAAAAATATAAGATTGGGTAAACATTCAGGTAGATATTTAAGGAGGGGCACAGCTGAATAAATGCTCAGATCAATTCCAGAGACTGCATTTGCGAGGGTATTGCACCCCAGATCTGGTAAATAAATATCCTT
>NW_008824032.1:935951-937780 GCF_000699105.1 Pygoscelis adeliae
AGCTCTGTATCACAGCGACTGCTCCCCTCAACTCCACCTCCAGCCCCCAGAAAAATGCTGATGAACGTGGGGGAGCTCCAGGAGGAATCAGGAAGGTATATAAGGAGTGACAGAGGCTGAACTTTGGGAAGAGCAAAACCTGCCTGATTCATTTCAGTTACAAATAAAGGCTGCCCCTCTTGAAGAAAAATGCAGATCAAGTAACTTTTAGTATAGTGATCCCACTATGCTATAGAATCATAGCTCCTTGCATGCCCAGTATTATTTTGGAATACAAGTATGCCCACAAGAAACCTGGTTCTAATTCCTTGTGCAGACAAACCTAAAGGTGAGAATGCCAGAACCTTTCAGAGACATCCAAGGGGTACAAAGTCTGGGGGAAGAGATAAATACATACGAAGAGAGGTAAAGGCAGGCTACCGCAGCAGGTTAAACCTGTTAATCTTCTTCATCAGGATTCACTGCACATTTAATTTTCAAATGTTTGGAGGGTTTTTATCGTTTCCAGCATGATCCATGGTACTATATGTTCACTTCTTAATGGTCATACTTGAAAAGCTCCCTCATGAATCACAGTTGGAAAAGTCTGGTTTGAAAGACCAGATCATTCCCAAGAAGTCGGGGAAATACACAAACGATTGGTTGTGCAGTCACCAATAACAAATGTAAAAATAACAACTTGGCCAAGAAACAGGGAAAAAAGGATGAAATTCATTCCAACAAACAATTTGACCATTCACATTTACAAGTGTCCCATCCATGGGTAATGATCTTGGAGCTCCAGCCCCTCAGGGATGCATGTGCAGCACAGCAGTCATGCACAATACCCTTGGGCCTAGAAGAAAGGAGGGTCTAGCTTTCAACTCAAACAACTGTGGGATTTGGGTTACGAAACTGAGGAAACCAGGCATGGATTTGGCTGATGCAGTGACACCGACACGCTGATTCTGGTGGGAAGTCAGGGCTGAACTCTGAAGCTTTAGGCATAAGGATACCTGCAGGATGTGTAACCATGCTCCACCGTTCAGGTCGACACAAAATGAATGGCATTTCCAACTCCTTCTCCTCTGCTCTCCTGCTACACACCTTAGGATAATGGTCCACTACTCTCTCCTCACTTTTGCGAAGCTGGAAAGCATAGCGGTTCCCGTGCAATCCACCCAATACAATCAGAGATAAGGAAAACAGATTTGAGTGGCTAGCTCGGTAAGGACATGGGTAAGCTCCCCAAGAAACCACAGCACTGCAAAATAGACCCTGCAGACAAAAGCCACAGAAATTCTTACAGTACCCATCCTGGCAACTAAGTAACTGGCCACAGAAGTCAAGGCAGCCACAGCACCGAGACAAATGCAAAGAAAGACACTGCCCGTCTCGAAAGCAACTTCAGGAACATACAATAGCTATCAAGGCAGAATCAACGGCAAGCAAAGGCAGCGTGTAAAGTAATGCCACGGTGACCAAATGGCTGCCACTTCAACAGCACAGCGGCCCATGGGGAAAATACTCGCTGGGCAACAACAGCCGAGGCAGCGACAGGCCAGCAGCCTGCAGGAGCCAGCGGGGCAGAACCGCCACCAGCTCAATGGCACAGCCGGAAGGACAACGTGGGAAATCCAGCTGCCACTTCTCCAAAAAACCTCAACAGCAAATGGACAACCAGCCCAACACAGAGAGGGATCTCTCGGCCGGTTCAAAGGGAGCGCAAACGCCATCCTAATGCCGCCCAACCGTACGGGTCTTGTCCGCTCCCCGGTCCCCCAGTAGCAACCTGGCGTTTCACAGGAGCGGGCAGTGGGTCCCCAGGTTGAGGGCGGCATCGGGTGGGG
>NW_008824032.1:940085-945143 GCF_000699105.1 Pygoscelis adeliae
TAAAAATGTGAACAGTCCTCCCGCCTGTGCTTGGAAAACCGGGCTGGCGGCGGCTGCCTCCCCTCGCTGGCAAAGTTCGGCCCCGCCGAGGGGCGTACATGGCCATTTTGGAAAAGTTGCCGTCGAAGGGAGGCTTTCGGGAAGGGGGAAGGGAAGGGGGGGAGCCTGTTGGCTTTGTTACCCGGGAAGTCACTGAAGGGTCTAATCCACATACAGCCGCTGCCACTGACTTCTTTGGGGCACGGCCCGCTGGGGCTGGGGAGCGCGGGCCGGGGAGACGGTACGAGTGACCTGATGCTGCCCTTCCCGGCCGTTTTAGGTGTAGAGACTAAGGCTGGTCATATAAGCAAAACCCAGGCTGCATCGTACAGACATGCCTGTCTGCACGGTTAAATAAGAGAGACTTGGTATGCGTATGGGCAAGTCCTTGTATTGCACTCTGATAGCCTTTAAGTATAATCGCAAAATATTTCCTCGGCAGGACCTTCCAGTGAGCAGGCTGGATGGTGCGCTCTCAACGGGTTTTTATTCAGTAATTCTTATTGTCTGTTACATGGCTCCAAGCACTATTTACTGTACGGCATCCAAACTCAACACTGAATACAGATGTATTAATCTCCTCGTGGGTTTTTCTGTAGTGCTAATCACCCGAACACTTTAAAAACATTAACAACAATGTCCCTGCAACACCCTTGTAAGCCGATGGCTCCCAACACGTTTGTTCCACACCCTCTTCCCGGGGGTACTGTACCATTTCAGGGCCTCCCTATTTATCCTGGACGCAGCGTTCCTCTTGGTGCCTCTCGTTCCAGAGCCAGCCCCGTTGGCACGCAGCACCCCATTGCACAATATAATCATGCCTCACGTCTCCAGCCCTCGTTCATTCTTTCATCCGCCCTTCTCCCCAACCTACCTCTTTGTCTTGACCCTCGCCGAGAGCCCCCGCCCTGTCAGCGCTAATCCCGGGGTGCTATTGTTCCCTACTACTTTCTGATTTACACATGTGGAGTGGGAGATTGAAAAAGCCATGGCTAACATTTGCAAAAATGCCCACTGATTTTCGGGTGGTCAGTCCGAAACATTTCAGAATATTAGTTTGCAGAGGTGCTATGTTGAAGAGAACACCCTGTTGATCCCAAGCACAGAGGTAAGCATTATCTGCTTCACAAAGTGGCTCACCAAGCTGAGCCCCGGAAAACAAGAAAGAATATTATTACTGCTGTTGAGGTAGTAGTGTTTGCAGTTGTCACAGCTGAGTCAAACTGTTACCTTAGGAGTTGACAGCTTTGCGTCCCGAGCTCATAATGAGTGTGACCCTTAAAGGCCAAAGTGATGATTCATGAAGGAGGAAGATCTTGTCAAAATCCGTTTTCTGGATGCTAAACAAAATATCCAGATCCCTAAGGTTTGTGATTTGGGGAAAAGCCTCTGTGAAAGCTACAGTGGTTGGTATTGCTTCAGTCCCAGGGTCTTCTGGATGAGTAACATGTGATACCAAGTTTATTTAACCACTAAGTCAAGCCCCGAATGATTTTCATGTCATCATCTCCCATAACCAGGTCAGTCGCTTGAGTTCAAAACTCTGACTTAAGCAAATGTTAAATTTATTATAAAGATTTTAGTGTCATTTATTATTCCATAAGAGAAGAGGCAGATGGCCCAATGCCTTATGAAAATCTTCCTCGGTTTAGTGTTATTTCAAGAAGTCAGCCAAAGGTGGCCTGTCTCCTGTAAAGCCCGCAGTCTTAGTTTATGAAAAGTCATCGGAGGCGATTCAAAAGAGAAGCAGGACCAGGGGGCAGGGTAACAATTTGCATTTGTGTAATCCTGACTTCTGAGGGCTTGTGTGGACAAAAAGCAGCATCTCCACCAGTAAGGCCGAGGCTTTTGGCCAGCGGGACGAAAAACGAGTGATTGAAGACAAGTGCAGCTGATCGGGACCTTTTCTGGGTCTATGACTGGCTGAGGACAGGCTGTGGAGGATGTGACCAGGAAGCTTCCAGAGGGCTGTGAGGAGGGTTGACACAGGTGCTGTCAGCCTTCCTAAAGGTGTCAAACTGTTTCCCCTTCCCCGCTCAGAAATCCTCGTAGCCAAATTGCTGGTAGGTAAAACCACACTTTTTACTCCGATTCAGGGCGGTCAACATAAGTGGAAAACAGACAAGAGAAACACAAGCGGTCGTGTGTGCTCGTACGGAGAGACCAAGGTGAACTGGCTGCAGAACACGGGAAATAAAATGATCTCACCTTTGAAATCAACAGATTGAAGACCTTGGGCAAATCAAGAGCATTGTTAGCTGTACCTTTTCAGGATGGATAAATGACTCGGGGAGCCTGTGAGCCAGCTAGGAGGATTGGCAAGCAGACACCAAGCTTGCTGGGGTGCAGCTGCTCCTCCCTTGGAGCAGGGAGATGGGCCACGCCATCTCTTGAGGTCTCTTCAGCCGCGTCATCCCACTGCTTTCCAGTTCTACCAGGGGACAAACAGTAGCCTGTGAAATGAGAGGCCTTGGCGGGGATGTAGCCTTCTTACAGAAATACAGCACAAGAGAGACGCTGATAAACCAGACGCAGTCCTGCAGGGGGGCAATGAGATAGTTAAGGTGCTGGAGCCCGTGGCGTACAAGGGAAGGCTGAAGGAGCTGATTCTTTCAGCCTGGAGTAGAGAAAGGTTGGGGGGGCATTAATTACTCTCTTCAGCTATTTTTTTGGGGGCGTGGAGGGTTATAGAGAAGTCAGAGACAAGCTCTTCTGATGGATGCACAGTGAAATGGTTACAAAATTTGCAACAAGGGAAATTCTGGCTAGATAAAGGGTAAACCTCCTCCCTGAGTGTGGTTCAGCACTGGCACAGGTGCCCAGAGAGGCTGGGGAAACTCCCCCTTGGAGATGTTCAGGAACCACCTGGCCAAGGCCCTGAGCAGCCTGATCTAGCTCTGGGGCTAGCCCTGCCGTGAGCAGGAGTTTGGAGTGGAGACCTCCAGACATACCATCTCAATCTTCCTATGAAACTCTGATTCTAAAAATACACAGACCCCCATTTTCCTTTTCGACAGTGCATACACATAGCACGTAGTAGTTTCCTTGATGAAAAGAATAATCAAGCAAGCCCTCTAGTCTGCACTAGGCCTGAGGAAAGTCTTTCTCCGAGCCAGAACTCAGCCAGGGCCACCCAGGACGGCTTCTCCTGGCTTGCTCTCTCAAACTCAGACAAATAATACCTGTGAACCGGTGTTTGTTGGTAAATGAAACACTGAGAAGGTTATAAACCTCCTTGCCCAGTCTCACCAGTCTCCCAGCAATGGCTGTCCCCATGGCCGAGGTGGCTCAGTGACTGGTAATGAAACAATGAGCTGCCTCAGTTTACCATTTAATCAAGCTAATTGGGCTTGGGCTACAGCACAGGGAGGTGTTAATTGTGGAGGTTCATTCATGTGCCGCTCTGGCATCCTCTAGAAGTGAGGGGCAAAGGGGCATCACCCCAGTTCAGTTGTCCACTGGATGTGCCAGTATGTCACAGCTGCACGGCTGATTTCTGAGGCACAGCAGGATGTGCACTGTGCTAGCAGAGACCCCTAAGATGCACACAGTTTATCCAGAACTGTGGCATCTGCATCATTTACAGAGGTGTTTTACCTCCCCCATACATGGCGTAGCACACAGTTACAGCTGCTTCCACAGTGAGTCATGCAATGCTCTGGTAAGCTGATCTTTGCCCAGAGAGCAAGCTTCATAATGCCCTCCTGACAACCTGTCCAAGCTGTCAGCATTCAGTTTTCCAGCAACAGAGCCAAATACTCTTCATTCGAGTAAGGTGTCCAGCACCTTATAGGAATTACCCAAATTTTTGGACCTCTTTGTCAGATGTTCAGCAGAAGAGTGTCTCTGACAGCCTCCTATGTTGAGGATGTTGGTTTCCCAAGGCTGAACACGACCCCATCGTTCTTGAGAGAGACAAAAAGATAGTGGAGAAATTCAGTAGCTCTTCATGCTTAAGGCTTCCCTGTGCGCTCTACAACAAGCCTAATTCAGTGACATCTCCCCTTCCAGCTCCTTCAACGGACACACGCACCTATTTAGAAATGAAAAAACAATTCTGCAGGCTTTGGGGGGGGGGGAGCTAGTGTTAAATTATCCCTTTAACAGCTCAACATTGCTCTGAAAATGTCATCTAAACAGAGCATGATTTGAGAGCTAAAAGAAAACCAATCCAACAAATGTTTCCCGTCACAGATATTGCGGCATCTCCAGCCCATCTCTGTGCTTGTTCCTCATACTCCGATTGAATGCACGTTGTGGCACAGCAATCTGATGGAGACATCAGCTTATACAACAGGAGTCCTCAGGTGCGGGAATAGCACAGTGTTTGGACATTTCTGTCACAAAGCAACTATAACCACATCTCTGCCACTGAAGCAAAGAGAAAGCAGCATATATCTTACAATGCATTGGCTCAGGATAAATATTTGCGGTGACCCAAGCAAACACACCAGGGTCATATATTCGTTATCTACATTGTGCCATCACTGACAAGATTTGATTCAGAAAAGGCACCAAGGTGAGGCAGTGCTACGGCGCAATGCATTCTCATCACCCCAGTGCTTTCACGCGTCTTCTCTGACACAGGGACGTGACAATACCTCGCTGGCGATAACTCTTCACTAACAAATTCTTACCAGAATGTAAGGACATATATACCCATTGCCCGCTGCTACAGTGTTGCTGTATTTAAATGGGCAACACCGACTACCTTGACTACCTAATTTCCTTGCTTGCACAAAAAAGACAAAGGGAGGAGGGGGGAGAGGGGAGATGCTCTTGGGAATATGAAAGCTAAGAAACTTATTTCCAAAAAAACTGCTCAGCAATAGCCATACCGTTTGCCAAACCCCAGCACCTAAAACAAAGGGAAACAGCAGTTGGGCGTACAACGGGAACAAATAGCACACTCCCCGTGCCGCACGCACGCACCCAAAAGGCACTTTCCTTCACAAGAACAGCCCTGTCGCCCACAAACGCTTTTGCGGGAGACGTGACTGCGGGGGACGCCGTGGGGGA
>NW_008824032.1:945574-953492 GCF_000699105.1 Pygoscelis adeliae
GTGCCTCCCAGCATCTTCGGGGCCTGCGCGGGTTTGTTCACCCGTGGGCATGAGGTGTGGAGCTGGACACTGGCTTTTAGGTGCAGCCTTTGAGTCTGGGGGGAGTTCTACTCCGCGGCTACGCCGCTGCTCCGAGAGGCTGAGGGGGAGACTTCAGGGAGACCGTGGGAGAGACATGGCCTGCAGCTAGAACACAAGCTACTCATTAGCACCGAGATTTGTTCTGTATTCACTAGTGATCCCCTAGATCTAGGGCTACTGACCTGAGCTGATAACGGTGGGCAGGGTGCCGTTATCGTTTATTCTCTGTCATAGCTTGGGTTGGATTTCTCACAGTAGCAACCCCCGGCCTCCCACCTCGATCGGAGCCTGTCCAGAATAACGCTGTTGAGCAGGCACTGGGGTTTGCTGGCACTCAGCCTGCCGGGGCACCAGCTGGAGCTGGAATACTTTCACCAAGTACCACTGTGTTGCCCCTGTGAAACAAGATGGAGCTGAGAGACTGACATCCCGCCTACCCCTCCACTGCTCTGCAAGCCCCTTTTGGGGGAGGGGGATCAGCTTTTTCTCTCCCAAAGACTTGCAGTTCCAGCGTACCATCGCTTGATGTCAAGTGGGCAGCTGGCCTGTGGCCAGTCCTGAGGTCTTTACATCAGTGGAGGGCACGATTAAAATCCCTGCACAGCAGATCTTCATGCGACGTGATTTGGTGGAGATGGTGGGGGCAATTCCCACCCTCCCACCTGCCTTCCCCTCGGTGTTCCCCAGCTGGGTGGCCGACAGAGCAGTCTGGCTGTGGGACAAGGCTGTGGAAGGAGGTGGGGGTACCTGGGCCTGTTCTTTCTCTTGTTTTGGTTACCTTTCTGCGTGAGCCTCTCGTGCTTTGATGGCAAAATGTCCCCACTTCCCAAACACTGGCGTGTAGAGAGAAACTTCAGGCCAAGCCAGGCAACTCAGGTGTGAAATACATTTTAATTGAGTTTAGGGATCTGTAGTTTGTCTGTTGCTCAGCTGAGCATGGGCTGTCCAGAAGGTGAAGCAGACATTATGGGCGGAGAAGAGGGTGAAGGAGTGCAAGAGGGAAGGAAACAGAGAGAAAAAGGTCACAAGAAGCAAATGAGAGCATGGGTTTGTTTACGGATGTGTTTTAATATATCGCCCCACAGTACTACGTGCTGGCCCGGAGACTGACAGCACACACACACACCCCCAGTGAGGAACAGCAGTGCACTTCAACGCTAAGCTGCTGGCAAGCACAGCCCAACACAGCACAGCACAGCACTCGTGGTGGAAGGAGGGGACACTCAGGTCCCACCAGGGCTCAGCGCAAACACACACCTGGGGCACAAGGACGCTGTAGGCCAGTACACATACACCTACACGCATGCACAACGAGAGCGAGCCACTGGCGACACTCGTCCAAACACAGCTACAGGTGCGACACTTGTCCTAACACACCAGCCGACGCACATATGTTCACTGCACATGCTTCGGCGTACAAGGGAAACACACCGGGCAGCATGCTCTCGTAGTCTAACACATGAACAGAGCAGCTCAGACGCGGCCCTGCACAAAAAACAAAAGACACACAACGCCTAGATCCAGAAATGCTTATGACCCCAAAGCAAGGGACAGGGTGTAGGCCTCTCTCTCATCCTTCACCTGGGTACGTCTAGCCGGGGACACCTGAACTCGAGGGGGTTTGAGGTGAGAGGGAACCGGGTGGCGGAGGGGGCAAGAAAAAGCAAAAAAGGGAGCAGTGGAGGGAAGGGGGCTTCACAGTCTGTGAGGTGGGAAAGAGCAGCAGGGTGGCTGTGCCCTGGGGACAATGTTCAAAGAACACTTGGGTTGCGAAAGTTGTGTCCGGCAAAGCGTGCTTCATCGCCAAGCTCTTCCTCAATCCTGCAGGAGAGAGAGAGACAGCACACATCAGGCCCTTGCTGTGAGGGAGCATCGGAAGCACCAGGGCGCCGGAGAGGCAGTGCATTGGCCAGGAAGCTGACATGGGCCAAAGGAGTTCAGCTCCTGCCAGCTGCTGCACCTGTGGAGCTGCACCCTCACGCCAAGGAGGAGGGAAGGAGTCTGCTCCAGAGATCTCCCTGGGATCCCACTGTCATCTCTGCGCCTTGTCTTCATGACATTTCCCCCACAAGCCCCATCTACCCTTGGGCTTTCAGCTTCTCCCACCCCAGTTAGTCACTCCCCCGTTCTCTCTTCTGGGTTCCCGTCCCTGGAGCCCCTTACCTCATGAGCTGGTTGTATTTAGCCAGGCGTTCAGACCTGCAGGGAGCACCCGTCTTTATCTGCAAAGCATTCCCCAAAACAAACACTGTAAGACACTGTTATGACTTGTACCAGTTTCCCATGGCAGGGCAGGGGATTCTGTCTTCACATCCCTTCGCTTTCCTCCAGGCCTGTGCGTGGCCTGGGTCTCACCCACCTGCCCAGTGCACAGTCCTACAACCAGATCAGCAATGAAGGTGTCTTCGGTCTCCCCAGATCGGTGGCTCACCATCACACCCCAGCCGTTCTCCTGGGCCAACTTGCAGCTGCAAGGAGCGAGAAATGCAGTCAGTAGCTCTCACTCCTATTACCACCGCCTGCACAGGGTGAGATCCAGGCACCCTTTCCTCCCACCCTCAGCATCCTACGCTCTGGTAGAGACAAAAGTCTATTCATCCAATAGATAGCGTGACACCCTGCTGTGGTTCATCACCAACCCTTTCGCAGGACAAGGGCAGCGGGCTGCACTTACGCTTGGATGGCCTCCGTGACAGATCCAATCTGGTTGACTTTGAGCAGAAGGCAGTTGCAGGCCTTCTCTTCAACAGCTCGTTCGATGCGCTTGGGGTTTGTCACTGTCAGGTCATCTCCCACTATCTGAATCCCCACATTGGCCGTGAACTTGGACCAGGCCTCCCAGTCATCTTGGTCAAAGGGATCCTCGATGGAGACCACTGAAGGGACAACAGAAGAGACATGAGTCAAAGCTGCAACCCTTCCCACCCCAAAAACACAGAGGGGATGCACCCGTTAAGTATGCAACATCAGTGCTGATTCCCTACTGCCAAGCACAGCAGCTCACCTGGATAATCACGTACAAAACTTTGGTAGAGGTCACCCAGCTCATCTGCAGAAATATAGCGGCTTGGGTCATCTGGGGACTTGAAGTCCAGGTCATATTTGCCATCACGGTAGAACTCAGAGGCCGCCACATCCATACCGATGACAATCTTGTCCGTGTAGCCTGCCTTGTCAATAGCTTCCTTGAGGAGCTCCAGAGCTGGGAGGAGGAAAGTTGCAGTCATGAGAGTCAGCCTGTGCAGAGAGCTCTGACTTTCAGTGGGAACCTCCCCTGGGAGGGTCCCGAGAACCACTGAGAGTCTGACGATGTGATGGGAGAGGTAGAAGGGAGCCCAGAGCGCAACAGAAACATGCCAAGGAGCTGTGGAGGCCATATCCAAAAGGACGAGGAGGAATTAAAATACAATCCACAGCCCAGTGACAAGTTAGGGGAAGGCCTTGGAGAAGTCTGCGCACGTGTGAAAGGCCGTGACAGATCAAGGCCACCCCAAGGAGAAGGAGCTTAGGAACCATTCTCTAACACAGGAGGTCAATAACACTGAGGCATCACATTTTGAACCAATCTTTGGGGAATGCTGTGAGCTGGGTGTAGGAAGCCACAGCATTGCAGGCAGGGGTATCCCATGTCTGCAGGGCTCTCACCTTCACTATTTTCCAGGATGTTGGGGGCAAAGCCTCCTTCATCACCCACATTGGTAGCATCTTTGCCATACTTCTCCTTGATGACACTCTTGAGGTTGTGATAGACTTCAGCCCCGATGCGCATGGCATCGCGGAAGCTTTCAGCTCCCACAGGCAGGATCATAAACTCCTGCATGGCCAGTTTGTTGCCTGCGTGGGAACCTCCATTGATCACATTGAAAGCCTGGAAGAGTCCATAAGAGAATCAGAGCTGAAGGAACCGGTCTTGGCACCACCTAGAGGAGGCTCGCAGATGAGTCACCATGCCCATTCATGCCACATCCCACAGGATAACGTAACACATCAGCTACAACGCATCACACCAAAGGCACATACAGCCTGGTGTCTTCCTTCCAAAAGTGGCTCAAAGCAAATGGTTGGAGAGGACTTTCCCACCTGTTTCCCACTCCTGAGCTACATGTGTTTTATCTGTGCTGTGTTTATCTGTACGTGTTTATCAACAATGCTACGTCAATCTCTCTTCCAGGATCTTTCTCCCTGATCCCGAGAAAACTTTAGCATCCACAACAGCCTTTGTGAAGGAGTTTCACAGGGCAGCTACCCCTGGTCTGAAGACCCACATTCCCCTGTTTTGAACTGTGTCCCAGAGGGTTCACATGATGCCCTCTGGTTCTTGTGCCAAGAGTGAGATCCTCAGCCAACCCCCACCACAACCTCTGCTGTATCCTCCTCAGGGCCCTCTTTTCCATATTGAAACCTGACAAATCTCAGGCCCTAGTTTGCTTCCTTGGCAAGTGCAGTGCACTCAGCTGATGTTTCAGTCCTATATCTCTTCCTTCTCTACCTCCCAACACACCCTTTGAACTTTCTTTTGGAGTTTCTCAAGGTGGATATCAAGGATGGAGGAGTCTTACTGGCACAGGAAGGATGAGATCGGAGTTGCCGGCCAGGTCAGCAATGTGCCGGTACAGGGGGACATCCTTCTCTGCAGCTCCCGCCTTGCACACAGCCAGCGAAACTCCCAGGATAGCATTGGCACCAAACTTGGCTGTGGGCAAAACCAAGGAGGAGTTAGGCTTTGCAGGTAGCAACCTCCTGCCCAGCGGGTGCCCTTGCCAGCCCAACCTTGGGCTCACCACAGCTCTGACAGTGCCCCCCGCTCCAGCCCTGCAGCCTCCCATGCTCTTTACTTCCCAGGCCAAATAAAAGGAATGAATTACATTTGTTCTCTGTGCCGTCCATCTCAAGCATCAGATTGTCTATCTTCTCTTGATCCACAACAGAGAGGCCCTGCAAGAAAGAAACAGCTCCTGAGAAGGGGAGGCTGAGAAGAGCTGTTGGCTCTGGTGTGCGAGAAAGGAGGCGTTGATGGAGAAGCTGGGGGTACAGGGACCTTTTTAGCTTGTGGGGGAACACATACACACAAAGCTCCGGAAATTAGTGCCTCGGTATATAGTCAAGTTAGGTAACCATGATGATGTTGCTGCAGTGCAGTGTACTTGTACCCATGCTGGAGAGGGGATCAGCAGCAGCCCAGGCAAGGCTACGCATTGCTGGGGCCACAGGACTCCCTTGGGGATTTACCCAGCCTTTTGGCAGCTTCCAGGGAGCTTTGTGGTGCTGTGACCACACAGAAGCTAGGCAGAACAACAGTACATGCTCAGTCCCAAACAAGCGAATGTAGACTAGAGGGAGCCATATGCCGGAGCAAGGTGGAGAGCAGGATTAGGCCCAACACAGGCAGCCCTCCACCAGGCCGGGTATTTTTCAGGGGTGGAGAGAGCTGGGCTCTCAGCCAGACCCCCCCACGGGCTGCATGGGGTGTAACGTGTGGCTTCAGCTCAGCTCTCCTCAGAGCAGGCTCCAGGTCTTCACGTGTAAACAGGTTATAGATGTGACACTACCGCTCCGCAAGGCTGTGCTGGCGGCGCTGCCAGACCTTGCACATCACACCATGAATGCTGGACGAGACAAACGGGTGTGAGGCCACAGACATGTGGATGAGATTCAGTGCTTGAGGAGGAGCACATCTGAAAGAGCAAGAGGGCTCTACAGGGAGCATTGAGGGGGCTAGTTAGGTGGTACAGATGCTGCAGTGGACCAGGTAGCATTAAATCCTTTCCGCCCATAGAAAAGATCGCTGCGGACACATACAGGCATGGAGGGCAGGATGGGTGTGCCCAGGTTCACAGAGAGCATCACTATGTCTGTTAACCCAGTGAGATGAAGAGAGGCAGAAACAGAGATCAGGGGACAGAGACGGACCAGAGTAAGCGTTGGACAAGGGAGAACAAAGAGAAATCCTTACAGAGCCCACGAGAGCTGGGGCGACAGTGCTGTTGATATGATCCACGGCCTGCAGGACCCCTGAAGAAGGGAAGAGACAGAGAAAGAGAGAGAGAGAGAGAGAGTGAGGCAAAGAGGAGAGTGGAAAGAGGGAGGGAGAGGACCGATAGAGAGACTGAGAGAGGGAGACAGCGAGGGAAGATCGAGGCCTGATCTTTCACTTTACACTAGGTCTGTGCCTCTGTGGTCTCCCTGAGGGCAGTGGGACACATCCACATCACGCCAGTGGATGCGCGGTACCCTCCAGCGGAGCCCCATGCACAGGCAGCCCCGGGGACATGATGTGGAGCAGGCATCTCCCCACCTTTTCCGAGGAAACGTGACTTGTCATTGTCTCGCAGCTCCAGCGCTTCGTAAATACCAGTGGACGCGCCGCTGGGGACTGCTGCTCGAAACATGCCTGGGAAACAGCAAAAGACGGGTGTGAGAAGAGCAGAGGGTGAAAAGGAGGGAAAACCCTCATGCACCTGCTTCTGTCCTGCTTTTGTGGGAAAGGATGTGGCAACCACTTGTGCAAACAGATGGCCCAGCTGGCTGGCTGCTCATGGCTGGTCTTCTCAGAGGTGGAACACTTCTCAGAGGTGGAGCACCAGGGTGGCAGAAATAAATGCACCCAGGGCTTCCAGATTGAGAAACCTGGATCTCAGGCACCCAGAGGTCCACACTGATCCCAGAACTACGGGTGACAGGTGGAAGTCTGGCTCCTCAGCCCTCCTCCTGGTTCCAGAAGCAGCCTGATCCACAGCCACCAGCAGCTTCCTCCCCCTCAGACTGGGGCTGGGTTTCTGCCTCGGTGAAGAAGGAAGAGACTGTTCGGATGCCTGCTCTGGCTCCTCACTGCTCCTCACCCCTCAGCCCACCTAGCTTTGGGCCCAGCGCAGATGCAGCTCTTCCAGCTGAGACACGTGCATGTACATACCTGCACAGAGAGCTCAGGGACAAACCTTCCCCTGCCTCACGAGCATGGCCATGGACGTGTTTCCAAATTTGTACTGTGTCCCAGGACTAAAAGCATAGCTGCAGCAGGGCATCACGGTGATATGACAAGAAGGTAAATATATTTATGTTAACGAAACTTTCCATCCCTGCTACTAGCAGTCACATGGTTCAAGCCATGACATGCACGTGTGCAAAGTTGCTGAGCACATGCACAAGCAGAGCCACAAGCAGAGTTTTGGTCTCTGCGTCTTCCCCTGGCTTGCTGTCTGCCAGGGGTTCACTGGAGAAGACCCTCCATGCTCTCGGCGGAGTGTGCCAGGCTGCTGTGCAGTGCCAGCTCCGCCGGGGTGGGCAGGACTTCCCCTCCATCTCTTGTCCTCACCCGCATACCTTTGTGTGTGTACAGGTCCACCTCAACTGTGGGGTTCCCACGGGAGTCCAGGATCTCGCGGGCATGGATCCTCTCGACTGCCATGGTGAGTCTGTGGAGAGGAGAGGAGAAGAGAGGAGAGGAGAGGAGAGGAGAGGAGAGGACGTGTTCAGCTCTGAGATGGTGCTCACCCTTCTAATGTCTAGACAAGACACCAAAAGAGAGAAGGGAGCTCAAGGAAAAGTGACCTTAGGTGCTGGAGCTAGAACTATCGGCTCAAGGAAATTTAGAAATTGCTATTAAAACCCAGATTGTGGGAATCTATCCACATTTTGTACAGGAACGGGTTATCTACTTGAATTTATTCTGTCCCTTTGCTGCAGATGACAAACTAAGAGCTCTCTCTCCCTCTCTCCCTGCGCCACGGCTGAGTGCTGCTGCTTCTCAGGGCTCCTGAGACGAGCCCGGGTGGCAGATATGGGGAGGGTGCCACAGCATCCACAGGCAGCAGAGAGGGAGAGATCAGCTGGGGCAGCC
>NW_008824032.1:953733-959303 GCF_000699105.1 Pygoscelis adeliae
TCCCCCGGGCCAAACGCCTGGCTTAGCCTTCCCAGCTCCCTCATGAGCCGCCAGGTCAGGCTGTGCTGAGGCGATGGGAGGGTGGAGGAGGCCAGCAGCCCGAGGAGCCATCTTGCTGAAGGCCATGGTGCCTCAGATGTGGGAGAGAGGGCTCTGAAGGGAGGGGGGACCTGGCCCTGCCTGAACACAGGGGCTGGGCCCAGCTCCTGACCCTTCGCTCTGCTCCTGACATGGGGAAGCGGATGAATCTGGGAGACATATCTGTCGGATGAGGAGGGTGAGGAAACCTGGTGTTTTGGATGCGCCTAGTTAAACCTGAAGTGGAAAACAGGCTTGTGGGTGAGGACGGCTGTTTGGAAGAGCTTCTCTTGATGAAGTTTGCTCCCTAGGGAGTCCAAAATAACTCAGCCCCCCCATCCCACCTTCTTATTCCCCTGGCTGTAGGGCTGTGTGATGCCAGAGAGCCGCATCCCCCCTGGAGAGGGAGTAGCAGCAGCGAGGTGTGTGTCACCCCACGCTCCCAGCCCCGCCAGGTTTTCCTCCCCCGGCTCCCACAGATGATTCACTCAACCCTGAGCAGGGCCAGACCCACGCAAAACTCGGTGCAGAGACCGGGGCTGGGGTAACCATGGGGCCCCAGCCGGAACCACGGCATGGTGCGTGTGAGCGTCTCTCAGGGGGGCTCAGCACAGGTTGGGAGTGTGTGCCGTGGGGGGGGTTGCTGCAAATAGCACATCACAGCACTGAGGGGAGCTAAGAAGCAGGCTGGGGGAAGCCGGAGTCAGCTCTCGACCCCATTGCCTGGGGTGGGTGGAAATGGCACAGGCGTGAGGAAATCGCGCTGCTCTGAAGTTCCAGCAAGAGCTTCCCATACTGGGGAGTTTCAGTCAGCGACACCAGGGCTCTCTGGAGCCTGCACAGGACCCTTCACCATGTCCATCTGGGCTGGAATCCCCCATCAGCCGCTTTGGCAGCACTCCTCACGCCATCTGGCACACGCTGCGGGAACTTCCTCCAGAGCCGTGCCGCCGCAGCTGTGAGCTTCCTTTGCAGCAGTGCCCTGGCCATGCCCCAACAGCCTCCACAGGGAAGAGAGGAACAGGACCCCATTAAAGTGACCTTTGACAGCAAGACCCGTGCCAGATGCAGTGCCTCTCTGCTTATGTGGTCATGTTGCCCGTGGTCACATCCCTCTGCCCACGTCCACCTGCCCCTGTTGGGGCCAGCTCTGAGGAAGCCAAATGAGAAGCCCAAATCCAGCCTTGCCTGCCCCACCTCATCACTCATTCGATCTCTTCTCCCCCCTAGTCCTTCACACTCCTTTCTCCACTTGTGTTGCTGCCTTGTGTCCCCCTGCGTTTGCCCTCCTTTGAACAGCGCAAAGAACCGCCCTGAAATCCCTGGCATCAGCTGCACTGTCCTGAAAGCAGGTCAGAGGCGGATAAGCTGGGATAAGGGATTGGGACGGAGCCATAGCCGGGAGTCTGTAGACCAGAGTGAGGAGGAGAGAGGAGCCAGGCTGGAGGCTGGGCAGCCTCGCTTGAACAGGGGCTGGGCAGGGCAGCCCGGGAGACTGGCACTGCTGCAGTGCCTTCCTGCGGGCAGTGCTTCGTGGCACTGCGTGTCGCCAGGGCATCGTCTCGCTGGAGTTCACGCCGCAGCAATTCCCCCTCCCCGCCAGGCAGGCCAGCATGGCGAAGACCTTTCCCCCAAGCCACCGCCACCAGTCCTGTGTGCGGCTGCGATTCCCCCGGGCTGGGCACTGCTCCCAGGAAGCCCGCACTGCTGCAGTGTCGTGGCTGATGCAGCTATTGCTGGCTAGACTGTCACCTCCTCTCCCTGCTGCTCCCCCCCCGTGTGGTGTGGGGCTGTGCAGATAAGAAAACATCCCCTCTCCTCCGTCCCTCCCTCCCTCCCTCCCTCTCTCTCCCTCCCTCTCTCTCCCTCCCTCTCCTTGGGACCCGGCTGAACGCCTGTGTTTATGTCAACACCTCGGGAGGCTGGGGGGCTGGTCTGCTCTGAGGCTGGGTCCTTTCCCCAGCAGTGCCCAAACTGAGCTTCGCCTCCTCCCCACTACCACCCCCCTCCCCCAGGTAAAGCTCCATCCCGCAGCACCTCCCGGCAATGCCCTTGGGAGCACCACCTATCCTTGTCGGTTGCCCCCCTCCTGCAACTCCCTAGGTTCACATCTGAAATGATGCTTGCCGGGGGTAGGGAAGGAGGGAGTACCTGAAATTAAAATATGAAAGAAAAGTGAGAAGGGTGGGGGTGAGGAGAAAGAGGTGGGAGGAGCAGGGGGAGGAAGTGAGGGGAGTTTAGTTGCTAATGCCGCTCACCGTGGTCCTTCTCCGCAGGGACCCCAAAGTGCGTGTGGGGTTTGGAGGGCACAGGGTGGGGAGCAGGAACATGCATGCGGTGAGGGGGTGCTGGCCGTGGGGAGACACTTACCTTCTTAGGGCAGGGGTGAACGAGAGATTGAGAAAGTGCTGGTAGAAAGGAGAGAGGACGAAGCTGAGGAGGGATGCAGGACCTCAAGGGGAGATGGTGTCCTCTAAGCCAACAGCGGCGGCGGCAGCAGGATGGAGACGCCCCTGATAGGGCCGGGACGGCAGCATGTGACCCAGAGCTGCGATGAGTCAGGATTTAGCAAAGCTTTGCAAACAGCACGTAGAGGATGGAGAGAGAGAGAGAGAGAGAGAGAGAGACAGGCAGGCAGGGGATAGACGTAGACAGACGAGGGTGAGAGAGACAGGGAATAGGAGTGGGTGTGCAGGATAAACAGTTCCAGTCACTCCCAGCTCATTAATTATCTTTATTCAAATCAAAAAATCTTGTAGGATTTTTGGGAGCCATAAATCGAACCACAGAACCTGTAACTCTCCCCTTTCCCCTTTTCCCTCTCGGGCCTACTGAGAATGGAGCATATGAGCGCAGTGATTGCAAAAACACTGCAGCACCTCAGGGCGGCTTCCAGGGCCAAGGTGGGTAGCCCTCCTCTTTTCTCCAGGGGCAAAATGAGGTGAAGGTAGCTCTGCTACCTGCAGCTCTCACTTCCCCAACTGCACATGTGGGGGAAGGCCATCTCCAAATCTTGACTGGCTCTGGGAACAGGCGTTAAAACCAGGGGTCACTCATTCACATCACCCTGGAGAGATCCCTCCATTTCCTGAAGAAGGAAAGAGGGAGAAGTTAAATGACTCCACGCCTGACTTCTTTTCCCCTTTCACTGCTCAGTTCTGCTAGTGGGGCCGGGAATGGCAGTAGGGTTGCGATGCTGGCCATCACAATCAGGTTGCAAAGCCCTGTCTCTGTTTCAGGCTCCTCCTTGGGACTGACCTCCCTCAGCCTTCTCCTCATGTAATCTAGAGGAGGAGAGGCCTGATCAGCATGTTTGATCCTCTCTCTGTCCCTTCGCTTCCTTCTCCTCCCCCTGCCGTACTGTTCTCACCTTTTCTTCTTCCTGTCTTTTCTGACAGATTTTGTTTGCCTCTGCCCGCTCATCTTGCTCAAATAATTCCTTGTCGAGGCGTTGCAGGTGTGGCAGCAGGACCAGGACCTCCAGCCGGTAATTGGGTTCATCAGAGCATGGATTGTCCAACAGCACCAGTGCCTGCAGCATGGGGAGGACCTGCAGTTTTGCCACCTCCTGAAGGCTGCTGATCCCATTGTTCCTGAAGAAGAGGAAGCACAGAGGGCAGGGGAAAGAGACACATAGGAGTAGTGAGGTCCCTTCAGAACAGTAAGCTGACAAGGCAGACAAAGCAAAACTTAGCAGCGTGATAGACCGTAGACCTCAGACCACAGACCTGTGATCTAAGATCCAGATCTGTCTGCAGCTCCCCAGACTGAGGGACAAAAAGGACATCTCTGGATTTCTCTCAAAAAGTGTGCTCAAACAGTCCATTGAATTATCTGATACCACCATCGCCCTTGTATGGCAAATGCCGAAAAGTAAAGGGCGCTTGCATCATGTCCAGGACACAGAGAACATGCAGAGAGGGATCCAGAGGATTCCTTTTTATTAAAGGAATAAAAAGTATGAGGTGGGGTCTGAGAATGACTGAAGAGGTAGCTGTTTCCTGAGAAGCCCAGGAAAGGTCCTGGCTGTTATACTCCTAGACAGCTGAGCACTGGACACCAATTAAGGACGGTAAAGATCAACCCATTCCCATCAGGTCTTCAACTTCCAAAGGAACCAGAAAATCCTAAAGACCTAACTGGGAGTACAGCCTGGTGAAGGAGTTTCTGGTCCTGACAGAGAGCAGGGAGGACCTACCGTAGATTGAGGTACTGCAGGCACTTCATGCTACTACAGAATCCGTCCAGGGTCTCAAGGTGGTTGTCACGCAGGTGCAGAGTCGTCAGCTGCCCTAGCCCCTCAAGGCCTTCAAGGCTCCGAATGGCGTTCTGGGCCTGAGCACCAGGGAGGCAGGAAGAGAGAAGGAAAAAGGGGACACACAGGAGAGGGAACAGCAGTTACTTCTGGCCTTTAAAGCTCTTTCTACCTTTCAGACTCCCTATCACTCATACTCTGAAGCTAGATCAGGTTTCTCAGGGTCTTGACCAAATGGGTTCTAAGTATTCAGATTCAAGGACCAAAAGTTTGCTGAAAAAGTGTTTCCTGTAGCATCACTTGATGACTGAGACAAAACCACCCCAGATGAATACTCCACTGACAGTGCAGCACACCCTTCCATGGCAGTGCCAAATCTGAGTCCCTAAGGCCTCAGAGAGCAACAGCGTGGAGGGGAAAGCACAGACCTGAGCCTGAAACAAGTGTATTTAAAGGATGAATAACCAGCCCCTCTCAGTCACGTAGTCCGTGCAGTCCAGGGATCTTCCAGTGTCAGCTGCTTCTCTTGTGGGGGAAATCTACTACCAGGAAGTCTCCCCTTCCACTCCTCTAGGAGCAGAAGCAGGCCGAGTGTTCCTGAGAGAAGTTGCAGGGGGGTGGGGGTTGTTGGTTGGTTTAATTTTAAGTGTTTCCTGGTAGAATTGTTGTTATCCATCCATAAGCGCATGTTCTTGCAACAAATCTGACAATCTTACAGCAGGAAGAATGTGTCCTATCAGTTCAAAATTCCCCATCATTGAATCTCATTCACTTCACTGTGATGTGAGTTATGACAGGAAAATACGAAGCTGAGAATTTCAGCAATAGTTTCACAGCAGGATTTCTGCTGGAGAACACCACTAGAGGTCTCCTGCCCAACCCCGGGCTCACCGCAGTGCTAGCACCAACGCTAGGTCAGGCTGCTCACTGCCTTGTGCAGACAAGTTTGGAACACCCCTGGTAACTACAGCCTCCCCGCCACGTTCTCCAGCCTGGAGCTGCGCAGGGCTTCTGTCCTGGTTTCGGCAGGGATAGAGTTAATTTCCTTCCTAGTAGCTGGTACAGTGCTGTGTTTTGGATTTAGGGTGAGAACAATGTTGATAACACACCGATGTTTTAGTTGTTGCTAGGTAGTGCTTACACTAGTCAAGGACTTTTCAGTTTCTCGTGCTCTACCAACTGAGAAGGCTGGAGGTGCACAAGAAGCTGGGAGGGGGCACAGCCAAACTGGCCAAAG
>NW_008824032.1:964864-969523 GCF_000699105.1 Pygoscelis adeliae
TGTGTGTGTGTGTGTATATATATATATATATAAAAATAAACCCAGGAAAAAGGGTGGTGATTAATGGAAATATACTGGAAAATATGAGACCTGAGCATGATGTAGATGGTATAGAATAAGGGGTGGATATTGTCCTGGTTTCAGCAGGGACAGAGTTAATTTCCTTCCTAGTAGCTGGTACAGTGCTGTGTTTTGGATTTAGGATGGGAACAAAACTGATAAGGCACCGATGTTTTAGTTGTTGCTAGGTAATGCCTACACTAGCCCAGGACTTTCTAGCTTCCCATGCTCTACTGACTGAGAAGGCTGCAGGTGCACAAGAAGCTGGGAGGGGGCACAGCCAAACTGGCCAAAGAAACATTCCATACCATGTGACGTCATGCTCAGTACATAAACTGGGGAAAGCTGGCCGGGGGGGCCGCTGCTCAGGGAACTGGCCGGGCATCGGTTGGCGGGTGGTGAGCAATTGTACTGTGCATCGCTTGCTTTGTGTATTAAAAAAATGTGCATCACTTGCTTTGTGTATTATTATTATTATTACATTATTATTATTATTATTATTGCTATTATTATTTTATTTCAATTATTAAACTGTCTTTATCTCAACCCACGAGTTTTTCTCACTTTTACTCTTCCAATTCTCTCCCCCATCCCACTGGGGTTGGGGGGGAGGAGTGAGTTAGCGGCTGTGTGGGGCTCAGTTGCTGACTGAGGTTAAACCACAACAGCTTCACTTGCGATTGTGGCTCAGAGCTGCAGTCTCTAAGGATGCAGATACCTGCATGGGAAACAGGGGGAGAGGTGCTGTTGCGCTCTCTGTTCCTCGTTGGTACCCAGGCAGTGACAGTGGCCAACGCTTGAGGCTAATGAAAGGGGCACAGGCTGAACTGGTGGGGTAAGAGAACAGTTTAGGGCTGGGTCACTCAGGAAAAGGACATTTTGTAGAAAAGGAGGACTCTAGTGGAAACTGGACAAGGAAAAGTCTGGACCAGCTGGGCCGAGTAAAGAGGGTAACACAAGGGCAAAAAGAGGAAAGTCGGAGATGTAGCAAAGGTCATGTGAACAGATTTAACAACCAGGAAGGATTAGTGAATTGTACCTCAGAGAAAATCAAGAGCTGGTGTGGGAAATGGGGTGGCGAGCTCACAGACCACTGGTCTGTAAAATGAATAGTAACCTCCCATCACTCTGTAAAATGAATAGTAACCTCCCATCACTCTCACTTTCTTCATTACTTTGGTGTGAATAGTTTTAACGGCTCTGGCCCTGCAAGCACTAACAGGACAAATGCAGAATGGATTTTCGTCAGGGTTGTTTTTTTCTCCCTAAATCAAAGAACATTCCATATGACTCCTTTAATTAAGTGCTCACATCATCACCTTACCTTAGATACCAGTTGTTCACACAGATGTGATGCCATCATTTCTTATGGAAAGCTACTATAATATGTTCCCCATGATTCCCTCTCCCCTTCCTGCATACCTAACCTTGCTCTAGCTAGCCTTTGTCTCCACTGCTGCACAACGACCAGGAGCCAATACAGCCCTACTGACAGCAGTAATCCTCAAACCGATACAAGTGCCACATGGTAAGCAGCCAGCTTACAGTCTTCCTGCTAGTACGTACAACTTTTTTAATGCTAAATTTCATCTGCAACTATGTCATACATTAACCAAATTTGGTTCAGGTCCTTTAAATGGAACCCTTTGTCTTGAACCCTGTCCTTGAGGCATCAGCTTCACCTACCCATGCCTCAAGTAATACCAAAATCTTTATACTGAAAGCAAAGCAGTACTGGGAAAGACCCTACTCCAAAATTATTTAGTGAGCAGGCGGACATGGGAGACAAATTCAAGCCCCAAAGATGCCTGAGAAATGAGTCAGTTGTTCTAGTTTTAATAATCACGTCTTGCAATTTGCCCACTTCATATATGCAGCTCAGAAATTCCTCAATCATGCCAGGAACCTTCTTTAAATATAGGTCCGGTGTTTGCTTCCCTCCAATCATTCACTAAAGTGCCTGGTTTTACTTTGAAATTCTGTATTATATCTAGTGACTTATCCACTTCATCCCTTCTTCTAGTACCTCTAGCCCTAAAACCTGTTTTCTACCAGAAAATTGCAGACAATCTCAACAAGCAATCTCCTCAGTGTTTTCTGCCAGGGAGTCTTGATGAAAAGAAACCATATAGCTTTTCAAAGCCTTTATCATCTTTAATTGCTTTTTAAGAGGTAGTGACTCAGGACACCTATCCAGTCTTCACAAGCTGTAGCACTGTGTGATGCATGGGACTAAGCCATACATACTTTCTTCACTTGCGTCTCTAGGAGTAAACGTTCCCTGAAGCAATTGTTTATGGTATTAGGAAATTGCTTCTCCTATCTTATTTTCACTGCGATGTTCAATCAGTTTCTTTTCTGGCAGCTGAAGGTGTGAATCATATAATTGTGCTGTTTTTAAACCGGTATTTGATTAGGCCCATCAGAGAGGAGAAAGAGGCATCACCTCCCCCTGTCATCCAGAGCAAACCTGTTGCAAACCTGTCAGTCCCCACTGACCTCCGGGGGTCCCGGGACACACAGAATACAGGCTTCCCTAACATTGCCAGAAAAGAATACTGCTCTCCCGCAGGAGGCCGGGAGGGAAGAACCCTGCACACTGAACATTGTCAACTCCTCCACTCTCTGCAGAGGAATTACTAGTCAGTGGCTACTCCCTTCGCACTGTCCGGGCAGACAGCGTAGAAGGATCTACCCCAAAGAAGTGATTTTGTCTCTTTAGCTCTCTGAAATCTGTTCCTCTCTCGGGCTGAGAAGATTGAACTGAACAGGCTAGCGTGAAAATTATGCTGCTTTGAAAGGGACAGCCTCTTCCCCTCCTCCCCTGACTGGAGGTGCCAGGCTCTGCAGCAGCTCTGTCCCACTCCCCTAGCTGGCTGAACCCTTACCAGATAGAGGTTCTTGAGCTTGGGAAGATTGAGCCCTGCTGTGCTCTCTAGCATGTTTCCTCGCAGCTCCAGGATTTGCAGGCTGAACAATTGGCCGTGACTCAGGCCCAGCGCTGTCTGGATTTTATTTCCTGAGTGTCAGAGGAGGAAGAAACAACAAGAGAGTTAATCCCACCCAAAGAGAGCGTCCTACATGCACAAGAATGAAGAGAGGTGGTCCGTATCACCTTTCAGGCTGAGGTTGGCTAAGCGGGGGTGAGTAATGCCCTCCATATCCTTGATGCGGTTGTGAGCAAAGCTGATGATCTGGAGGTAGGGCAGCTCCTGCATGCAGGCACTGGTAAGCAGATTCCCATCCACCTTCAGCCAAAGCAGGTGGGTTAGGCTGCTCAGCGGAGACAAATCTTGCAGCTTGTTCTCTGACAAATCCACATACCGCAGGTGAATGAAGCATTTGAGGAGGCTGATGTCTGTCAAGTCCCTGTGGGAGGGAGGATGTGAATAAAACATCTGTCATATTTCCCCCTGCTACCAGCTTTCAGTTTGCTCCTCACCGCTACTGGAGGGAGGCCATCCTCCTCTCCCACTTCCCTGCTGTGCTAGGAAGCCTTGCTGGAGAGAAGGAGGAAAAAGGCAGGCAATAGGGACAGGACGAATAGTCTGTAAACAAGGCCAAATGTTAAGATTGGACCTGCTTTCCTGGCACAGGGAGTACTTATTCCCATTGAACTGTACCTGTCAGGAGAGGGCGGAACCAGAGCAGAAAAGAGGGTAAGTCTGGGGAGGTAGGTCTGTTAGGCAGTAGTGGCAACACCAAGGACTGTGTGGAAGAACTTTGCTAGTGGGAAAAAGCTGGTTGAGATACCTATGAGGCTGCTGAAAGACAGTGTCTTACTGAGGCCTGTTAGTTAGGTCTAGGGTTATGTGGGTGTACTGATGGGGCCGAGGCTCCAAATTGTCCCCAGGCCATTGTGGCACTGTACTTAAAAGTGCATGCCTTAAAGGCTAGCAGTTAACAGGAGAGATGCTTAATGGATATTTCTCGAAGTGACTGTGGGGAGGTCACCCTGTTCAGGTCCCCCTAGGAGACCACAGACCAGAGGGATGGACAGGCTCCCCTCAATCTAGGGGTACGCTGATGTTCCCACCAGTGCATCTGGCTATAGTGGAGACAGTCCCCAGCTCAGGGCTGAGGACGGACAAGCTATGCCAAGGCACAGACTGGAAGCCAGCCAGCCAGAGAACGTGGCCTGGAAACGCTCCTGCCCCACACAGCTGGTCACCAGTGGCCTTGTGGCGCAGCTGCTCCATGGCTACATAGATGCCTGGGGAGGAGGAGGCCTTCTCTTGGGCAGGTGTTGGACACTCACTTGTATTTGGCTTCAAATTTTACATAGGCGTGGGCCAGGCCATTGCCGGTCTTACAGAGGAGAGAGAGGCCCTCCTTCAGGACCTCCTCCGTCAGGGGACACGGGGCCAGCACCTGGGAGAGAAGGAGAGAGCACAACTCCAGCGCTGGCCTAACCACAGCCAGAGGGTGCTGAGGCCCCCTCCCTCACCTGTTCTTCCTCCTCCTGCTCCGACAGCGCCGCCTCCTCCTCCTCCTCCTCCGCCTCCGTATCCTCCTCATCTTCCTCCTAGTCCTACTCTTCATAGTCAAGCTCTAGTCTCCTGTTCCCTCCTCCTCCTCTTCCCTTAACTCCTATTCCTT
>NW_008824032.1:969663-971667 GCF_000699105.1 Pygoscelis adeliae
CCGCAGGCGGTTCGGCGGCAGCCTCAGCCAGGCGGGCCTCGTCCTTTGGGCTTTCCCAGAGGTGACCCTTCTCTCACCGGCGTTATCCTTGCCCCCCCTAATCCAGACCTTTCTGCTGCCTCAGACAGGGCGAATGTGAAATCCAAGGTCTCGTCAGCTCTGAGTAACACCCCCCCCCCCCCCAAAAAAAAAAGAGACTTCTTGCGTTTCGCAGGCACTGCTCCGGTTAGTGCAACCCGCAGCTAAGGCTCGATTTCCTGCAGCAACGCGGGCACTGCTGATTTGCCGTTCATCGGCTATCCAAGCTCCCCGCTGTTTCTTTTTTCATCATCCTGCTTGGCAGTACTCCTCCCAGCTGACTGCTTGTGTTAGTTTGCTGTTCCGACTGCAATAGCTTGTCATTTTTGATATTAAATTCCATGTGGAAATCTCAGAGCGTGTCTCTCCTTCATCAGAAGGACTTTGTGATCTTACTCTACCTTCCCGAGTGCTCCCAGCCCTTCCTAGCTGGGAGTTAGGAGCGGTTATTAGGAGCGTATCCAGAGACTTGAAGGATAATTTTTGTAGGAAGGGACTACTGGAGGTCGTCCTGTCCACCCCCCAGCTCAAAATGGGGCCAGCTTCAAAGTTAGGCTGGGCTGTATGGGGTGGTGGTCACTCAGGTGGCGAATATCTCTGAGGAAAGACATTCCCTCTGGTAAATGTTTAATTAACATGTTGAGCAGAATTAGGCTCCAGCTATGTGTGAAACCCCCCACGACATGATCTCCTGGATGCCAGGAAGCGGCTTTTGGGGTACGGTGTCCCAACCTGCCGCAGGTGGATGCTGCTTCAGCCCTCTCCTCGAGGCTGGGGAGCTGGGGAGGGCTGAGGCTGCCAGTGCCCCGCAGGTGCCATCGGCGCCTGCCCAGCTTTGGCACCCGCGGGCAGGTGGGTGGCTGTGCTCCTGCCGGCTGCCAAGCGGAGCCGGGCGTTTACCGGCTGGGAACGCTGCTCAGAGCTGATGGCCGCCAGTGTTTTGTGGTTAGTACCAAAGTCCAAGGCCCTGCTCCCTTTCCCTTCGGTGCACTTTGCTCCTTCGCAGCCCCCGGGCAACGTCAGCGTTAGATAAGCTTGTCCAAGATGAGCTGGACACACAACCGTCAGACACGAGTCTCACGCTCTCGCAGCGTGTGTGCCAGCCATCACCCCTCCTGCAAAGCACCCTTCTGTGGCCAGGGCTGCATGGCAAGCTGCCGCCCGTGTCCCCTGCCTCGTCCCACTTGACTCCCTGGTGCTGACCTCTTCTCCTGTGCTACACTCCCCCCATCTGAATTCACTCCCTGGTCATTAACCTGCATATGATCTGGTTTTCCACGATATCCCCAGCAAAAAAAAACCCTCTACGCATAAAGCACTCCAGCTCCTCTTGCCTTTGCTTTCCAAGGCTTTAAGGAGCCCTTCAGCAAATCGGTGCTGGAGCAAAAGCGACAACATGCTTTTCTTCCCATCCCTCATCCCTTTATGCTGAAGAACGGACTGGTAGAAGTCGTGTGTGCCTCTATGCACGTTTTATATAGTCTTACAACAGGAACATACGGCTCAATTGCCTTGTTTGTAGATGACCAAAGAACTTAAAAGAAACAAGAGAAATTATATAAGGATACCCAAATCTTTGAAAGAGAGAAATTTTATTTAGGTTATATATAAAAAAGGAAGATCCCAAACCTAACTATACTGATCATTAAGCAGGTTATGTGACAAAAGCTCGTCTGCACATCCACAAAGGAGCACAGGGAGACGACGGCAGGAGGGGGAGCCCAAACAGCACCCTGCCAGGCTGCTCCCAGGCCCATCACGGGAGCCGTCAGCCCACTGAAGGCCCAGAGGAGCACAGGGGCACGATGGCAGGTGGGAACCCAAATTAAGGACTCAGAGGAAGGGACGCCCTGTCCGGGCCCCTCCCAGGGCTGTCCCAGGGGAGCCTCAGTCCCAGAGCACCTTTAGGGCTGGGGGGGTCGCTGC
>NW_008824032.1:972061-973398 GCF_000699105.1 Pygoscelis adeliae
GGGGGCCGGGAGGGGTCTGCGAGGGAGGAGCTGGCTGCCAGGGGGGCCGGGGGAGTCCCGTCCAGCTGTCCCATCCCCAGGGCTTCGGGACCTGGGGGTCCCTGGGGGCAAGACCACCATGGGGGAGTTGGCTACTGGGGGACCAGGGGGACTGGAGAGACTGGGATCCAGGGGCAGCTACTGGGCAGACTGCCTGAGCCCAGCTGCTGGAGAGAGCCACATTGTACATATGTGTGTGTACGTATATATATAAAAATACACATGTATGTATGTATGCATGCTCACTTAGCGCACTTCCATCCTGCTCAGCCAGAGGAGGGGGTGGGATGAGGCCGCTGGTGCTGTGTTCGTGTGAGTGCTCTGTGTAGCTGGCCGTGTTATCTGTGTGGCCGTCCATGTATATATGTATGTATGTGGTATATACGTGTGTTTGTGTGTAGGTGCCTACAGGGAATACAAGCTCAGCCTGGCTATTGGTTGGGGCTGAGGACATGGAGTGGCAGCAGCCTCTCTTGTGCTGTCACATCTGACACAATGCATTTTTCCCCAACAGCAACCTGTTTAAGATCCAACCACTACAATTTGCAGTGAGGACCTAGCAGCGTTTCCACTCCACAGAGCTGTGGTCCTGCCAGAAAGCAGACAAAAAGAAGAAAAACAAGATCTGGCATTCCTACTGATGCAGAAACTATTTTCCATTAGTTTATTCCTCATTAATTGAATGCTTTCATGCCCCTGTATTCTCCTCAAAGCAGCAAGATCAATGCTCGGCTCCCATCTGTTTTTTTCTATGTAGGTCACTCTCCTGGGCTCTTGCCTAGCTCCGTGGGCAGGGCTGGGCAGGAGCAGGAACCGACAGTGGAGCTGCAGCCTGCGGCCGATCCCTGTGAGCAATCCTGGCTACCCGCTCCCAGCAGCCTTAGGCGGAGCCTGCGTCCCTGCCGAGTCACCACTGCTCTGCTCATGCTGACCCCAATGCCCTGAGGCACCAAACTACGGTCCTGCCCCAGCAGCCTGTCAGAAACACTTACTCTGGCTGTAGAAACCACAGTTTTCAGGATTTTTTTTTTTTTTTGCCTTCGAGGCATCCCTTTCCACACACCGAGAGCCAGCAGCTGTCATCTCTGCGCTGCGGTCAGGCTCTTCCTTCTCAGGCCGTCTCACACCCTTCCCTGTTCGATGGCCTTGCTTCCATCACGGGAGGTTCCCAGCAGTCGCCTTCCCACGCCTGGGGCCCACCGCCCTGTGCTTCGTAACAGCCATTGCCCTACCGCGACCCACGGCCGCTGTCGGCGCCATTTTAGCGCGGGCTGGCCCAGCCCTGCCCGCCCCCCCGA
>NW_008824032.1:973499-976996 GCF_000699105.1 Pygoscelis adeliae
CGAAAGGCTCCCGCCGAGGAGGGGGCAGGGCGGGGGCCGGGAAACAGGCTTCTTGCTCCCAGCAGGGGAGGAGATGCCCCCCCTGAAAGGCCGGGGGCTCTCCTCTCCCCGTCCCTTCCAGCTGGGAGGGAGAAACCCCGAACTTTAGCAGACCAGGAGGACCCACGGCATTAGCGGGTTTCCTAAGATTTTTCTCCTTCTTGGTCCCTCACCTCACCCTTTCATCCCTCAGATAATGCCGGCAGGCTGATACACCGACAGCTGGAGTATCAGGGGAGGAACATGCCACAACTGCAAAAACTACTGCAGACCAGAAACATGAAATGGAAGAGGATCTCTCAGATGCGCCTTAACAGACCAAGTGCCCCTTCACACGTCTGCTCCATACAAGAGCACTGCCCCTAGGCTCCCAAGGGTATACTGCCTCACAGCTAAGATTTTCCTTGAGAGGCATTTCCTTTTTCAGTACCCTCAGTAGTACCTAAAAATCTCCTAGCTGGTGCAGCAGCTGGGAAATAACATCTACCCTTGCTTTCTCACTCATCAGCACACAGCTGCAAGCAGGCAGCGAGCACAGCCTCAGCACACGGCCTAAAAACCTTCCCTGCATAAAGAGGGAGCTGCTCTGCTCCACATTTAATGAGCAGCGAAGTCGATTACCAGTCCTCACAGACAGAGGAGGGATGAGCGCATTACCAAGCCTGCCTGGAAAGGTCAGCTCACTAATGGGACAGCCGGGTGCTCCAGCAGCTACTGGAATAGACACACATGGAAGGGATGCACACAGAGAAGAGCTGTAACATGACAGAAGCAAGATGCTCAGGGCATGCTGCAGGTGAAACCTGTGATAGCAAGATGCAGGTTGAACCTGCGCAATGCCTACTGGGGCAGCGGTGGGCCCTCAAAGAAAAGCCCACAAAACCCACACGACCCTCTCTGCAACCAGCTACCTCCAGAAGTAGTAGGTTCTGTGCACTGCTTGTCCCCAGCTGCTTCTGAATAAGATCCAGGACACACACCTTTGCTTTTTCTTTTTTTTCATTTATTGTTCAGTATGGGACACAGGTGAGGTAAGACATCTCACAAGGGTCTAAGCTGACAGGCTCCTTGCTGATGGAGCTAAAGGACGCAAGAGACCGTAGTTCCTTTTTCCTTCCCCCAGCACCAGTGGCCCTCTCTCTGCAGCGCTGCAGAGAAAGGGGGAGGCACTGGCCACACTACCCTTGGGACTGTAGGCTCTTACAGGTCAAGAGGCAAGTGAGGATTTTGCCGATTTGGAGAGGAGGCTGTCAAGACTCTGCCAAGACAGGCTCCCGCTAACAGGACTCCAACATGGTGGTGGGGGTGAGCAGCACAGCTAGAACAATGACCGTGGAGGGGGAAAGCCTCAGAGGAGGCCTCTGTACTGAGATGTGTGCAATGAAAGGTCCCTTCTTGCTTCCGTTTCTTGCTCTTAACCACAAGGGACTGCTCCTCACAAGCTGCTTCAGTGTTTGGCATTGATAATATCCACAAACTCTGGCTTGAGAGAAGCTCCACCAACAAGGAAGCCATCCACATCATGCTGAGAGGCCAGCTCCTTACAGTTGCTGCCAGTGACCGAACCTAAGGAGGGAACAGTATTTTAAGGTCAGATGTGGCCAGCTCTAGAAAATGGGGCCAGAGCAGAGGTAAGACCTGCAAGGTACTAGCCACCTCTTACTGTGCAGACAGTAAGACTGTCTCCCATTTACCCTAACAAGCTAGTAGGTGGTTCTCTGTGCTCTGACAATCTCGAGTTTCCTCACCAGCAGAGCATGCTGTACAACTGTGGTAACAAGCAGAGAAACTAAGCGCTTCCTGCGCTGGGAAGGGGCTTCAGACTCATTTACCTCCATAGATGATCCTAGTTGACTGAGCAACAGCATCAGACACATGGCTTTTCAGCCACCCCCTCAGCTTCTCATGAACTTCCTGAGCCTGCAATGGAACAGAAAGAGTCCCACTGAGGGCTGAGCCATTCTGCACACAATTCCCTTCCAAAGAAAAGAGAGAATCTCTAAAGATTCTCTAAATCTTCAGCCTTTAGAGACAATCTTCAAGAATCTCTCTGAGTGGGAAGGGTCAGTTGGCCACTTAGTCAGCCACCTTTCCCCTGCTCATACCTGTTGGGGAGTTGCAGTTTTACCAGTTCCAATAGCCCAAACCGGCTCATAGGCAAGAACCACTTTACTCCAGTCCTTCACGTTATCTGGGGAGGAGGGAGAAGGTATAGGTAAGCACAGTTCCCCATGCTGGGAAGGGTAGAGCTGGAAAACTTTCTGGAACATGTGGGGCTTTTATAAACGTAATCACGTTAACACTGTGCAGCAACGTATCTGCAAGCCTTACAAGGAAGGCCAGGATGGCCATTATGGCCTTCCAGTTAAGGCTAGGATGGTCATTTCCCAAGTGTCCAAAGCAGAAAAAAGCACCCGTTTTCTTCCCTTACCAGCAATGGCCTTGGTCTGTTCAAAAACCACCTTCTCTGTTATGCCAGCTTCTCTCTCATCCAGCTTCTCTCCAATGCAGGCAATGACTCCAAGGCCCTCAGCTAAAGCATGAGCCACCTTCTGCCCGATCAGCTGGGATTTGAAAAGAAACAAGGCAACCGATAAGTCAGACCTACTCCTGTAGTCATATTTTAACTGCTCACTCCTCCAGCCTTTGCAGGCACATCTGAGCTGGACCATCTCTCCATTCCAGGGTCACTTACCTCATCAGACTCTCCAAAAACATGCCTTCGCTCCGAGTGGCCCAGGATCACCCACGTGGCTCCAATATCTTTGATCATTGCTGGGCTGAGGAGAAAGGAGATGACTCACACCTCTGGAAGAAATTCACATCCCAGAGGCACCCTGCCTTTGCTCTTCTCTGTGGGCTCACCTGATCTCCCCTGTGAAAGCACCCTTTGGTACCTTGTAGCAGTTCTGTGCTGCAACTCCGATCTTTGCATCAAGCTTCTGACGGGCAAAGTCAAGGTAGATGGAGGGGGCTCCACAAACCACCTCTGGAAGGCAAAGGAAGTGGTTACCCTTGGGACAAGCAAAGGGCAGAAACCGTAGCCAGCCACCAACCTCAAATCCCAGCCCCAAGAGGTCATCCCTCTCCCCCTTCCTGGGAAGGCTCAGCCTGCCCACCCTCGCTGACAGGGAGGAAGCCCTTTCCAGCGGGCAGACAGATGATACCAGGCCGACGGCCAGGCCCCTCGGCGGCGAGGAAAGGGCACTGCTGAGAAACCGGGCGAGAATGGCCGAACAGCGTCGGGTTACACCTGGGGTTGTAACGGGGTACGGCGGCGGAGCAGAGGCGCGGTCTCGCAGCCTGCCCTGGCAGCGCAGCTCGGCTGAAACACGGAGCTCCGCACCCCCCGGTCCCGGCCGAGAGACGGGACCAAGAGCACAGGGGGCAGGGTGGGGGCAAGGGGGAGGGAGAGGCGCGGGCCCCGGGGAGACGGGTGACCGGAGGGGGGCTCGGCA
>NW_008824032.1:977679-979299 GCF_000699105.1 Pygoscelis adeliae
ACCCCCGTGGCTCCTCGGTGTGCGCGGCGAGACGGGGGGCTGCGCGGCCGAGAGCACAGGGAACCCGGGGCGGAGAGGTGGCCTCTGCTGCACCGTCAGTTCTCGCACCCCACGACCACCCAGCTCCCGGGGGGGCCCCTAGCAATGCAGAGGGCAGACAGAAACTAGGGGGGTATTTCGACTTTTATTTTGTCCCTCGTGTATTTTGGCATGTAAAGGGCACACAAGGCGGGGGCACTGCTCGCGGCCCACCTTGCTGCCCGCCGCCTGCCCTCCCCGGCAGGGCAGGCAGGAGGAACCCCCCCATACAGAAGCCACACATACACACAAGCCCCCTCCTCCCCTTCCGGACAGCAAGGAGGTGGCATCATCCCACCAAGCAGCAAAGCACTAGGGCTGTGTGTCACGGGGGTGGGGACAGTGAGGACATTTCCTATAGAAACAGATATTCCCACCCCCCCCGGACCCCCTTTACTCATGTCCACGGGGGCTCCAGCCCCCAGTCTATTAGTCAGGGAACTCTTGTCTCCCCGTGTGTCTCCGCGGAGAGGCCGTGAAGGGACGAGTGGGGAAAGAGGAGCAGGGGAGAGGAGGACCCTGCTTTCATCCTCACTGCCCCTACCCCTCTCCCCCCACCACACACAGCAAGAGGATGTTCTAGCTGGGAATCCGCTGATAGAAGTAGATGTAGCCCAGGTCCTTGGGGGGCTTCTCAGAAGCACAGACTTTCTGGTCGTTGTAGATCACCCACCTGCAACAGGTAGAAGGGGAGCTCAGGGACCGCCATTCTGTGGCTAAGATACAACTTGATTCCCCTCGCCTGCTCTCATCCCCGACCCCCCAAGACCTCTGAAGAAAGAGGGGAGGACAGTGATTTAAAGCTGTACCTCACAGTCCCCTTACGCTGTGAAAATCCCTCTTACCTGCCATCTTTCTTGATGTGACAAACGTAGTGTCCACACATAGTCGAAGTGCCCATGTGGCTGATGAAGGCAAACAGCTGATATTCTTCAGAGGATCAGAAGGGAAGAGAGGAGTGATCAGAGAAAGAAAGGCCGTCTTACCCCGAAACACCCTGTGCAAGGCCCCCTCTAGAAAAGGATTCCTGAAGGAAGCTCTGCTGGGTAATAATTTAGAAGTGGGTCTCCGTCAAGCGTGACTATGAGGATTTCGTCTGAAAGCCAAACGTGCAGGGAAACAGGAGATGGTTTCTGCCACCTAGCCTTCTCTATTCCAACGGCTTATTTGGGCCCATGGGTGCCAGGTGGGTAACGGCAGAGATTCCCTTTCCCTGTGGCACCCGGCAGCCTAGCAGCATTGGCACCGATTCTGCATAGAGACTGGAACACGGTTTTTCAACAGGGGCCTGAAGAACAGAAAAGCCTCCCGGGATGACTGGGAAAAAGCAGCACAGCCCTTCCCGTCTTGATGACGCTTCCTCTCCCTCTCTCTTACTGGCTTCCAGCTAATCCCCAGCCTGAAGGGTCTAGACCCTACTTTGTCATCCCTCTCCTTTTCCTCCCTGCTTCCACCTCAACAACCAGACCAGCTCTGTGGCAGGTGCTGCTGCTAAAACCTGTGGTACTGCAAGGATTAGGGAGGATAAAGCCATGTTGAGTT
>NW_008824032.1:979344-992285 GCF_000699105.1 Pygoscelis adeliae
CCTGCTGCTTGGAACTCACTTCCAGGCCCATCGCGCACTTTAGGACCAACAGGGACAGATTCAGAGATGGACTCAGCTGCTGAGCGCCCCTCTGAGATATCCATGGCAGCTTCTGCATCAAGATCATCAATGTGACTAAAGATCCAATCCACAGCACGCTCCAGACTGTTGTTCTGGAAGAAAGAAGAGAAGACTGTGAACTTGGGAATGCCTGTTCCTGAGAATATCTTTTCACTCTGACATCACCCATGCCTCTCACCGTGGCTCTAAGCGCCTTCATAGCCTGGTCCCGGGAGAAGCCCATGGAGACAATGGTGGCCACACTGTCTTCTGAAGGAGGGTCTGGGCAGGCAATAGTTGACCCTGGTCCACTGGATCCGGGGAGAACTAATGGGTTAGCAAAGTCTGCAGCAGAAAACAGAACACAGCTCAGAGCAGTAAGATCTCTCCAGAAGGGATAAAGTCTGAGGTCCCAACTACTTCAGTTTTCCACTGCGGTAGTGGGACAGGAAGTACAATGGCCCAGATACAATAAGCTTCACCATGGCCATGTGGTCTCCTACCTGGATCATCCATATGTGACATGACCCAGTTCATGGCAGCCTCAACCCCACTGTTCCCTGTGTAATACACGGCTTTGCGGCAGGCATCCATGGGAAAGCCCATCTCCACTAGCTGGATAATCACTGACTCATCCAACATGGGTGCTGTGGGAAGACAGAGATTAGAGCCACCCACTCCCACCCAGCCCTGCCTGCTCCGTTTTGTGCAGTGTCACACAGCCCCCCAAGCCACCTTTTCCTGGCTTCGTTTCACTCAAGTTCTATCTCTCTGCTCTTCTCATCCTTTGATACCTTTCTTCTTCAGAAGTGCAGTCTCACACACAGGCACCCCGGGGAACAAAAGGATTCAACCTGTGAACTCAGGAGCACTGGCTCTTCCCTACCCTCCAAACCCTACCTCCCACTGCGTTTTGTGAAAATAAAATACCTCTACCAGTTACATCTTGTATAAACCCCAGCTCTGCCCCCTCTAAATGCACTAGACATGCCACCTCCCCATCTTCCACAGAACAGGAATCAACAAACTCCCTTGCATAACACCCTTGCATAACAGGCATGCAAGGGAGGCAGCCGGTGTTCGCTGATGGAGGGACAGGGAAAGTCTGAGCAGGTGGAAACCGCTAGCATGGGAGACAAGACAAGGAGAGCAAGGAAATGAGTCAGGCATCAGGAAGAGAGGAGGAGAATCACTAACATGTCGGAGAGGAGAAGTGAGGGGAGCAGAAGGAGTCGTCGTCCTCGTTGCCATAGAACCCCAGGCTACCTTTGGGCTCGTCTGGTGTCACCAGTGGGGGTGCGATGTCTGGCATTTCTTCTTCTCCATCTTGCAGCCCTGTTCCCTGCAGTGCAGAGATATCCAGCTCCTCTGGCATTTCAATGGAGACATCTGCAAGATACAGTCTTGCTCAGCCTCCCCATGGGGGCAGAAACAAAGGACTTGGTTGAAAGATCTAGAAGGGTAAGTCCCCGGGGATGCAACATGCTACAGTCTGCAGCTCCTTTTGGCGCAGTTACTTTCCTCTTTGCAGTAACGACCACAATACCCATATATGACTCCCAATACCTATATGCTCTGTACTTCTCATCCTTCTTACCAAGCTTTTTGGGCACCCAGTCCAGACCGAAAGTGAATTTCTTGATCTGGATCACCAGATAATCCGGGAAAGAGGCGAACCGTGTTGTTCTGAAGGAGATAAATAATACTTTTAAATACTTTGGCAGCAATGATTGAAGGCACCTAGTTGATTCAAGAAATCAGTGAGCAGGGTGGAGGCATGTCCTAAGGGGGGATACAAATACCTGTGCAGCTCTCCTATGCTGAGCTTAAAGCTCCTCAAACACAGAACCATTTCTAAAGCAGATACTCTGACAAGAGGAGACGGAATGCAACATTTACAAAATCTTGGGGGATGAAGAAAAAACGTACATGTTCTCTCCCTTCCAATCCTGTATTTTACAAGCCTCCTCAGATTTTAGTATTTAATTAAAAGTCTAACCCTTAAGGAAATGTAGAGGAAATAACATCTTTTATTAGACCGACAGATACAGCTGCAGGAACTGACAAGCTTTGAAGCACAAGAGCACTTCTTCAGATACAAAGCAGAAGCAGTGAATTTTAAGCTAACTGAATTTGATTGAACTATGAAACGGAGGGGAATGTTTGTGAAGGGAGAAGCAGTAATAAGAGAGACATACTTATTATCGGGGGATAATTGTAACATGCTGTAAAATTAAGTTAAGCAATGGTATATATTCAACGCTAATTCTTACGAAGTGTTTGAACACAACTCACTACTTAAAAGCAAAACAAAATGTTACTTTTCAATGTGATCGCATTACTATATATGACTGTTCATGTATAGTAGCTATTGCTTAATAACAGAATATTTGTCAGAAAAACACTTCCAATTCTTTGAGGACTACCCTTTCATTGCAAAAGAACAATCAGTAGCATCACGGCAGGAAGCTGCGTAAGTTTGTAATCTTCCCACTACACCTTTGCACTGTCGCATGTGCTGCAGGCAGTAAGACAAATTAAAGCTGCTTTTTAAAACTTGCTATTAGCATTTAAGTTAGCATTCTTTAAAATAACTCACGCGTCTGTTACACTCAGTGTTATGCTCAAACTTTAATAGCTAAAAACTTCTTTAAAGGAATTTTAGAGACCATGCAAGACCAGTGTTGCCATACTGTCAGTACTGATTTTAAAGCTAAATTTTGAATTTAGAATAAAAGCTGCTAGTTTTCTGGAATATCACTGTATTTTCATAGCCCCTCAGCAATTGAAATCTGATGGTAAGGATTTCACTAGTACTGCTGTTCTGCCCACTGTAATCCCTTGGGGGCAATCACTTCAGCACTGGCAGATTGGTTTCCCCTCTGCTTCAATGTTCCATGGGCCCAGGGTGTGGAGGACTACAAAGCTTTGGTAACGCTTCTCCCCCAGGCAACTCAAAGAAGTCCCCAAAGATGCAGCTATTGCCAGGTCATCATAGCCTAGCTGGTAACTCACACACACTCACTTGAGAGCCACAGACTTGGCCTGCAAGGCTGTGCTCCAGAAATCATCCACCTGCTCTGGAGCTCCATAGGCCTCTAGGCAGGAGCTGAAAGGCACCTTGGCTCGCACCAGCTCAGGCAGTGGCTGCTTCTCCTCCTCAGCCTGCCGCTTCTTCTCCTCATATTCCAGTAGTTCATCTAGAGAATAAAGCAGAGGAGTCAAGGACTACCTCTAGGTACCTACAAAGCAACTGGTGTAAGCTACACCCAGAGGCAGAATAGGCCTATAGATACACGCCATCAAGAATGGAGCACAAAATAGACAATGTCTTCCAGAGCACTGTTCTGCTACTGCAGTCCTGTTTTGCTGTTGACTCACAGCCCAGCTTGTGGTGTCGGAGGGAAAAGTTCTAGAGGGACACCACTGTGTCAGACCACCTCTGAAGAAATCAGCCCGATCCCACAAAAGCAGGTGAAGGATCGATCTGGCTTCACAAGTGGCAAAGCCGGTCCTTGGGGAAGTCCCTTTCCCATTTAAGGAGTTCTGTAATAAAAGTACAATATCCAAACATAATGTTTGCTACTCTTCTGGTCGTGGCACATTACTGACCTTTGTTGAGTGCAGCATCCATGGGCACAGGCAGCTGCATGATATAGTCCACACGCTGGGTGTATTTCACCTTTTCTGTGGCCAGGCACTTCAGCTTCTCCTCCACCAGAAAACGGAAGACCTCATTAGGGTTCTCCGAGCTGCGGCAGTTCCTCTGAAGAAGGAGAGATTAGAAGGATAGATGTAACATCAGAATGGCAGAAATAAATATCTGCAGTAGCAGTGGTTCCACACAAGACATGGCTAAAGAGTATTCACTTCTGTACCCAGTCCACTGGTAAAGACAGCAAAGAGTAAACTAGAGCCAACTTCTGTACCCCAGGAACCCATGCCATCCCTGCTCCTAAAGAAGACAATTTACATCTCCAGCCGTGCCATTCCCAAAAGAGATTCCTCCAACAAATCAGCCCTGAAAACGTGGCCAAGCATCTCTCCTTCTCTGCTTCCGCAGGCACTAGCTGGCCCATTTCCTTGTGTTCTCTCCCTCTCTCTGCTCTGATTGCCAGCTTCTCACCTCTACTCCTCACCCCCTGCTGTGGGGAGAAAACACAGCTGGGCTCCCCCATGATTTGACAGATAGACTCAACCATTACCTCCACCATGTTGATGAAGTGCAGAAAGAACTCCTGGGCGTCCTGCTGTCGGTTAGTGGAAAATTCTGGGTGCCCCTTTCCAATGAGGGACTTAAACATGCGTGGAGCAATGCCATTTTGCATACCCTGCAAATAACAAGGTGGAAGAGGAAGGTGGTCGTAATTTGCTAAGCATGTGTCCTGGCATGTAGCACTCTACTCTTAGCCATGCTTTTCTTCAGGTGACAGGGCCCTGGAACAATCCCCAGGACATGTCTTCAGAAAAGGTTCTCTCTCCATCCCCATGTAACACACACAACGCCTCATGCAACACACACATCATGAGGGTGTCGTATGCAAGCCTCACCTTCTGATCAGGCTGCTGCTCCCCATCTGCAGAAGCTGGCTTTGAATACTCCCCAGAAAGCAGTCCATGGCCCAGTTTGGCTCTGGAATGATGAAGAAGTCACTGTTAGCATCAAAAAGGTTTCTGCAATCCCACATACTCCAGGAGCCACATCAACCCATCCAGCTTTACCACTGCCATGGACTGTCAATCTCACAGATACCAGTTTTCTCTGCTGCGCCAGCCAAGATCATCTTATCTTGGTCTGCTCTCTGGTCCCATGAGACATCATTGACTTGAAAGTTACTAGGACTTCTGGGCACCAATCTCAACCATTGCTTGCACAGTGGGGAGAACACAGAGGAAGAGCTTCCTTTTCCCCACAGAAGGGCAGCTGGTGCTGAGCCATACAGCAGCTGCGTAACAGCCAAACTAAGCTGCAGCCTGACATGGGTAAAGTAGCAGTGTATCTAATTGACTGTGCAGGAGACAATAGGGCAGAGTGAAATTGTCTGAGCCAGAAACAGCATTGCTGTGAGCAGACTGATCACATTTTCCCAGGGGAAAGATCAAGAATGACTGCATGAGGCACTTAATGGACAACAGTAACATTCAGCAAATTCCTCCTATGCTCAGACTCTCCTACTATTCCACTTCACTCCAGTCCCTCCCCATCACTGTTGCCATTTGTCTGGAACCAAACCCTAGCAACTCCTCCCTTTGCCCAGGCAAAAATCTTTCTGGCTGTCTCAACTTAATCCCCTCCGCAGTGAACACTTCACCCCAGGCTGTCCAAATTTAGAATCCTTCCTTACTGCTGAACTCCCTTCCACAAATGCCATTGCTCCACCCCAAACGTCCATATACTGCTTTGCTGTTTTAGAGCAGATGTAGCACAGAATTCATGTATTTAAAATGCAACACCCTTCCAAATCTTGTGTTCCTTCTTCTGTATATTCTCCTGCTATTGTTCACACAACCCCTCTTGCATGAAGCCTCTTTAAGCATATATAAATTATCCACTGAGAATAAAGTTGCCTAAATCTATGTATTTCTTTGCTCTTAACCATCTCCCTCCGTTGCAGAGAGCAAGCACCTTTTTGCTGTTACGCAGATAGAATATGCCTACCAGAAATCCCCCCTGTGGTTAACATGGTACTGCGTTCCCCACATAATACATTTAAGAGCCTCTCATGAACACTGAGGTGCACTCTGTCCTCTCCATCTAGGACATTCAGCTGAATTTTCTTGGCTTAGATCCTTATTGATCACTGAGGATCAGTGTCTCTGGTGATGGACACGGAAACAGAGAGGCAAGGCTTGAGGGAGAAACCTGCAGCAAAGCACACTGTAGCAGCGCAGAGGGGACACACCCAGGCAGCCTCAGCCTTCCTTCTCTCACCAAAACTCTACGTACACTTGTGTGCTGAAGTCCTGTGTGGGGTCCGAAGGTGCACTTTGGAATATCTTCTCCAGCTTGTCCACATATCTGGAAAACAGAGCAATCTAAGGGACATACGGGTTCACCCAGTAGAGACACAGTTCTGAGCCTGATTACTGTAACAGAAGCTCCCAGCTCTAGGAGACCTTTGTACTGATCCCAGGGGATCCCAGGCTAATGAAAAGGAGTGATTAAGCTCACTTACTTTCTCTGGAAGTCTGGGATACTGAACAGCACCTGCATCACAGAATTGAGGTAGCAACTGTTGCCCAGGTTACGGATACCAGTGTACCCAGGCCCATAGAGGGGCTTGAGCTGCACGCCAGACTCCTGGATGAGCTCCCACTCCCCAATGCGCTGGTTCATGTCTATTTCCAGTTCTGTCATTGTCTTGTCTGTCTGTGGAGGGAAGGAACAGGAAAAACCCTCAAAGAAGACTCAAGGGAACATCAGAGGTGTGAAAAGTGCAATGCTGTAGAGAAACAGAGAGTCAAATCCATTATGTTTTATTAAATTAGAAGAAGAGGAAGATACAAGAATTGTTTTCAAATATCTGAATACCTGGGACAGAAAGAGGAATGATAAGAAACATGGGAGAAATCTGAACCATCCCCTGTAAAGGGGCATGGAAATCACAACACACTAAGACTGAATCTAGGGAACAAAGCTCAGCGCCTGAGAACCTCCCTGCCCACAGTACTGACACAGAACCCCAAGGAAATAAACCTGAGGGACAGGAAACAAAGCCAAAAAAGGCAATGGAAGAAGAGAGGCAGATGAGTCAACTCTCCACCTGACAAAAAACAGGATTTCTTGACCAGGAATGGTTCTGCATAGCCACAGAAAGCTGGGATCCAGCTAAGACACCTCAGAGTTGCTTCTCTCCCCCTCTGGGCCTATGGAGGACCACCCCCCCCCTCACCTTCTGCATCTTGAGCATGTCAATCCCAAAGTGAGCAAGGTGTTCTGCCAGGTTGGGATCCAACACCATGTCATCCTCGTCGTAGGAGTAGACGTCTATGCAGGAACACAGAGGAAAAGGAGACACTTATAATGGCCTGTGATCTAACACTCACTGCCAGATGAAGAAAACAGAGTGCTCAGAACTGGGAGTTTTGACAAACTGAGCAGCTGGGGTTTCTCTCCTTTCTCGGGAGAGTAGCATGACAAGACAGAATATTGAGGTTCCTCCAAAACATGTGACAAGACAAACAAAGCTGTCATTGATCAAGGTACAGAGGAACATGTATGTCTGGAGTGAGGAAAGTGGGTTACTGTGCCATATACTCTCTACTCAGGCTTTGCACACAAAATTCTTTGATAAATATCCCAACGCAGAAAATAAGACGGCAACCTGGATAACCATTCTAAAACCCCCCAAATTACAAGGGAGGGGAGGAGGAAGGCAAGGATTTATCAGCTGGTTCTTTGCCTGCCACAAGAAGCAGGTCAGAGTGGGAAAGTTCATGATAGGATGACACTGAATGTTCCAGGTCATAAGATGCGCAACACCAGCCTAATTCCTGGAAATCCTCCCTGACTTCCCTTGTCAGAGACCACAGTCAGCCTGAGTGTTGCCTGGCGTCTATAACCCTCACAGGATCCCCCTTCTCACCAGCCCCATCAGGAGTAATTGTTCCCAGTTTCACAGCCAGTGGGTAGCCAGTTTCCCGATAATGCTCAACCGCATGATTGTTGCCACCACTGCCATCAAAATAGCGTCGACCACAGAGGATGGCTCCATCAGTCATGTTCAGCCACAGGTTCTCCCTCATGTCACACTTGCTGCACTTCCAGCCACTATTGACAAGGAACAGAGAAGAAGAGATTAGGGTGAAAATCTTTGGGTTCTACCTCCCAAGCCCTCTCCATTACTACCCACTGACCATAGTATAAGCAATCTCATTCCTCTTTTACTTCAGAACACTGAGCATCCTGAAATAGCTTAGTTTGCCACTTCCCCTGAATTTACTATGACAAGGCACACTCAGAGACTCACAAAAGAAGTCTCATCTGCTGCTGCAGTCCAAGACAGGAGAAGAAGGTGATGGGGGTGGGTCTGGGATACAGAGCGACACAGCTAGTTTCAGTACTATGCTCACCACGGTGGGATGCGGACATCGTTCTGAAGTTGGTGCAGGGAAAAAGCGTGTTTGGATACACGCCGAACCTCCCCATCCCAAGCCTGCACCTCCTGCTTCCGTGAGGCTGAATCTGCTGTCAGGATGGCCTCGACTGCACTGGCAATCTGGAATTAGGACAGCAGGAAAAAAAATGAAGGGTACAAGGAGAGAAGCTTCCAGTGCCACAACAGTCTGCATTTAGGCTCAGATGGGCAAGTCAGTTGTGCTAGGGCAGCATTCAGGAGCCTCAGTCACAAGCCAGGGCTCCGTAACATAAAGCATTGTATAAGTGTAGAACAACCCTGCTTACTCCAAGCTGAGACTTCGCAGCAGCTGTGCAGGACCCCTTTTACAGGACAGCGGTTCCTTCTCTGTAATGGTGCGTTTCCTCCTTACCAACAGAAAACACAGCCCTCCACCCAAACGTACCCTGTCTCTGACCATGTCCGGTAGTCCCTCCAGCCCATCACGAGGAATATCCAAATGCTCTGGGAAAATTACTATTTTTACATCTTCATCATATTCAAACTTTTCCTCTGTGATGTCAAATCCACCTTCTATACCTACAGGAAGAAGAAAACATTGCAGTAACAGGTAAAACCAAATAGCTGCTGAGGCCTCTTTGCCCATAGCTTACATGAAATAAGGCACCATGACTAAGGCAAAGCTCTAGATCAACGATCCACAATCTTTCTTCTATTTCTGGATCCCAAAGTTTCTGCTGGAGGTCTGAACTTCACAGGAGCAAATATAAGCCTAGTGACAATAGGTTTGCTTTTCCCAGCTCTTTTTACAGATGCTTAGAAGGAATCTCCGGACCCTGGCTACAACCAGAAAGAAGACCTGCTCTAGAGAGACAGTCGCCAGAACAGAGCCATGATAAAGCACTGCTGCTCATCCTTCACAGTACATCCAAGATGGTGAATGGAGATATGCATGAAGAGATCATATTCTAACCCTGTTCAAATGTCTAGTCTACCAGCATCTTTAAGGAGCCTGGCTCTGCTTCTTGCCTCTTCCAGGAAGGACAGTTCAGAGCCCTGAACTTAAGCAAGGCAAACCAGGGGTTTCTCTGGAACCAGAACATCCAGAATTACAGAAAAAGTCTTAGGAAAGGTATAGTGCTAGTAGTTTCTCATGCCCACCTAAGCATGCTTTCCAGAGGTTGCCACAGAAATGGGAGTTCCATATATAACAGGTTATTTGCCAGCTGTCAAGACTCATGACGGACGGTCACCAAAAAGTAACATTTGCAGTGGCGGGAACAGTTTCTGATTTATGTAGACACTCAGGAAAAAACCTTGGCCCTTCCTGTTCTCCAAGCATTGACACCTTACATCCCATAAGGAAACAGGCAGAAGACATTGCTTACTAGCAGCCTTAACCCCCTATGTTTTTTTTTAAACTGAATTTCCTTTATTTCTTTAAAAATGGCATGCTGTGACTGAAACAGATCTCTGCAACAGATCTCTGAAGATCTGTCACTGCAACAAACCTCTGAAGGGAATACAAGTTTTTGCTGTTTAATGCCTCAGCCTCAAGAATCCAGTGTGTGACACGGCTCTGATAACCATTACTGCATTTAGGTAAAACAGTATATGTTTTAAATATATGACAAAATAATGCATATTTATTTTTATCAAAATAAATACATGATCAAATAAATAAAAATGACAAAATACCCAGTTGCCACAATACCTCCCACAACTCTCCTCTCAAATACCTACATTTTTCAGACTGTGTACAAACTGCCATGTATGAATGCAGATGCTGCAAGCCTGAGTGATTTTAGAAATACCTGAAAACAGTCACCAGCATCATGCAACACCATACCCAGATAATCCTCTCCTGTGCCTCTTCAGCACATCCCAGAGAGATCTCCTGTCATAGAGTAAAGCAATACACAATCCCTCAAGGTATTACACAATTCCTGAACTCTAAAAAAAACTAAAACAGACTGGTGAGGTCCCCTCGGGTGGTTGTGTGAACCTTCTGAGGCTCCAGATGAGGAAGAGGGTCATCAGACAGCAGACTGCCTCCTAGCCCTTTTTCCCCCACATATAGCCAACAGGTTGCCATGAGGTACACTGCCTCCCTCTCCGTGGTTGTACCTAAGCACCACAAACTCCAAAAGTCGTTCAACTAATATGCGGGCGTGGGTGGCAAGCACTATAGATTTTTTTTCCCATGGAGAGGGAAGCTGAGGTACAGAGAGATCAAGGGCTACATTTTGCAGCCGATGACATTTTGCTCCTAAATCTTTCTAGTATTTTAAAAAACCTCCCATGTCAGGATTAGCTAAACCACCACAGTTTAGCTAAAAAAGAGGAAAACAAAAAATCTCTCCTGGATATAAGATCACTGCCTCACAGGACTAATACTTTATTTTATTCTCTCCCGCTCCATTCACGCCACTAAGCTGTTATCACAGGCAGCTATTTGCTGACCCATGACAACACTTGTCTCAAGACCTTTGTAGAATTGAGGATGCAGAAATAACTCATAATGCAGACTGGGCCTCATCTCTCCAAAAGCAGCATAATCATATACATAAAAGCACTGGCTATCTGAAGAAACGTAGATTCTAGTCTCAATTTTGCTAGAAGTGACCTTTGGGACTCCATTCACCTCACCATAAAAACAGGGAGCAGCTGAAAGTCTTAATGTTGGTGTTTGCGCTGTGGCAGCAGTGGAGTCACCGGGCGTCTGCTACACAATGGCACAGCCAGGGAAAAAGTGAGCGAAGAGCAAGACGTGCACGGTCCAGGTTCTGGATTTCCCTCTAGTGGTCAGCTTCCAGCAAGCCACGAACCTGTTACTGCTGAAAAATGTTCCTGTCCTCTGCTTTATGGATCTCCATAATGGTTCAGAAATTACTAGCCGAGACTGCTCCAAATAAGCAGCATCTTCACTGATTGCCATGACAGCCTTTGCAGTCGGTGCAAGAGAGTAATGGAACAGCAGCCCTGTTCTTCCAAAAAAGGGCTTGTTTTTAATATTTTAATGTTCACGTGTATTTCCTCCAGTATCAGCCTTGTATTTCAAAGAACTATCGAGCCAAAAGTGTTAATGCAGCATTTACCAGTAATTTCTTCCCCACCTATATAAATAACACTAGTTCAATTTATCAGGAGTTTAAAAAATAGTTTTTCTATCAGAAACTTCAAACTTACTTTTCTCAGACCTATACATTTTGTCAAACTTACTTCAGCCCCACACTGGATGCATCCATATAAAGCAAGAGCCCCACACTGGTTATACCCACACCAAGCTGAGTCAGGCACACAGAGTTAAGAGAGGATGCAAAACATATTTATCTACAGAAAACACGATGCAACTTTGAACATAGAACAAAACTACCACCTCAACAACTGTTTTGCAGTAACTGCCCACCTAAGACACACTAGAAAACATGAAGCTTGAATTCCGTTGGGGATACTAGCTTCAACTAGCCCAGAAGAGGAAAGGCAAAAGAGATGTGCCACAAAGCCAGGCAGCTCCAGAGGACTGGTCCAAAACAACAAGGACGATACGGTACACAAGTGCTCTCTTACCAATAGCCAAGCGAGTTGGTTTCTTCCTTGGGGGGTCCCCAGCACTGGAGTTGGTGTCTTCTTCCTTCTGTCGCGTTGAGAAGAAATAGGGAAATGGAGTTAGGGGAACAGGCAAGCTGCGGCAAGCCTTACGGATTGAAATTAAGCTACTCTGAAAACAGAAAGAGGCCAAGCAGAAATAGTGTGGGCAATCCATACAACAATTCAACAGAAGCAGGGCTGAAGAACTGGTGTATCTCAATTCACCAAGAAAAACAGCAGTTATATTTGAGGAGAGGAAACTCTGTATCTGATTGAATACAGAGACATAGCCCAGCTCTCAATTTCAGAACAAGTTTGATTGTATGTATTTTTATTTTTTACCGGTTTACGTGTTCTTTTGAGGTGCAGGTAGACCCGCTGGCCTGTTTTCTGATAGTGCTTTTCCACATACTGCTTCCCAAAGCCCAGGAACGTGTTCATGCAGATATACAAGCCGCCATCTGACTCCTGGAAGGAAGGAGAGAGAAAAACTGAAGGGAGGTGGTAAAGAATGCCATTCCAACCGCTAGGATAAGCACAGACTTACCTCTAGGAACACTATTCATTATTCTTTAAATCATGGCTACAGCTCCTGGCTACAGCTCATTCCTGCATACCAGCCACCTAGTAGCTAGCCGGAAATAAGACGGCAAGCCCCAGCCTGGCTGTCCCAGAAGAACAGGTACTCCTGTCAAGATGATGTATTGGAAAACCTATTTGCCTGTTCATTTACGGCAGAATGCTACCGAATCAAGAAAGCCTGAGCTTCCTCAGAAGCTTATCTTGCAAAAGGCCCTTAGCACGCACAGTTCACACGTTCATGAATGTCCCCCCCGTACAATCATTACCAACAAAACCGGGCCACCCTGTCTGAAAGCGTAAACCCCAGTGCCATAGGGAACTTTGCCAAACTACAGAGTGAGGAAGGTTAACAGACCACTGCTTATTTTTGCTGCTGTGTTCAAAAGCTTGTGAGTAGCGCCGAAACAGACACAGAACGAGCCCTCCCCATCCCACAAGCACCTGGAAAACGCCACGCTCATTCAGCAGAGATATCCTTTTTAAATTGAAGAGGTGAGGGACCCAAATATGGAGGCTGGAAAAGAGGGAAACCACTAAGAAGCCCTCAGCCTGCTTCCCAACATTCAGCAGCTGGGACAGAGCCAGAGCGCATGGACAGGCATCACCGTGGGGCTCGGGGAGGGAACGGGG
>NW_008824032.1:994436-996212 GCF_000699105.1 Pygoscelis adeliae
CTGGAGGGCTGCACGGTCCATGGCATGAGCAGGTCAGGGCTCTCAACGCCCTCTGGTGCGTGTGCCTTCTCCGGGCTTGCTTGCTTACAGAGACCTTGCCCGTTCCCCCTGCTCCGCTGTCTTCTGCTGCCTCAGATAGCCCGGCCTTGGGGCTCTGCAGATGGGAGGCCCCTTTGGGAACGGTTCTTTTATCGAACTGATCTCTGTCAGGAATTGAAAAACTATGTTTTCAATCTGTAGTCAAAATCAAGAGGTAAATGTACTGCTTTAAGAGGCAAATGTCAGCTCTTTTCCTCTCTGAGACAGGTTTGTAATTGTGGAGGCCTGTTCAGAGGGACCCTGCAGTCTCTCCTTGGGAAGAGCTGGGGAGTGAGGGTGGGAAGCACATCTAAGTGCCACGACTGAGTGGTGCTGAGAGTCTTTAACATAGACCGTGCTTCAGAAAACTCTGTGCTGAGCATCTCTCCTATGAGGAGAGGCTGAGAGCTGGGACTGCTCAGCCTGGAGCAGAGAGGGCTCCGGGGGATCTTATTAACACGTATAAGGAAAGGAGAGCTGGGCTCTTTTCAGTGGTGCCCAGTGATGGGACCAGAGGCAATGGGCACAAACAGAGGGAGGCTCCCTCTGCACACCCAGAAACCCTTCTTTACTGTGAGGGTGACCGAGCACTGGCACAAGTTGACCAGTGAGGTTGTGCAGTCTCCCTCCTTGGAGATACTCAAAAGCCGTCTGGACATGGTCCTGAGCAACTGGCTCTAGGTGGCCCTGCTGGGGCAGGGGGGTTGGACCAGATGACCTCCAGAGGTCCCTTCCAACCTCAACCACTCTGTGATCCCTTTACCTGGAAGTCCTTGGGTAACAGTCTTTGCTGTGCAGGCAAGCAAGCTAGATCATAAAGGCTAGGAGGCATTTAAAATCAAGGACCCTCTAGCCTTGTTGTGATACACTGATGTGCTTACTTCCTTCACTAGGGAGCAAGCCTGTAAGACGCAAGGCCAACAACAAAGTCATGGCAACATCTGGTGGAACTGGTCGCTCTCCTCTCAGCATCCTACAAGATGATAATTCCCCCAGTGCTCCTGCCCCTCGCCAGGTAAAGCTTAGTGAGTCATACTGTGGGAGGGAGAATGGGCTGGAAAAAAAAAACCCAAATCCTTCAATCTCTGTGTTTTGTAGGGCCCCAGTTTGGAACTGTGGCTTCCTAGGCCTGTAGAGCCTGGTGACTTCATAAGTATTTTTCTGTGGGTCAGTCTTGTCCCTAGATGCCTCCAAGTCTTGTTCAACGTCTGTCTTTGGCCTTACCATGATATTGCCCATTTCAGTGCATCCTTTCTCTTCAGGCTGTAGAAAGAAGTCCATTACTCTTAGACATGATCACAAGAGGGCCAAAGCTGAACGGCCTGAAAATGGGCTATGTGTTCCACTGAGAATTAACTAACTCTCAATTAACTTGTGTTTTACACTGTATGTTTGGGTGGGGTTTTTTTATTTCTCTAGAGTAAGAGGCACATGTTGGGGGAGAATGTTGGGGAGAAGAAGGAAGTAACAGTGGATCTGAGCAGGAGCCTCAAATCTGGGAACTGTGCTTGGAGTGACCTCAACAAAGAGAACCAACAGTGTCCTTTTGTGGAGAACTAAAGGTTTCCTTTTCCAGGATCTTGCTGTAATTTGCTTCTATGTTTTGGGAGTCTTCCAGGGGTGAGAAATCCTGCAATAGACTGAAACTCAGACTTGTGGTCATTCTTCTCACCTATCCCTGTTGGGGAAAGGGGAAAG
>NW_008824032.1:996226-999720 GCF_000699105.1 Pygoscelis adeliae
ACGCCCTGCAGGGGAAGTGGAAGAACGCCGCCTCTACACCCCCCCCCCCCCCCCCAGCTTTGCATGTCTTATGTACAGTACAGACTTTGGCTCTTCTATTGTATATCAGCTGTATTGACTTACTGTAGAGTTCTTATCTGTAGCAAATAAATTTGTATTAAACCTTTGACTGTATCTATGTCCTGACAGGACAGTAGGAATCCCTTGCTTGCCCAGTGCAATATTTTCTTTAGGGACAAGGATTCAGGAACAAATAGTTCAGCTTTCCATTAGCCCTAAAACAGCTCTGTCCTCTGCCTGTAATATGCCACCATAGAGCTGTGCTGAGAAGGGTCTGACCTCGAACCCGTGTGCTACAGAGTGGGCTGGGGTTTGGCAGCTCTGTGCAGGAGACTGATGTATCTAGTGTAATGTCTGGAGTTCTGCAGTACCTACTGACCTGAAACTAACACACACAAAGGACTGTAGCCAATTGTGAGGGTCTGGCATGAGAGTCGGATCCAAAATAGGATGAGATAGTATTGTGCATTAATATCTTGACCTTCTGTTGATAAGTCACCATACCTTGTTGACCTTCAACTCCCTAGCAGAGCCTTGGGACCCCAGGATGTGGCTATGAGTCAAGAAGTGGAATATGGGCTGAATATAATGACTGTGTCCTGTAGTTGAGCTCAAATCTCCAAGTCAATGCTGGAAAGAATACAGCCTGCAGTGCTTACGTGAGCTTTCTTTATTAGCCTGGGCTATGATGATCTATAACAGACTCGAAAACAGGGGCTGATGGCTACTGGTTAGACAGGGTCACCACACAATGCAGGAGTGAGGCAAAAAGAGAAGGAACAGCAAGAAGCAGACAATAAATGAGAATAAATATTATAATCCTTGGTATTCTGGCAGGTCTGAGGGCTACCTTTCCCTCACTTATGCATAGATAAGACTTAAGCTAAGTCTTCCCTGATGGAAAATGAGCCCCATTTACACTACCTTTTTGTTTGATGTTGCATGATAGAAATCTCAAACCCAGTATGTCTCTGAGGCTGTCTGCAGGGATATAGGACAGATGCACAGAGAAGCTAGGTAGAGTTAAATCAGGGGCAGAGCTTAGTCTGGGACAGAGGTGTTGCATGAGGGGTCCTCCAAAGGATGGGTGTCAATGTGGATAGAGGTGTTTGAAGGAAGATGCAGGGTCTCTGAACCGTACTGTAAAGTCCTGAGACATAACGAACAGTGTTTTGCAGGTCTTCAAGCCTGCACAAGGCTGGAAGCTGCTGGGCCTGTTTAGAGGTGGAGAGAAGGCCAGTGTGCGTGCTCCTGCTCTTCAGCTTCCCCTCCCCGACCTCTCCTTTCCCTTTCACTCTGGGAGACCCCTACAAGTGACCTGTGCCTAGAGACAAGCGGGAGTGGTAGGTAGGCGTTTCTGTTGTGCTCAGCTGACAATGCTGTTTGCATGGGCTTGGGCTGTGGGCCATGCTTCCGCTGCTCTTTCCCCTCTCTGCTGCCGTCCTCAGTTCCAGATCTTGAGGAAGCTGTCCCAGGAGCCGGTGGCAACAGCCATGCCATCTGCCGTCACCCCCAGGCAGCTCACTCTGTTGTCATGGCCAGAAAGGATTCCTAGGGGGGAGGGAAGAAGAGAGGTCAGGAAAAGAAGTGGGGACTGGGAGAGATGAAGGGGTTGACCACGCTGAGGACACTCATCATAGGCTGCGTACCTACACCCCTGTGTATTGTGCTGTCTGTTCCCGCACGTGTTACATTCAGAACGTGGCTAATAAGAACAAACATGCAGAAGAACATTTGTGTGTGGCATACAGCCACCACCCATGGGACTGGCCGAAGAACAATGTTCTTGGGAAGGTCTGGCTAGCTGAATCCTCATACAACTGCTTTCACCCTGGAGTGTTGGTAGGACTAAGAAAGGATGGCGTCCTTCATAAGACTAAGAAATAGCAATGCCATTGGTGGGCTGCATTATAAATTTTCAGAGGCTAGGGGCCACATCAGAAAGAAAAATGGCACTTGGGTGTATTCTGTGTATGAGCATCACAGAGTATCCAAAAACGTTGGATGGAAAACCAGGTCCATGCCCAGCTCAGTGCCTGGCCACAGAGAGGCACTGTGGGTAGCTGGAACTGGCAGACAGCAGAGGCTAGGAGAAAGTAGGAAATACTACTGGTGCTTGTGAGCAGTTTTAGCTAGTAGGAACCTTAATGCTCTTTTCCCCCTTGAAACAATGTTGTTTAAAGTCTTGACTTCCTTAACATTAAAAACAATAGTTCTTCTACACAAAAGATAGTTGTACTACTTATGGCATGCTCCTTAAGCGTGAGGAAGCTTTGTTTGGTTCCAGTCAGTATAGGATGTGTCCCTTTTAGAAAAAATAAGGGCCTTTTCCTTGCCTTGGTAGGGACAGAAGACCTTGCAGGGAATGAAAGAGGGACCTTCCAGGAGCCACTCACCCACACGCTCTGCTTTCAGGGAGTCCCAGATGTTGCAGTTGAAGTCATCATATCCAGCAAGCAAGAGGCGCCCACTGCGGGATAAGGCGACTGATGTGATTCCGCAGATGATGCTCTCATGAGAGTACACTATGAGCTCCTGGTCTGCTCGGAGGTCAAAGAGGCGGCAGGTAGCATCATCTGAGCCGGTGCAGATGGCTTCACCGTTAGGGAAGAACTGAGGAGGGCACACACCAGATTTTAATCAGGCTGTGCCTTACAGATTTCCTCAACATCTTCACCTCCCTGCTAACCACCAGGAAGCCACGGAGGTAGGAAAACCAAGTGGGACAAGACACCGGATAGTAAAAGTTGAGTCTGCTGCAGGGTGAGACTGATGCTTCTCCTAAGACCAAGACTACTTGGATAGTTTCGGTGAAATGAAACTATGATCATTTCACATCATCATAGTAAAATGATCTTGAAGATCATTTCACTTCAAGAAAGCCAATGATCTAGGGGCTAGAGCTATTGCAAGATGTCCCAGTGCTTGAAGAAGGATTATTGTCTGTTTAACTCTAGCTATTCAGAGTTTGACAAGTGTCCACCCATTATCCCCCAGATGGGGTTTGGCATGGTTCAGAGCTACGAGAGCCTTCCTCTGTCTGATCCTCATACCCCAACCTTCTCATACATGCTCCTTTTGTGTGTCCTTGCTCTGAAGAGCAAAAAAGAGCTCCTCAGGAGCAGGTGTGGCAGAAAACCATATGGCTGGCAGGGTAGGCCTGAGACAGGTGAGAAAGGCTGTACTAATTGAAGTCAGTGGAGGGCGGTTCAAGCAGCAGACATTGCAGGAAGCTGGTGGACTCATTTGGTTAGCAGAAAGGGATTAAACTGACAAGTTTCTTGTCCTGCCACCTCTAGAGCTCTGGATTGAATCCTTGCCTCTGAGGGGGATACTTGCCCCCAAATGTCTGACCTGCCTCCTGTGAAGTTTTCATCTTCAGAAGATCTCCCTATGATCCCAAGTTACCACCTCTGCTGTCTGGAGCTAAGATG
>NW_008824032.1:999735-1002007 GCF_000699105.1 Pygoscelis adeliae
CCTGCTGCCTCACTTGTGTCTTGCACCAGGACTCCTGGAGCATGCCTGAACTGTGGTTCCCAACAGCTGCTATGAGCAAAGCTGTGCCAGCACCTGTGCTAGGGTGCTGAGCTCCACAGACCACAGTGTGCTGGCTAAGTCCAAGCAGCGCTTTGAGAATGGCAGTCAGACCTAGATGCTTTGGTGCCCTGGTGCCTGGGAAGAGCCAGCCTCCAAACTTCAGTGGACTCAGGCTTTAGACTCCCTGCTTTAGACTGGATCATGGGGCCGAGGTCTCCTGAGACCCCTGTTGCCCACATAGCTCTGACAGCTTCTTTCAACCTTGTCCCAAGACCCTATTTCAGAGCTGGTCCACCTTCCATTTTCCTTGCCTCCCCACCACTGTGCAGACAGCATACATACGCAGATGGCGTTGATATCGGACTCGTGCCCTGAGAAGGTCTGACGGCAGGTGCCCTCCCGCACATCCCACAGTTTGGCAGTAGCATCGCAGGCCCCAGAGATGAAGAGTTTGAAGTCTGGGGAGACGGCCAAGCTCATACAGTCCCCGGTGTGACCCAGGAACACAGTCTTCTGCTGCCCTGTCTCAATGTCCCAGAGCGCGCTGTGGGAGAGGAGAGAACTTCTCAGAGCCAACCCAGGCAGAGCAGATCTACAGCCGGGCTGAAGAGCTGTCCTACTCGCAAACAAAAGGAGGGAAACCATGGGCCTGGCTACAGCATGGGAAAATGGGTGAGAGTATCACTGGAGTCAGCTGTATACAACAGGAGATATCTTCACAGCTGTTGCTGGTCATACCTTTGCCAAAGCAGGGTTAGACCTAAGGCTGGGGGTGTGGTTTGACCGTATTCCCATAACTACAGCAGTTGAAGGGAAGAGTGAGAGGAGGTAAGAGGGACCCACAGGCAAACAGCTGAAAAAGGTCTGCTGTATCCACGCTCGTAGAATGCATGGGCCATGTTCACTGGGATTCCACACTACAGCCAGGCAAACAAGCCTGGTGTAACCTTGATGTGTGATGGAAATGCCACATCCTGACTCGACCTCAGTCAAGAGGTTCTTCCAAAGCAGGTGTTGGGATGGGGTGGGGGTGAATAAAGACTTAACATTGCTCCGAATCACAGCACAGTGAGACCTGAGAGCCAGGAACCAAAGGATCCAGGCACTGGCTTTGCAGGTGTCCCTTGCACAGTGGGTAAGACTTGAGAAGTGGAGCATGTATGTGGGCTTCACGTAAATTTACGATGTTTTGTGTCCTGGGATAAATGACACTGTGCTTTGTGAGAGCTGATGATACGGTCCCTACTGCTTCACCAATAGATCTGCATCTTGACCTGACCTCAACTAGGAAAAGAAGCACCTGTTCTGCCAAGGGAGGAAGAAGGGATCTGGCTTCCTAAGGTGCTGTGCATGGCTTCCCTCTGTAGGAGCAATTTGTCCTTAGATAGTGGACTGCTGCAGAGCAAAAGGACTGTACTCGCTGATGTGAGCTGTGCCTCTAAGAGCCAGAGGTCATGTCACTAGGATGCAGAAGATAACACTCACCATGTGGTATCTCCAGAGCTAGTCACAATACTGTTGTCATCAAGAAATCGGCAGCAGGAGAGGTAACCTGGGAAGGGGGAACAAGGAAATATGAGAAATGGGACAGGGCTAGAAAAGTTAGGTTTGGAAGCAGAGGGCACCTAGGTTGCAGGCAGGCAGCCAGCACACACACCTGTATGGGCTGAGAGCTCCCTGATCACTTTGACATTGCCTTCGTGAGTCTTGAGGTTGTAGATGGAGCACATGTTGTCAAGGCCCCCACAGGCCACAAAATTGCCTGAGGGGGCATAGGCACAGGTCATGACCCAGGAAGAACGCAAAGGGATGGCATGAACCTGGGAGGACAAGAAACCATGTCAGGACTCTGGCAGCAGAGAGAGCAGGGCAAGGGCACTAACTCCGAGGGGACCCACTCCAGCATCCCGGTTTGCTGCAGCCATCTGACTCCTACCTTGTTAGTTGTGTACGTGTCCCACACAATCAGTTTCCCATCTTGTGAGGCACTGTTCAGAAGTCTGTGAGAGAGGAACAAGATCATGTTAGTAGCTTTCTTCCCATCAGGGCCTTCTTGCCCTTCACACCCATGTGCTGCCCTGCACCCAGCAGACCAGCAGCATCTCTCTCACTTGGAGTCCGTGGACCAGTGCATGGCGTAGATCTTGGCCAGGTGCCCACGCAGGGTCCTTCGGGTCCGCATCTGAATGCGGCCAACAACCTCCACTCCAGA
>NW_008824032.1:1002090-1015873 GCF_000699105.1 Pygoscelis adeliae
CCTAACTCTGCTTCCCAACTGGAGACAGTCCCCCTTGGAGTGGTGCTAGCTGACCCACCCACCCACCCCCTCACCTGCCCAGCCAGCCCTGTCCCTTACCTGAGCAAGCGTTGTGTCTGCACAGGCTTTCCGGGCATCCTGGATAAGAGACAAGAGCAGATGAGACAGAAGAAAGCCATGTGAGGAAGGCAATGGCATGTGAAATTCAGGGGCATAGCCTGGGAGCTGCTAGAGGTAGGAACTGTGGATTTGCTGTGTTTGGATTGTGGCCAGCACATGGGGATCCTGGTCTGTGACCAGGGCACCTCAGCACACCAGTCAAACATCAGGAAGGTGAGTCAAAAGCTACTCAGCATCCAGTTCCCCATGCTATACCCTCTCCATGGAGACTCCCACCTGGCAGAACACCAGCTGCCTCCCATACAGAGAAGGTCCTAGGGACACACTAGACTCTCTGCTCCCCTGCAGACACAATGCCTGTGGCCACTTCCTTCTCACTGCTGTAGTCCCCTCTTCTCTCCCCCTCTTCCCCCCACCACGCTATGAAGATCTCCATTAGCACTTAAAGGGCTGTGCAGAACTGCAGAGGGCTCCAAGGATGTAGATGGAAAAAGCTCAACTCCAAGTTGTGGCTGAGGAGCAGAACTTGGACACGGGGGGGCGGGTAGACAATCTTTGAGCAGTTTCATGACTGTTGCCAGCATTACCGCAATCTGCTTCTTCAGCTGCTCAGCCTCCTGCTTCATCTGTTCCATTTCCCCCATCTTTCTGACCTAGGGGTGGCTCCTCCACGCGGGGCAGCCTTGATTCTGTGGAGACAAATCAAAGGAGAGAGGTGTGAGGTAGAAAGGGCACTAATATGACTGCTCAGTTATGCAAATGTAGGCATCTCTGATAAGGGCTTAGCAACCATTTCTTGGCTGAATGATTGGTAATGTCATGCTGTAACGGCTCAAAGCCCTTAGCATTTGGAAAGTTTGTACTGGGCCTGATCAAAGGTCCATTTGGTCTTGTATCCTGCTTACATGTACACTGGGAAGCTGAAGACCTCCAGAACCTCTTGCTGAGGTTCTGGCTGCACTTTCCCCCTCACCTCTTTATTTATAACCTCCCCATTCCAGGCCCTAGCAAGTCCTGGTTCCTCTTCATCAGCTTCTCCCTGTCCATCTCAGCTCCAGGAGGAGAAAACTTGATGGGGGGAGCCCACTGGCTATTTCCTATCATTTGTCCTAGGCAAAGCATCAGCACTCAGTGCCCACCAGCTTTTTGACCACCAAAGAAATCTGGGGGCTGTTGAGGTGCTCTGTCAGGGTTCCCTTCTGGTTTCCCATCCAAAAAAAAAAAAAAAAAAAGGAAAAAAAAAAGGTGGATACCTAGGGAATGATCTAAGAATAACAGAAGCAGATAGTGGTATTTCTCCTACTTTCCTAGCCCCAGCTTTTCATTGACTTCCAAAGCTAGAGGCAGCATTACTGTATGCAAGTTCTTGATGGATTTTTCTTCTATGTGTTTGTCCACACACTTTTTGCACCCATGCTGAAATTTAACATCCTTCATGGTGAGGACTTCCACAGCTTAGTGGCATGCTCTGCAAGGAAGTTCCTGGTTCTGTTACTCCCAAAAGGCTCTAGTTCCACTTGGTGGTACCTAGCTTTTGAGTTGGAAGAATCAGCAAATAACTGGTCTCCATTCACCTCAGCATCACTTTTTTTTTTTTAATAGATCTTTATCATATCCGTCTTCATCCATCTCTTATCCAGACTGCACAGCACACTTAGTCATTCCTCCCATGTAAGCTGTTACATCCTATTATCTTTGTTGTTCTCTAAGTCCTTTTCAGCTGTTTACAGAGTATAGATGATACATTTTTGCAGGGAGGGCAATGAACCAGAACTGTAATCCATATTCAAGATACAGGTGCACCATACAATTATACAGCATCTGTTTTGTTCTCTTTTTCTTCTTACGTGCACTTAAAACTTCACCAGTGATTCTAGCATTTCCCAGTCTTGCAGACAAATCTGGTCTTTATTGCTTCACTCTTTCTCCTGGGTAGGTGTCAGTGTCCAGATGTGCTCCAGGTATTCATCATTAGAACCAGCACTTTGCCCAAGGCCAAGAAATGCTCCAGCAGCATCTGCAGAACTTCTCCTTCTAGTCCCCGTGAGTCACATCGCCTCCATCCCCCTCTGGCCTGTTGCCTGAAGGCCTGGTTTCTTCTAGCCAATGGGGCTGTGGGTCCTTCCATGCCAGGCTGCTCTCTTGCTGTGGTCAAGCACATGTAGATAGCTCCCGAGTCCCACCTTTCTCATGGCTTCATAGAGCTCTTCGAGTTTCCCTCCAGAGCCCATTCCCCTGAACGTCTCTGTGGCTTTCCTTTGATCTTCCAGGCAGGGTGAGTTTCTGCTTGGTCAATGACTGCCGAGGCATGGCTTGAGTGTAGAAAAAACAGGGAGATACAGGTTTCCCCCAGCTCCCAGGAAGCATGAGCTTATCCCGGAGGGAGGCTATTTCAGGCTATACTTTGCAGAGAAAGAGTTATACCTGCTGCCTGCAAGCCTGAACAGCCACAGCACTGCTGTCTCTTCCTTACTCCCTGCCCATGCACTGCATGTGGCTGCTTTCCCAGTTTGCTGACCCCAGCATGTGGCGAGGGAGCAGGAGACGGGTCCAGGGCTGCAGTGTCAGGGCCTGGAGGCAGGTGCTACAGCAGTGGCCTGGAGCTGTCAACCTCAGCTATGCTGAAGGACAGGGACAGACCAGCATGTGAGCTGGGCTCTTTCCACTGTTTTTTTTCTTCTCTTGTTTTGACAGAGCAGTGATGAGGAGGTTCCTCCCAGCAAGGATACATAGCTGCACCTGGTTGAGTGATGCTGGCCGTGAAAACCCACCTGAATGCATTTCTCCTCCTTTGGGGAGGGGCTGGGCACCCCACACCACCTCCCAGCTAACTGACAGACTGGGGAGATGCTGGGGAAGGCCTTGCAGCTTTCAGTAGGAAGCTGCACATCCTTATCTTGTGGCGTTTGCCCTTCAGCTTTGGTGCACAGTCAAGCTGCAGAGACCGCATCCAGCTCTGGTCAATGCCTCTGAGCACACCAAGTGGCAAACCTGAACTTCCAGCCACCCTTCTAACCCTACCATTGTGGTCCACACCTTCCCCTTTCTCAGTTTTCCCCAGGACTGATCTTATGTCTCCTCCATCAGCCATAAGTGTTGGATTGCCTTTTCCTGCTGGGCCACCTCTTCCCTCTCTACTCACTCCTTCTAGTCTCCTCTGCTAGGTCCCCAAGGCCTGGCTTCCCCACAGCGATCCCTTCTTAGAACTTCTCCCAGCTGGAACGGCACTGGCTTTCTGCCCTCCAGGCTGTCATTTCACAGACCATTGGCCATCTGAGATCATCATCCAGTCCCCTGCCCTAATCTGTGGACTTCTGCTTTTGCCCACCCAGACCTACATGGAGGTGGGAGCCTTGGTCTCTCTTCCTTCCAATTTCTGCCCCAGGTGAAGCTGGCTGCACATGTCCTCCCCACCACCCAGTCTTCCTTGCATCTCTCCTGCTTTTTTACCATCCCCTTCCCCTCCCCAGGTGTTTCTTTCTCAATGCTGGCACTTGCACAGGAGACCCAGTTCACAGGTGCCTGCTCTGTGAAGCTGCACAACCAGATGAGGGGCTTTCGGAGCTGGCGGGCAGATCGAAGGGCAGGGGCACGATGTCGAGGACGGATAAAAAGGGCTAAACATAGAGAAGGTGCAGCTCAGGTTCAGGACTCCATTCAAACCTTTAAATCCCTTTCAGAGGACACTCTAAATGAAGCTGGGAATTGTTCTCAGCCTCAGAAGGACAAGGAGCCACAGATGAGCAATAATAATAGCTCCAGCTTTGCCTGTCGCCTCCACCCATCACATCCCAGTGCAATTTGTGGAGAGTGAATTACCTGGTCTCCAGTGGAGTGCAGCTGCCTCCCAGGAGGCCCATGGCAGGTGTGCAAAAGAGCAGCTCGTCATGGTCATGTAAATTTAGGACAGGAAATGGGGGAACAACAGGGGAAAGGGGAACGGAGTGTGGAGTCTGACCAAGGCACGTTCCTGCCATGACCAGCGGAACCTTAGGGATGCATGTTTCTTGTGGATCTATGGATCAGCTCACGGTTGCTCATGGTAGCTGCCCAGCCTGGTTTTAATGGGAAAGGCTTCTAAATGGTGCACGCTCAGTGCTTTCTGGAAGTAAGGGCTCTTTCGGGTGAATGCTAAGCAGTAGAGGAAACCAAATCCTTAGGTACCTTTGAAAAAGCAATTCACCACCACCCCAGCATTGCAAAGAGCTACTGACAGGAGGACCTTGGCACCAGCGCTGGTCCAGAGTTGCACCTCCTACAAGCATCACTGAGGAGAATGGCACAGCCAAACAGAGCCTGGGCTTAGTCGGTTCACACCAGCCTTCTTCTGAGCTCTGCCTTAGCTGTGCTCATCCAGTTCACAGTTCTTGGCTTTTGAAACCACATTTCATTTCTCCTGCTATCCAACATGGCAGTTCTTTCCCCTTCTGCCTTTTCTGACAAACTTGCTGGAGGCACCTGCTGTAGCGCTCCTGTCTGTGGGCAACCAGGCCCATCCTGAGCCCTTGGGTGTCTGCTCATAGCAGACCAAATGCCTCTACTATGGTGTGAGGCTGAGTGGGGTCTGGAATCATCCGTCTTCTGCCTTTTGCTGCCACGCCATGACTTTTCAGGGCAGTGGCTACACCCCTTGCACCATGCCATGGTGGGGGCCCAGCCTGCACCCCAGGGGCTGTCCTACTGAGCCACCTGCATCACTCCCTTGTGGGGATCGGGGTGCAAGTGATGGGTGCGAAGAAAGGGGAGGTGAACTCCCTTATTTCCTATCCTCTGGGTAACTTTCCCCACACTGGGAAGGGAGTGGTCCCTTTGTGGGATGCTGAGAGAGGGCTGTAAATAGAAAAGGGAAAGGTGCAGGAAGGATATCTGAGTATTAATAGGCAGCATCCCTGGGTCTCTGTGTAATCCCTGGCTGGCCTTGCATGCTCGTCCTGGTGACCCTGGGCTCCTTGCAGAGCTGGATACAGAGATGATCCCCCTCTTCTGTGATGGAGATCAAAGGCCAGGGTAAAATTACCCTGCTCTGCTCCTTGCTTTCTGAGGGTTCCTTTTCCATCCAGAAAAGCAGTCAGCTGCAAAGAGGTGTGCACAGGGGCGAGCTGCAAAGAGGTGTGCACAGGGGCGCACCGGGAGTGCAGGACTGTATGGGTAGCGAGTGCCAGGTCCCTCAGGGGAGGCGTTACCCTCCTGTTCCATACTGGAAACTGGTGAGATTTGCCTGCCAAGGGGAAAACAAGCAACCCCCTCCCAGTGCAAAGCCCCTCATCATAGTAAAGACATCTGAGTGCTAACCCCAACTCCTTCCCCGCCATGACCTTCCCTCCCACATCCTCAGATGGGATCAGCCCATGTACAAAAACTCCCCATGGTGTCACACCAAGAAACCCAGGGTCCCAAGTGCCAGGCTCACCAAGGTGACCTCAGGCATCACAACAAGGCAGCATCCTTACCAGGATCTGTAGAGCCAGGTGGGTTGCAGTCCCCCCTGGATGGGACTCTCACGGCCTGCCTCCCCTGCTGAGAATGGCTCCCCGACAGCCAGAAGCTCCTTGTCCCTGTGCGGTCTCCAGTCAGTCCTGCCCTTCCACCCAGCGAGTCCCTTGCTCCCTCTCTGTTCCTCAGCCTCTCCCAGGACTGATCTCCCCATGGGGAGCTGGAAGGCTGTGGACGGGAGAGGCTGGGGGAGGGCTGATTCCAGGAGCAGCGTCAGGCAAATTAAATCAGACACCAGAGACTTGGGGAAATCGGATTGGGACATAATGCAAAGCAGGTGGATGGGGAGGGGTGAAAAGAGGGTAGCACGCTGCTCCTGAAGGGAAAGAAACCATCACAGGTAGATTTGACTCCCTCTGTTTATACCAGCAACAAACTAATAAAGTGAAGATTAGCCAGAACACGCTAGGATTATCAGCCACTGGGGCAGGGCTTGCTGCACCTCACCGTCCACAAGAATTCCCATTTTCCCAGGGACAGCATGCCGCTTGTGTCCTGGGCAGGGCGGGAAGAGGGATGGTGCCACCCACGGTGGCCCTGCCAAGGGAAAACCCATGGCAGGGCTGGGGTCACACCCTCTCTGGGCAGCAAACTGGGCTCCGCATGGGGAAAACAGAACTGGGCACAGGGGCCAGGGGTGGCAAAAGATTTGGTGGCGTGCCTTTTGGCAGCCACCTTAGTGAGATGCTGCGAGAGGATTATCTTGGCCTCAATCTCTTTTAATCTCTCCCGCGGCTTTGGCCCAAGCCTGAGATAAATACCTTTTAACGGATCTCATCTGACGTCAGGAGGCCATCAGTCTAATCACCCAAGCCACCTTTGGGCAAAGCAAGCCAGAGATATGGACACTGACCCCTCACCCCCCAACATGTCCTCGTCAAGCAGGAACCATCCAGTGCCCCCACATAAATCATTGGGACGGTCATGTGAATGCTAGGATGTGATGGACCTCCTGCCAGGGAGAGGGAATTTGAAATGCACACACCAAATTGTCTTTTTCCTATGACCCTGGGGAGGACGGGACGCAAAAAGGGTTGCCGATGCAGGCTTCCCAAGCTTGTGTGTTAAGGAAGTGCCAGGATTCAGATTGAGGAAAAAATTCCCTTTCTATAGAGCAGGGGCCCTGTGCCAACAGCGACGAGGGGATCACCCACCCACCTCTTAGACCACTGGCCTTGGCCCTACAGATTTCTTCCATCTGAACTGTAGTTGGCACCTTCATGCACAACTCTCATCAAGGCCTGTTGTATGTCATGACCACAGATTGATCTCTGGCTCCAGCGCTTCCCAGGAAAAGGGTCACTGCTCTTTTTGATACTCCATATCCACCCCATTCAATTCCTGTTTGGCTACAATATAATCCCATCTCGGGACACTAATCCCCTGGGCAGTGACAGCAGATTGTCTTTGTATCAGGGTGGAAAAAGATAAACAAAATACTTCTGCTTTCAGAGGCAATTTCGTGCACGAAGCTGAAAAAAAAAAAGAAGAGAAGCCTTGCTGCAGGGAAACATAAGCAGTGCCTTTTCTTAAAGGCACTCCCCACCCTTTCCGGGGGTTAGGCATGGCAGAGCCGACTTTCTCTCTTGCTGTCCCTTATCAGAAGTAGCTGGCATCTGGGAAAATACTTTGTTTGTTTTCTTTCACTGAGGGCTCCATGTCCTTCCACCATTTGTTAATTAAATTTCCATCAGCAACGAGTGTGCAAGTCCCCCTCCTGGTATACAGACTAAAGCTCCCACCAACATGTGTCCAGCATTTTGCTTTTATTCCATATATTCAGTCCCTCACCTTCCCTCTCTCAGACCAACTGTGAGTTTATGGAGTTTGCAGGTGCCCAGGAAATTCAGAGACTTCTGTTTTGAGTTCCTGAATGTGAGACAGCCCTTGCTGAAAGACCCCAGGCTCCTCTTCCCCCTCTTGGATTTGGCCCTGGATGACCAAGAAGCTGGCCCTGAGAGGAGTGGGGTGAGGAGACCCTGCCTTCTTACTTCTGAGTCACACAAACATGTTGGTGAGGCAGTGAAGAAAGTTCCTGGTGTCACTGACTTTAATACTCTGTCCTTGCTCCCATTTTTCAGCTGCTGGGATGTCACGGAGAAGAAAGCTGCATCCCTCCCCATCACTACGGCTCTAGCATGCTAATACACTGCTCCAGGCCACTGAGGTCCCGGTAGTACCAAGACCTGCCAGGCCATGTTGTGTGCCAGTCCTGCCCCCGGGGCCTCGCATACTCAGAATTCATCTCTGGCCCGCAGCTCCTTGGGGTGCTGCGTCCTGTCTGAGCCGGCGGCTTGTGGCCTGGCTCCGCCGCTGGGAAAGGGAAGCTCTGAGGAGGATCTGCCTCTGTGATCAGCCTCCTGATGTTCTTCTCCATCAGGCCGGTCCTGCTCCACAGCCCTCTGTTCCATCAGCTCCTCTGCCTTCACCCGCTCCTGCAGCCATGGAGACAGAGATGATGTGAACCCCTCCCTGCTAGGGTCTTCGTCCTGCTCGCCGGGGCTGACAAGACACATCTTGTCATCCATCCATCCATCCATCCATCCATCCATCCATCCATCCACATCCATCCAACCCCCCCCAGAGCCCATTCTCTCTTGCAAGACCCATCACAGGCTGGCCCCTCCACCAGGTACCTTGTCAGAGGAGAAGCCCCAGCTGCTGCACTAGGCCCTGCCCCATGGGAAAGCGCACAAGCCACTCCTCAGAGGGATTTGATCTAGCTTGGAGATACTCACATCCATTTCTCCAGCATGGTCCTTTACCTGCTCGGCATGCTCCTGGGAGTGTGTGTACCAGAGAGCAATGGCGCAGCGCCTCCCGCGGCTCACTGCCCACACGCCGTGGGGGTTCTCCTTGCCAGAGCTGAAGGCTACCAGCCTCCCACACTTAGGACGCACCTCGGCCTGCCAGGAGAGAGAGGAGACAATGAAGCCAGCAGCCCCCTGCTCTGGGGTATACGGTTGTTGTACAGAGGTAATGTTGCCTCTGAGAAGGTGGAACAGCGGAGAGCCACTAGGCATCCACTGCCAGTCTATGAGCAAGATAGACCTTGGGGAGGGACACAGAGAATCAAAGGGACAACCTATGTCACAGACACCCACAGACTGCAAAGAGCTGGAATATCTCAGCTAGAAAGGAGTTAACCTCTCCTCTGTCTGAGATTTGCCTCAATTTGCCTTTAGCTGTCCCTATTTGAATCTGCCACAGCACCAGCACTAGATTGTTTTTGTACTGGTGGGATCCAATAACCAACTAGTTTCCTCCCACCCAGACTAAGCCTCACCCTCAGTCCTCCCTCCTTCTTTTGGCCAGTCCCAGACTTACTGTGACAGTCACAGTGTCCATTTCAGTAAAGAAAAGGCCCCCACCTTGGAAGTCATCATTGAGGTAGAGAATGCCACTGCAGAAAAAAAGAAAGAGGACATATGGACGGTGAAGCTCATTCCTCTCAGGTGCTTCCCCACACTCCTTGTCACAGGAGGCTGTGGCACCTGAATGACACCACAGGTTCAAAAAGTGACTAGACAGACCAATTAACAGGAGAATGCATTTGGGGGTGTTAAATACAGCAGTGCCTAACTCGGGGGAGTCCCTGAGCTGCAAGCCACAGGAGGCTAGGAGAGTATGCCAGGGAGTTAGCTCTACGCGCTTGTCCTCTTTTGTTTTTATTTTAATCATCTGCAGCACGCATCTGTGGCACTGTTGTAACAATGCCCTGGGGTAGACGGACCTTGGTTCTGACCTGGCATGATGTTATGTTTTAAGATTGGAAATAATCCAAAGCCTGGAAGAGGAGACTGATCAGCAAAGAAAGCCATGTCTTAAGAGTCAAGGAATTTCAGGGTAACGTAAGAATGGTCAAAAAGAGGCTTAGTGCATGCAGAAAAGAAAATTCAAACAAGAAATTTCTTTACTAACGTTAGACAAAACAAGAAGTAGTGAGGCCACTGTGCAGTGCAGGTGAGACCACAGTCAACTAGGTGAAAGAATGGACCACAAACTACTTGAGTTCCTCTTGGTATTCAATTAAGCTGACAGAAAACGTCAGAGGAACAAAAGAGGCTCATTAATGGGACTGGGAGAAAGAAACAGAAATCAACACTGTGTCTGCTGAAGTAAAATGTTAAGGACATAAGGACAGTGAGAGGATTACCAACCCTGAAACCCAGGAAGTTATGGCTCTTCTGCCATAGGGTTTTAATAAGACTGTGAAGTCAGGGTGGTAACAAAACTGGAGAAAAGCAGGGAAAGCTCTCACATGCACAAAGGGGCCAGAGGGTAGGGATAATGGTTGAAGCACAAACAGGACTGTTAGCCTGACCTCAGTAGTCTGCAGGGCTTTAGACTCCATTTCTGAGGAGAAGGATAACTGAAGGATGAGGTAAATGGAAAACGGTCTTAAAATGTAACATGGGGGTCCTAAAAGCAGATTGGGCTAGCCACACAACCTTTCACAAAACAGTTGCTTTCCCAGGGAAAGACAACATGCTCGATCTCAGCAGTTTGGACTCTGGTAAAAGCACTCAGAACAGTGCCACTAGAGAAATTACTAATGAACACAGAGAAGGTGAAGAAGAGCACGTGAACAGCACACAGTGCACCACTGGCACCGAAAGGAGTACTGTTCACCTGGAGGAGGATCACTGGAACTCTTGGACCCCTGGGCCCAATCCTGTCCAACAGTTTCATTAATGACCATAGCACAAATACACAGAAGAGATCCAGGAAGTTTGGAGCACAAGGCCCTCTTTCAAAAGGACACTGGAAGAGCTCAGCCCTTGTGAGTTGGTTGATCAGTCACAATTTACTCTGCAAGAGGACAGGAATACTCCTGGAAATAGCTCAGTGGCATAGATCCCAGGAAGATATTTTAACATACATTCAAGTAGAAGTCAGAGAAGCCCGCTACCCACGGAGGAGTGAGGTGACAGGACAGCTTTCCCACAGGAGGGACAGAGGTCTAACCAGTTACATGAGAGAGCCTGGTAGCTTTACAATCTGACTATACCAAGTCAACCTCTGTATCAGAAAGGAAATGGACTTAACGATACTGGAATTCCCTCTAAAGTCCCACTTCCTTACCATAGGCTGCTCAGAGAAGATTTCTGCTCTGGGTACAGCTACCACTCAAAGAAAAGGCGAATAAGATTTCTGGATGCTCAGGGATGGCATGGTAAATAGGAGGAATCAACTGTAGCGAACTGACCTCATTTGGCTGCAGTGTGCAACAACTGTCGCCATCTTTAAAACCTCATCTTTAAAATCTCATCTTTAAAATTTCAGGTTCTTTCACAGAAGAGTAACAAACCCTGCCACAGGCCGGAAAAAGCTCTCATATGGAATGGAAAAACCCAACACAAAGTATTGGCAGTCAATCCTGAGAGATGAACGGAGAGAATAGTCACCAAAGTACACTGACTGCTCAAACAAAGGAAATCCAAAGAGCTTGGTTCTCCCTCTCCTGTAATGCATGGAAGACTGTGAAAGATGGAACTTGATTAGAAGAAACAGACTGTCATAAGTGCTGGCAGTGGACTATAGTACTGCGGTAGACCCACAAGACAATAATTTGGTATCATGGTTCTAGTCCGTGCAGCCTTCCAGCCTCGTTCTGCTTTCCATTAATGCTGGCTGTGAGGAGGGAGAAGGGAGAAAGGAGAAAGTGCAGATCTTCCTAGCCTAGGGAAGGTGTTTCACACCTTGTTCTGAAGCCACTGATGCAGCCTTCTGCCTGATGCTACAGTCCTGGCTGGCTTTGAGCCAACACCACATCACCTGGTTTCTATAAGCTGAGCTTATCCTCTGATGGGGCCAGGGAGACATTCTGATCTCCACATGATCTAATGCAGGTCCCCTTCTTCTCTTACCTGTAGTCCCTGTACACATAGGCAGGTGGTTCTCTCCAGCACTCTTGCCCCTCAGGATCCAAGAGACAATTATCAGCATGGACAGGATGACTAAGATCCATGCGACCTTCCTGTTCCTCTGAAAAGGGAAGTTACAAAAAGGAGTATGGGCATTTTCAGTTTCAAGAAAGAATAAGGCAGAGAGAAAGGAGCACAGTGAGAGTGAAGGGAAGAGAGTCTCCTGAGAGCACATGGCTGGGACTGAGGAGACTCTCTAGGAGACAGGGACTAACAGGGTGAAAGATTCTTTACCGTCCACAGCTGTGCGGCACACAAGGTGTGTGAATGAGAAATGGAGTTTCTTTCCAGGAGTAAAATAGGACTCTATGATTTTCCGCGATTTCTCACTGGTCTGCAGAAGCAATTTGGCATCTCTCCAGTCCACGTCCCCATTCTGGGCCAGCTACAAGTGAAAAACAAGCCTGTTAGAGTGTCTTTGTGTGTAAGTATTCTAAGAAGTGGTACATGTACACAGTACAGAAGAAGAGACCTGTGTAAAGTCCTGTGGTGACACATGTAAGAAAATAACACGTTTTCTCATGTAAATGTAAGTCAGGAGTACACCTGTACAGCACAGCAATTCTTTCCTTCCACTCAGCACATGAAGCCACATCTGGAATGCAGCATCATTTTGGGTCCCCGAGTACACAAGGGACACTAGCAAACTGGAGTGAGTCTTCAGTGAAGGGTCTTAAGATGGCAGGGGTGCTGGAGCACAACTTAGAAAAAGAGGTTGAAAGAGCTGTGTTTCTTCAGCCTAGGGAAGACCAAAGGAGGATCTAACTACAGTCTCCTGTCACCTAAAAGGGGGTTACAGAGAAGATGGAGACAGTCTCTTCTCAGAGGGACACACTGAAAAGACAAGAGGCAACAGGCAAAAGCTGCAGCAAGGGAAATTTTGGCTAGATATAAAGAAAAATTTCACCCTCCCAAGAGTGGTACAGCACTGAAACAGGTGCCTAGAGAGGATGGGGAATCTCCACCCTTGGAGATGTTCAGGACTTGCCTGCACAAAGTCTTCAGGGATCTCATCTAGCTTTGGAATTAGCCATGCTGTGAGCAGGGGTCAGACTAGAGATCTCCAGAGGCTCCTTCCACCTTAATTTATTCTCCAATTCTAAGCTAAGCATGTCTGTTAGACTACTGCACAGGGACAAGTAGCAATCCCGAAACCCTGTCTCACAGGAGAGAAAGCACTTGTCAAGTCCTCCATGTACAACGTGCCTAAACGTGATTGTGGAGGAGGAGGGTCAGGGGAGACCGCACGTGCTTATGAGGAAGATAACACACCCATGACCCCATCCAGACTACACTTCACAGAGAAAGACGCTCGGGTGGCAAACACTTTCTGGACAATCAAGAAGGCGGCAGACTCACAGAGCCACTTACCTGCATGGCCTTCAAAACGGTTAACCCTTCAAATCTCTCATGTGGGGTGTGAGGCGACCGTCTTGCCCGGTAGCCATCTCCTGCTTCTCCTGCTGCCTGGAATAGAAGGACAGAGATGACACACATTAGGCTGCCATCTCTCCTCCACGGAAACACTACAACCCTGCCAGCTGCGGGGGAAAGTACACATACAGGAGCTCCTACAAGACCCAGGCCTCACCTTTGTCAGCCGGAGGAGGTCCTTACACTCAGACTCCGTCAGCACTCCGTCAAACACAACCCTCTGGGTTCCATTCATCTGGCGGGAATCCATCGTGACAGCAATACCCTCAAAAGGCAAAGGACCTGTCGAGAAGAAAGTACAGATAGGCATGAGCAAGCTTTGGACAAGGAGCCCTCAGACACCAACCCCCAGCCTGGATAAGGAAGTGGAGGGACACTATACATTCTCTGAGAAGACAGGACAGTTCCCCAGAAGTGCCCACTCCTCGCAGACCTGGGCCACTTGCACCCCTCACATGCTTCAGGGGAACCAGAGCATCAGCTGGGGAAGCTGGCCTACAGCGAGTGCTTCAGGAGCCAGCAGAAACTTGGGGCTTGCTGGGAGAGCAGCAGGGAGCTGGGGAAAGTTGAGTGCACTGTGGATCGCAGCAGCAGAACAGGTCCAGCCTACTGGGGTGAGGCTCTGGAGAAAAGAAGCAGGTAAACACCTCCATCAACCCTCCTTTCAATCACACATCTTACCCCAGAATTATCTCCAGTGCATCTTTCTACTTTCTTCAGCCCCGAAGGGAAGCAATGGATAGTAGTTGGTGATTTGCTCTTTCAATCTTTGGCCTTTTTTTCCACCCCCATCTGACCTCTGGATGGTC
>NW_008824032.1:1015888-1020326 GCF_000699105.1 Pygoscelis adeliae
GGAATGCCAAGACACTCAGGCCCTCAGAATGATCTGCTCTCCCATGTGTCACAGCAGAGAACCACTTGGGGTCACTTCAAGCAAAGACTCCAGGACAGAGCCCTGCAAGAGGCTGTGCGTCCACACATAAGAATAGAGGACCAGCAAGAACGTGGGACTCTGCACTGCAGTCTATAGCATTCAGCCACAAACCATTTGGACTTGTGTTTTTCAGGGAAAGACTTGCCCAAGCCGAATAGTCTGTTTCCAGTTTCCATTTCCCCCCCTCTCCTTTTTCCCTTCAGAAAAATGTTGTTTGAAGTTGGGCTGGTGGAGTTGAACCAGGTTTGGTGTAGACACTCCTGCCACACTGAACAGGGATCTGCATGTCCACAGGCTTCTCACGTATTCAGGCACCACTGCTCTCAGCTTCTCCAGCCACAGTGCTCTTTGAGTTCCCATCCCAGAGATGTACGCAGTGAGATTTTGCAAGATTACACATGCATCAAAGAGGGAGAAAAGAAACAGTGAGAAGACTTGCTGAGCCATTCAAGTGAATCTGCATCTATGCTAGCATTCAAATGTCTGAGGATGGAAGAAAAGAAAGCACTTGGCCTGACTAAGACTGGCTGACTGCATCCAAGTCCTTCTTCAAGCTCTTTTACTCACCCCTCTTCTTCCTCCCTTCCACATCCAAAGTTTCCTGCTTTTGCTTCTCCTGATCCTCTCTCGGGAACAAGGGAAAAAACAGAGACCCGGGCTGTCAGTACACAGAGCTATGCCTAACCCTCCTCTGTGGTAGCATCTCACACCCTTCCTGCTCCTGTTTTGCCCTTTCCTCAGTAGGTATTACTGTTCCTTGTACCACCCCTGCCAGTCCAACCCCATCCCCTACTTCCAACACTTATATTTCAGTCCTAGTCGACTTGGCCAACCTTACCTGTGTTTCTCCTTTAGGTTTTCAGGAATCAGCTCATCTGGAGTCCAAAGATCCTGTAGGAACAAACGCAAACCGTTCAGTACACAACAAACTTCTCCCACACTGAATCATGTCAAACAGCCAGTTCCTTGTCCTGCTTCTCCCGTGAATATCAGACCAATGGTTCTGGCCTGCTTCTGACGACAACCATGATTGGGCTAATGCATATGGTTAAGCAGCAGTTTCAAACTAACTTCAGTCCTGGAGCAGCAGAAAGGCCTTAAAGATCCACCTCATAAGGACTTGGGGGTCCTTCTCATCAGCATCTGATCCCTTCTGGATCATGTGCTACTGAAGTGAATTCTGGCAACTGTCTTGGCGATATCAGGGCAGCAAGATTAAGATGATACTGTTACTTACAGGGTCATTAAAAGTTCCTCCTAGATGCTCCACTGCATAATAAATCAGCTTCTTCTCCATCAAAGATCTTTGCACATAATGTTGAATACTCTAAGGAAGCAAAGAGGCTGTCAAACAACTACCCTACAAAAGACAACCCCATCCCTGTCCAGGGCAGAAACCTGCCCCAACACACTGCTGTGCACTATGAAAGCCCGGTTCTGTCCTGAAGGGACCCTGCCTGGTACAGACTACAAGTAAACTCAGGCTTCAGTTTCTTCAGTCCTGGGCTTGGCACACATCTGCAGTGGAACACGTTTCCCTTTTTGTCTCCTGGACTGTGATCCTGTCTTATGCGACAGGGAAGGGCCAAAAAGTACAGACCTGGGGTTATAACTACCTCTCTGGCTGTGACAGCTGTGTCCTCTCCCAGTACTGTGCGATACTGTTTCATTTTCTCCAACATTGGCTCATCCGTGGGATAGAAGAGCAAGTAGGAAGCAGCACATTCAGCAGCCAGTGCCTGGTTCCCAACTTGGGCAGGGACAGAACAGAACAAACAGATATGTCTCTGAAAAACGACATTAGCAGCAAACGCGTATAGGCCAGCAGCACCCAATGCCCCAGTCAGGATCCGGCAGTAGAAGGCCTTACACTGAGTACACATCAACCCCTGCCTAGTTGGGCCTCTACCCAACGATGGGCAGAGAATACAGGGAATGAGCCCGGTGAAGAACGCGCTCACTTTCAACACTTATTGGGAGTTTGTTCAGAGGAGACAGAGAAAAAAAAAGTATAGATTTGGAAGAAAGATGGTCCCATCTCCCTCACCCAATAGACATGATGAGGGGTCTGGAGGCTTCTTTGAGATACAAGTTTTACCAATGGTCTGACAGAGGAGATGAGAGACAATTGGGTCAGTGTGGGAAGGAACAGAGGTATCCAAGAGAAGAGCTGAGGAATGTGTGAAAGTGACAGGGTGACAGGATGAACAATGTCATGACAGGCCATCAGTTCAGCGAGGGCAGGCAGGCCTGACTCAGAAGGAACACCACTGCTGAAATGAGATGCACGTGCATGCTCTAGATAGGAATTGGGGGCCTGGTCTGGAGCCACGTACTGAAAAGGAGGGTATAAAATACACAGCAGGTAGTTGGAGCAAGGACTTGAAATGGCGAGTGCTGGAGGAAAGAAGTGGGAACAGCCACACATTACAGAAGCTGCACAAGGAGACTGAAGTGGACCACAAGGGACCTCTCCCAAGGTGGCCACAGGCTTGAGCAAGAGAAGAGAGGTTCTGGGAAGAGTCGGGGGGCAGAAGCGTGGAGAGAGAGGTAGAGCTCAGGTCAGTGTGCCACTTCTCCCCATGACATGCTGCCCTCTAGGTCCAGAGGCAAAGGGCAAGTTTAGGGGTGCCACAGCATAACTCGCGGGCTGTGGCTCTGCTCACCTTGATCGTAGGCAAACTGCAGTAAATCAAGATGAGATGGTATGAAATCTTCCGTGGCAGAAATCCGCCCCGGCTTTGTGGCAATTTCAAGGACACACTGCTGTCTGCACTTCAAAACCTGAATATAATGGGCTGCAAGAGAGAGGAGCAAGAAAGGCAGTAGCTCGCACTTCTTCCAGACAGGAGTGCTGGGAAATGGGGCATGTCCAGTGTGGGGAGCATGGCCTTCCTACCCAACCCTCTGTGCCTCTAATGCTACCTGCAATGGCTTCGTACAGGCCAGGTTGCATCTCCTCCTCCTCATCGTCCTCATCCTCCCAAGGCCCTTCACACAGGGCACGACACTCTTCCAGTGCTGACAGCGCCTCTGTGAGTGACTCCTCCAGCCTGGCCACAGCCTGCAGGTACTCATCTGCATTGTAGTGCTGCACCCCAGCCTCGTATGCTTCCTGTGAAGGACAGATCCAGGTCACTCATCAGCGTGGGTGACAGCAAAGGATGCCCTGAGACTTCGAGTCGCTCACAGGGTAGTGCTGACACTTAGGGGCCTGCCTGACCATGCACAGCCCACCACGCAGTGACAGAAAATCTTCTGGACTTAAGCCAAATATACTTCTCCAAGGCCCTGCAGCCTGCCGTAACTGTCACCAGTAAGTCTGTGTCACACTTGCAATGGTTTGTCTTCACCCTGAAGAGAAGGCTTCAAGGGAGACCTTCCCGCAGCCTTTCAAATACAAAGGCGGCTTATAAGAAAGACTGAGCGAGACTTTTGACCAAGGCCTGTAGGGGCAACAGTTTTAAACTGAAAGAGGGTAGGTTTAGACTGGAGATAAGGAAGACATTTGTTACGATGAGGGTGGTGAGACACTGGAGCACGCTGTCCAGAGAAGTTGGGGATGCCCCATCCCTGGAAGTATTCAAGGTCAGGTTGGACGGGGCTTTGAGCAACCTGATCTACTGAAAGATGTACCTGCTCATGGCAGGGGGTTGGACTAGGTGATCTTTAAAGGTCCTTCCAGCCTAAACCATTCTATGATTCTATGTATCGGGGCCTTGTCTCAAGCCATGGCCCTTGTGTGGGAACAGATCAGGGTCCCAGACTGGTCCCTAGGATGGGATAAGAACTGCTGACACCTGGCTCTCCATCGAACCCTCACCCAGTGCGGCGTGGCCTCCAGGTCCCGGAAGTTGTCTGACTTCACCCCTGACATGCGCCGGTACTTCTCTATGTCCTCCCGCATTTGGAGGTGCTGGGGATTAGCGACGAAGAAGGTGTGAGCGGCGGACACGGCCTGATCCAGCTTCTTCAGCTGTGGAGAAAAGGCAGCAGCGCCCATCACACTCTTGTGGGCCCCCTTCCCTTCACACCCACCCCTCACCCCAGCTGCTCCCTGAATTCACCCTCAAGGCACCTGTGCCCCACGCTGCCCAAACAGCCCGTGTCCCCAGGCTGGCGAGCCCTTGCCCACCACCTCCTCAGCTGGCTGGTGGCCCCCCACGAGAGCCGCGCTCGGGGCCTGCCCGGGGGTAGCGACTCCCAAGCCCCTAGGGAGAGCCCACCCCGGGGGGCCCCTCGCCGCCGCCGGGGCCGGTCCCCACCTGGAAGAAGGCCACCTGGAGGTAGTTGTAGGGCTCCCTCTGCTCGAAGTCCCGGCGGATGGCGTGGCTGGCGCGGTGGGCGGAGGGCGCGG
>NW_008824032.1:1021164-1028073 GCF_000699105.1 Pygoscelis adeliae
GCCACTTCGTGGGCGCCTGGACCAGCCCGGTGCTGGTCCTGTGCGGGCCAGCAGAGCCCTGGCACCTCGTTGTCTGACGTGGTCCTTTGTCCAGCCGTCCGCCAAGCATCCCCTTGCGCTTGGTACAGGTCACCCAGGCCCCTCCGACGAGACGTCTCATAAGAGGTTATGGTTAATCTATCAGCATCCACGCCAGGGATGAGGCATGCTTTGACAGTTCATAGACCAAGTCCCATCACATGGAGAAGCCCTTTGGAGGTGAAGGGCTACCTATCTCCCGCAGCCCCTCCGATGCAGCCAAACCCTTGCCCATGGCTGGAACTACAGCCAGCGCTGGGCAGGAGAAGGTCCACCTCCCACACGCTACCTCTGCACCTCCCTTCCAGGGCAGGAGCCTGCTCCAGACCTCATCACTCCCAGCTTTGATGGTATGGGCAGTTGGGGGCCTTCCCCCTGGAAGGCACTATCAGCTGTCCTGTTTGGGTGAGAAGTTTGGGCCATCGTGTTTCATGCAAAGTTCGCACTGGAATCAACAGTTTGCACTGGTGAAATGAGATGTTATGGGTCACGGTCTTTTCGGAGAAATTTAATTGTTTTCAAGCCTGGGGTTGCCTGAAAGCAATACCTTTTGCTGAGCGATATTAGAAAGCACAGAGGCTGCTCCTGCTTAGCTGCAGGCAGCCTAAGTGTCCCCTGAAATGGACAGGAAAACTTTTCACCCAGTCTCCCATGACAACTCCTCTATGGGCTTTGTTCCCTTCCCTGGGCTGCTAAGCATCTGCTGCCTTCCAGATGCACTGACAAGAAAGGGGTGGAGAGGGAGGAAAGGAGCCTCGCACATTCTGCATTTCGCTTCCAGAAGCCTGTGAAGCTTCATTAAACATTGGGCCTGTCATTTTGTTTCTATGGAAACAAAATTATTACTAATATATTATTTTAAAAACAGACACACGATTGACACTCCAAATATAGAATTTTAATACCATTCTGCGCCTGCCTTGTCTCTTAGGGCAGAGCGGATGCGAGGGTGGAGTTCACAAAGGGACAGGACTGGCGAGGGTGCCAAGTGGCAGCGGTGGGTGTGTTTGTAACCTGAGAGCAGGCACAGGCTGTCCGTCGGTCTGTCACGCTCCCTTCTGCGGGTCTGTCCCACTTCTTTTTCCCCCACCAGCGTGGGGTGCCGTGTTTCCTGCCTGCTGGCGAGAAAGATGAGAATGCAAATTAGTGGTCGGGTCCTGGGACAAAGGGAACACTTTGAAGTTTTATTTAAAAATCATGATGGCACTGAATGTTTTTGATGCTGTCTCTCATAGTTTGGGATCCTGGAAGGTCTGTGCCTCGCAGGCCTCAAGGGTCCTTTCACACGGCGCCTGCTCTCCGTCCTGCAGATGCCAGGCTTCGTTGCCAGCCAAGGGGGGGCGCCGGGGCCGGTCGGCATTCTCCTCCTCTCTGCTGCCAAGGGAGAGGCGGCGATCGCGGCGTGATGTGAGTGGGAGACGGGAGTGCCGTGGGCTGCAGGCTGGGGTGGGTTGCGGCGTCTCGTCGATGAACGTGGTGATCTCATCTCGGAAGAAGCAGGCGCTGGAGCTGGAGCCCCGGGGCATCAGCCCCCCCTCCAAAAACTGCCGTAGGGTCGTCAGCTCATCTTCTGGGGGCCGTCGGCGGTGCTGGTAGTCATGCAGCTGAGGAGGCAAGAAGCCGGGGCCTCCAGGCTTGCGGGGGGTGGAAATGCGGATGTCATCAGATGAAGACCACTTGTGTAGGAAGGATGGAGTGGAGCGGTGGGCGGAGAAGATGTTAGTCTCATCATGTGACATTCTCCGAGAGAGAGGGACCTGGAAAACAGAGAAGGCGGCAGGTGATGAAAGACTTGAAGAGACAGAACAGGAGGGGAGTAGCTGAGGCTTTCTCAGAGAAGAGAGTCAAGAGGAGACAAACGTGTGGGAGACTGACAGAGAAGGAAGTGGGTTGTGGGGCTGCCCCTGCTAGCTCTCGGCTCACCTGCAGGTAGTGCACCTTGTCCTGGGGCAACAACATGTGGTGCATGGGTAGCAGCTTGATGTCCCGGGAGTCCCGTTTCACAGCTGCAGCACCATTTGCATCAAATCTCACTTTGCAGATCCTGCCATCGCCATAATCATCACACACACCATCTGTTGGCAAAGAGGAGAACGGCAGTCAACACTTTTCAGCCAGAAAAGGAGTGTTGTCAGGGCACCTGGATGCGATCCTAAAGCTTGTCTGACTTCTGCCACCCTACTTGCAGCCCTCAGGGCTCACCTCTGAACAAGGATCTTGTCCTTCTGCTTGCAGCAGCACTAAAGCACCCAGAGACTGCCCTGTTTCTGCTGTCTCGTTTTTGAATCGCTCACTGCCAGAACTTGGACCTTTGGATCAGCGAGTTGGGCTGAGGCCCGGCGTGTCACTTTCATTGTGGTTTGGCAGCTGTACACATCGTCTCTACTCTTGCATCTACTGTGAAGGATGTTGCGCTAATTTTTCCTGGGTGCTAGTGAGTCCTAAGGCAGCAAGTGAATGGCAGAGCCTTCTCCAGAATAAATTTTCTCATGGTTGCTGACTCCAAGCTATAACATGAATCCCACCTAGTCACCCACAACACCACTCCTAGTGCCATCAGGTCCTTTTCCCAAGGCAGACCCCTCTTTCCTCTGTAGTCTTTTGGGGAGGGGGTTAGTGAAGAAAGGTGACTGTGGGGTGGTGAGGAGCTTACCATCATCTCCGTCTTCCTCAGACATGATAGCCACACACTGCTCCCACACAGTGCGGAGATCTGCTCGGTAGCGCTCACAGGACCAGATGAAGGAGGGGAGCAGCAGGGTCTGCACCATGGAGCACCAGAGCACAGCCAGGACCATCCAGGTGGGGGCCGTATCATAGCGCAGGCTAAAAAAGCTCACAACCTTTGAGGTAAGAGAGAGAAAAATGCCGAGAAAGAAGACAGAAGTGGGGATCAAGGGAGAAAGATAACGGGAGTCAATTCTGTATTAGAACGTAATCTGTCTGTAAAGGATTTGTCAAGTAATTACCCTGTGCCCCTTTGAAAAACTGTTCCTGGGGTGTTACCCCAGGTTTGCTGGACCATATTCCGAGCTGTCATATCTCTAACATGAGACCTGGTGTTAGCATCCCTTCTTCCCCGTGCTCATTATGAGCTGGAGCTAAATAGGTGCTAAAAAAGGACACGGCCACTAAAGCTGTGACTAAGCCTCTGTTCTCTTAATCGTTCCCTTCGAGAACTTCCCCAGCTCTCCACTTTTGCAGAGAATCAACCAGCCAGCCAAAACCTGAATGCTGGCTATGACCATACAAGCAGAAGGAAAAAGAAAACTCTCTGCAACAGCTTTTAAAGCTGGTGTATCAGTTCTCCAGAAGCAAATTGGAGAAATAGAAATCTCATTGTTTTTACAGAGGTAGATCCCCCTGTAAGTTTGCAGAAAAATTTCCTCTCCTCTTAGCCACTTAAAACTTTCCCAGTGGTTTTAGCTGTGTGGTGTGTATTCCCCAGGTTTAGACTTGTCTTAAGAAAATGCTGCTGTGGAAGGATGAGAGAATTACTGCAATCTTTTTAAAACCGGCCCTCAGAATAACACAGATTCAGATGTGGCAACTCTGTGGCTGGTGGACAGAAGACAGAGTTTCTTCTCTAAAACTTGAGAGAAATGGAAATCTAGTTTAACTGCAGACTCTGAGGGGAAAGGAAGAACTCACTGCTTACCAAGATAGGCACCCCAGTGAGTGTGTCATACAGGAAGACAATAGCGCTGATGAGGTTGGTCATCTGCAAGGAGGTCTTGGCTGACTCGGAGCCATCCAGTGAAGACCTCCTTTTGCCTCGTACATCCTCCACTACAATGGCTGGCACATTGAAAGTGGTGTGTGCTGATGAAGAGCAGGATGATGCTTCCTCTGCCCTCTGGTGGCGGCACCGCCGGCGTCTTCTGTGTGCCCACAGGGTCTGGTAGAAAGTGATACCCACGCACACCAAGCCCATGACAATTCCTCCGAGCAGCAGGAGGCTAAAGCAGACACCGAAGCCCAGCCCTATCTTGCTGACAATGAACTGGCAGCCACGGGCATAGTAGCGCTCGCCATTGTTGTGCCAGCCGATGGAGGGCAGGGTGGAGAGGATGAATGATACCATCCAGATACCCATGACTGCGTGCAGAGCCTGCTTCTTGGCATTGCTCAATCGGTAGTTGACTGGCCATCTCACCATCCACATCCGGTGGTAGGAAAGGGAGGCCACTGTGAAGCAGGTGGCCAGCGCCAGGGTGTAGTATGTGGAGACAAAGACCTTGCAGATGCTTTCGTTCCAGTCGTAGTCGGAGGACTCACGCCGCAGCTGCACCACGGCATAGGTGGTGAGGGGTACTGCTGCCATAAGGATGTGGGTCCCAGCAAGGAAGCATAGCAGCAGCTCCAGGGGCTTGTGTTTCTGTTGTTTGGCCGTGATGCTGAGGATAATCCAGGAGTTGGCCAACAGGGCTAACATCCCACATGCCAGCCACCACAGTGAGTTGTTGTGCAAAGTAGACTCTGATTCAGAGTCCCCCATGCTGCCACCCCTGCTAGGCTGCACCTTGTCCCTGCTGCTGGTATTTTGTAAGAGGGTGAGTGGGACTCCGCACTGGGGGAGCCACGTCCCTCCTCATCTGCTGCTGCTGCTGCGATGCGAGGTGTACACACGCTGGAGGGGTTCCTCAAGGCATTGCCACCAGATGCTAGGCAGAACAGCCGTCAACTCTGTCTCACTTTCAGTCCTCCCTTTCCCTTCTGTTTGCTTATATTTCTTTCCCTTGTTCTAACTTTTTCACCTGTTTTTTCCCTTGTTCTCTTTCTTTTTCTTTCTTCCACCTTCTTTCTCTCTGTTTCTCATGAACGCTTGCCAGTGCTTCTTCCCTCACTTGCTTGGGCTCATTTTTTTTTTTCCTCCCCATCTATTTCATTCCCCTCCACTCTTCCCCCAAAGAAAAAGCTCTCCTTACTTCATGTGCCCACCAGGCACCTTCTGTCTCAGGGACCACCTTCTGCTGGGACTGGTGAAGGCCACACGCAAACAGGGACTGCTGGGGACTCCAAACAGTTTGGTAGTAGCAGGTGCCTGCTGCCCAGTGTCCTAGTGAATGAGGAGCTAGCCAAGAGTTTCAGAGAAGACGGGAGAGAAATGGTGCGGGTGGCGCATACACCATGTGTAATCCCCCTCTCACCAAATGCCACACTCGTGGCCAGGTAGAGGTTCCTGCCAAGGCTGTCAGAGAGCCATCAGCAGAGAGTGAAGGGTGAGGAACAAGATGCAGAGGGTTCCCTATCCAAGACCTCACAGCACCCTCACTACATTGTCCTTTTTGCTATCCTCCAGGGCTCAGCCTGCTCTTTCAAGCTTCCCTGCACAGCGCAGGGCAGAGCTGGCAAACAATAAGGAGATGGCAGAGAGGGGAAGATCCTTTTCAAAGGTTCCCTTGGAGATTCAGGGCACGAGGTTCACTGTAGAAGAGAGAAAAGAGAAAAAGTAATTTAAGATCATTCTATCTCCCCAGATATCTCTCTCTCCTTGCTCACACAAACACCCGGTCATGATTTAGGCTGCGCAGAGCACTCCCTGTGTCTTTCAGGGAACAGAAGAGCCAGATTTGCACCAGTCCTTACATACCTCAGGCCGGACTCTGGCCCCCAGCAACTCCTTCCAGTGCTGCTGAGATACCCTGTGCTCCCTGCCCTTCCAGTCTGAGGCTCCCCACCCAAATCATTACTAGCATTACTAATGCCATTTCTGTAATAGAAAGCCTGATTCGTATTGCCCCCTGCCATCCGTGTCCTGCCCGCTCCATGCACCCACTCCGACGCCCCGCTCCTGCTGTACAGCTCCCACACCTCCGCCAGTCTTTGGACCTCAGCTTTTCTCTGCCAGTGCTCCGGATTGTAACCTGCCGCTCCCACCCCGTCCCATCCACGGGTGCATGCCACCACTCCAGCAATACCCTGCCATCCTTGAAGCACAAGTCTTTCGGCCACATGCCTCGGCCACCTAGCGCGTTTCTGCTAGAGCAGCTCTGGTCTCCAGACACCGCATGGTTACAAACCCAGCGAACGAGACTGCTAACCTAGTCCTGAGACTACTCACCTTTGCCAGTGACCCCTGGTCCTACCAGCTCAGACGCCCTCTCCTGTCTTCATCTATAGGGGACGCCCAAGCAGTATATTCCAGGGAGGTGTATGCCTGCTCTGTGCCTTGACTGGAGCAGATGTAAACTTAAACTTTCTGTGGATGGATCAGTGCACACCCCAGTCTGAGCTAGTGGCTCAGTTCCCACCCCTCCCCTTCCTTCCACTTCTCCGTATTTTCTCACCCTCTCTGTAACCACCTGAGGCTTTTCCTCCTTTCCTCCCTGCTTGGAGCAGTTTGCCATGACTGGATTGGTGATGCCCCAGTTCTGCCCTGGTTCATCTTTTTTCCCCCAGTGCCATCAATCTTGCAGTTAGGCCTGTGGCCTCTGGAGACAGTTACGAAGCTAGCTGGCCCTGGTAATCCCAGGGGAACAAATTTCTTTGCAGCATCTCCTTCTGTCGCCCTTCCCACCCGGCTTGTTCTGGTGGCCCACGCTGTTCCCTCGATGAGGCAGGAACCCTCCCTCCTCTGCTGGCTTAGGGGCCCAATTCTGCTCTGAGCTGCGGTCCTCCAGCTCCTGGAGATGGGGGAGCCCCGGAGCTGATGCAGGATGGCCAGGTCGGGGAAACCCATCCTCACCTGGCCCTGCTCCCCGGCCAAAGCCCCCAGCTTCATCCCACCGCCCATCCCACCAGTGGGGAGAGGAGAGACTCCTGGGGCTGGTGACTCAGGGGAAGGCAAGGGTGGGGGGGTCTGAGGGGAAGATGACCCAGAATAATTGC
>NW_008824032.1:1028854-1033505 GCF_000699105.1 Pygoscelis adeliae
GGCCGGGGCCCAGCCGCAGGGGCTGCTGCAGCCGGGCCCCGGCCGGCTCCCTCGCGTATGCATCCCTCCTGCCCCACGGGGCAAGCCCGGCCGCCCCCAGGAGTACGAGCTGCAGGAAAAGAAGGTGCCGGGCTCCCATTCCCAAAGAAAGAGGGTTACGAGGAGGCACCCAGGCCGTAAGAGATGTCGGGAGGATGGATGCTGACATGAGGGGAAAGGCAAAGAGCTAGTGCTAAGGCCTGCAAGGGATGTTTGGCGAGCGGGGTGCCTGGGACACCTGCTTCCCAGGGTGAGCCATGGTAGCAGAGCTGACGCAGGTTGCTCAGCTGCTGTGATGGCCTCTTCCATCACCAGCCAGCAGCGTGGTCCCACAAACAGGGAAAGGGGAAGGGAAGGAAGGAGGTAGAGCGGGAGTAGTGCTCAGAGGAATGGGTTGGTCATGTCAGAGAGGTAAAACTCCCCCTCCAGCTGTGTCATCTCAGTGAGGGCAATCCTGGCTAGAAAGTCTTCACAGGACAACGGACATCTCATTTTCCTGTTACTGTCTTGCTACTGAAGTGAGGGCACCAACACCTTCCTTGTCTTTGTTCCTTTTAGGAACGGATGTCTACCAAAATCTCCACGCTCCTTTCCTCCATCAGAACAGGGGTGGGATGGGAGTCCATGTTTCTGGACAGTTAGGGTGCAGCTGCATTAACACCTCCGTTTGGATCAGGAGAACATGAACAACATAGGTGAAAGGACCTGCAAGATCTGCCCCAAATGTGCTCTGAGGACTATGAGAATTCAGCTTTGTTTTGGGCTGGGGTAAGCCCCCAGACATTTGCAGCGTGGCCACCAAGTCATCATCATCAGCTGTCTTCCTCTACAGATCTGCTCCTGCTGCATCACCCTGTTTGCTAAAATGGACCTGACCCTACGGATCCAGGTTCTGCTCAGCTTTATCACCCCCTCTGACAGGGCAGATTTCATACATCATTCTAAGTATTGTCTGAGGTGATCCCAAGTGCCTTGGATACCAAGGAATTTCATCTGAGGTTTGTATGGTCATCAGAAGGAGAGACTCCTGAGTAAGAAAGCTGGAGGTACTGCTGGTTCTCAGGCCCAGGGCCAGCAGTGAAGGCAGTTCCAGAGGTATAAAAGAGATTACCTCTGAGACAAGACCTGTTGGCATCACACTGGCCATTGTGACTGGGGCCTGTTTTAGAGGCAGTGAGTAGAATCAGGAACCACTAGAATAGATCCGGCTTTGTGTCAGGTAGGTGATAAGAGATATTTTTGAGGAAGGTGGGTGGCGACGATGCTACTGTGCTCTGGCTGTTCTTTGGCATGCGGGAACTGCCAGGGTGGAAAAGCCCCGAGGTGGTTCATCTCAGTGGTCAGTTCAGCAATGGCAGTTGCCAGAGACGTGAGAAGGGACAACTATGCCCCCTCCCCAATCATTTCTTTTCAACTCCTATCATTTGCGGGAGGTTTGTGCCTTGAAGTGAAAAGGTCTATATCCACAAATGCAAACATTTGTGCAGCTCCAATTGTGTCATTTGTATGAATTACTTAATGTGATAACTTCCACATTGCCATCCTCTTCTGATTCAGAAGCTGAGTCTCCTTAGTGTGAGTTGTTAGCCTGCCTGCGTGGGTGAATAAATCCTCTTGTTATCCCAGGGAAACAGCAAACCAAGCTTCCGGCACTTTCTGTGCTGCCTGCCTCAGCTCCGCTCAGGTAGGGACATCCCGCAGCCCAGCATCTATTCATGGCTTGGGCTACACCTGACAGAGACTGGTGAGCAGAGCTGGATGGGCACAGGTCCTCCTATCTTGAGGAGGCTTCTTGTGTTTGCAAATGTGGCTGGGTTCTTAGTTTGCATGAAAGCACAAAATTGAAGATTTACTGTGAAGCGGAATGAACTCTGTGGGAAGGAGAAGAGCATTTACCCTAGGGCTGTCATACTCCCAAGCAGATGCTTGTCCATCCATCCATCTCATCTAAATGGATTTCAAAGACTCTTTTTATTTGCCTAGGATTTCCAGACACCTGGTTTCACTGGTTTTGATAAGCAGTGGGTCGCAACTGCATATGTGCTGTATATTGACAGTGCACATGCAAAGGAGCACCAATGCTCAGATCTGGAAATCCTGAAGCCCCACAGTGCAGGCTTCCTTGAGCGTGTGGGGTTCCTTGTGTATCTAGGAAGACCAGACTAGAAGTGAGACCCTTCCCAGACTCATCTCCTAGAAGGACTCACAGAGCTGGGAGCCATTTTTAATTCCTACAGAGCCAGGCTGGACTCCGGCCGGTGATCTGCTGTCTAAAGGCTCAGTAGCTCACTAGAATATCCTAAGGCATCCAGGCCCAAAGAAACACCACTGTTACAATGTCAGGGTAAGAAATGTTTTCTGGAAAAGTTCATTGCATAAAGATTAGTTATTTCTGGACAGCAGCTCTGCAGGTCCAGGGGAATGCTCTTCCCAGAGGTGCCCTCGATTCTTAAAGGAACAGACCTCATTAATCAAGAAACAAACACCAGAATCATAAAAGCAAAAGCATTAACAGAATAGCCAAATTGACTTCACGGGGCTTTGATGGTTCGCAGCTCTTCCTCAGAACTTTGATTGTGACTGTGGGAGGTTTCACACATCTTTCTCACAGATCATGGATGCAATTAAATCCATCCTCAGAGCCCCAACATGGCTTACACAGCCTCTTGTGAGGCTCTGCTGGTGTGCTTGCAAGCAGGTTTCCTGGCATCCTTCCTGGCTCTTTGAGAAAGGTGTGGTTAATGGCTAACAAGAATCCAGCCAAGCAGATATGTTAGCATATTCATTCAGAAAAGACTATGACTGCAATGTAGATTTGTCATATCCAAACCTTAGATTCTATTTCTAGCGCCATATGGAAAGATTTAGTGAGATTTCTCAGATAATTCATCTGCAAAATGGGCAAGCGATAATAACTCACATCAGGGGACAGACGACTAATGCTGGTTATGAGCTATGCAGAAATATTAAGGGCTTGCAATGTAAAAACTAGGATTTGAACTTGTGAGTGCTTGTTTACAGCTGAATGTTTTTCCTTATGCAGCTGGGCACCTTCTAAAAGATTTTTTTTCCTCTGTCACATACATAAATATTTGTATATGATATTTTCCTTGAGAAAAGGAAGTACCAGGGTAGGCTTGTCAAATACATGGTTATTATGAAGCTGCATGCCATTTAGCAGAGGTGTACATATCCTCCTGCTTCCCCCACCCCCCTACCCACCAGATACAATGCTTTGCATGTTCTTCTCTTCTGTATGTTACTGACTCCTTTTTCATCCCTCCTGCCCTTGTGGCCTCACTGATATCTCAGCGCAGTGAGTTCCAGTCTGTAAAGGATGTAAAAATGTCATTTCAGAACTTAATTACGCCACTTTCCAAAATTACTGAACACTTACTTGTTTGTTCTCATACACAGAAAGGATAATTAGGAGCTCTTGAATCATTAATCTGGGAACCTACAATATCTGGAAAGGGCTGAAATGATTTCTTTTCTTTGGATTTGTAACACAGAATTGCAATTTTCATCTTACACCCGTTCCCCTAGCTTGTCTAGGTATGTCTGAGGTTTCACAAGACCAGAACAATCTTTTCTTAATTAAAAAATAGGCTGGGATTTCAGGAGCGCCGCTGACACGCTGGATGCAGCTGGCCTGTGCCAGTGAAGCTCTCTGGCTCCCCTCGTCATTCCAGCTGGTGTGGTGGCCCCTCCGGAGCCATGGTCCTCACAGAGCCAGCCTCACTGTCACTGCTGTTCACCTCCAGGACCTCACCTCCACACAGCACATAGACAAGCTCAGAGGAGGGACTTCCCAGCACGGGAGCCTGAAACAGGCAGTTTGACACCAGCCAGCTGGTGCCGAAGCATTGAGGAGCTGGGGTTTCTCCTCTCTTCCCTTTTGATTCCTTGCCAGCGAGGCAATCTCTGCCACCACCTCTTATTCTGCTGTTCTCTAATTCTCCAAATCTGGAAGCACCTCTAAGGCTCAGCCAAGCTGGATAGAAAATGAACAGGAGGGGAGCCAAAGACTTCTTCAAGAGGGATGCTGGGGAAGGATACTGACACACATGAGGCAAAGGCAGCCTGCCGTGGTTTGGAGGTGTTGCTCGGATGTGAGCACACTAATGAACCCTAGGGTCCCTCCTAGTAAACACACACTTGGGAATACGCTCAGAAAGGAACCAGTCCAGAGCTGAGCATCTGCAGGGATCTGGTAGTCCTACTCTACCCTCACCTCCGAGAAGGGCGGATGGAAGCTACTCTCTCTCTGCAGCTGCATCAGGCTGATGATCCACTCAAGTGGACACTGAAAACTGTTCTTTTTTTTCCCCCTGAGATAAAAAGAAATTAGAAGAGGCTGAAGTGCACAGCTTCATCCCTTCTAGACCTCGGGAACATGCAAAGAAACACACAGGGTCATTTGGCTCTGAAGGCTGAGGGATGTGAGTGCTTCGCTGCAGAGCCCGCGGGGAGCATGAGTCACATGGACTGCCTTGGCAGATCCGGGCTGACAGCATCCACCGAATCACCGCCTTGCATTGCACTCAAAGGGCAGAAATAAACTAGGAAGCAGGAGGGGCTTGGGGAGGTAGGGCTGTGGGTTGGGGTTATT
>NW_008824032.1:1033558-1042962 GCF_000699105.1 Pygoscelis adeliae
CCAAGCCCCTTCCTCCACCGGAGCAAGCAGGTCTGTGGGTCCTGGCAGGGGACCATGCATTGGAGGTGGGTCCAAAGGACTGAAGGATGTGCTTTTTCCCTTCTGCAGCCCAGAAACATGGGGAACAGTAGTACCAGAAAGACCAACACGTTAGGAAAAACCAGCACTTCTCATTTTTTTCTAAATTCTTGCTTTCCATGATGTTTCCACATCACTGCACAGAGCTCTGGTTGCCGTTGTCATTTTGTAAGTATTGCCGAGTACGCCTTTCTGAGTCCTGCCATCATCTCAGGGCTACTTTGATGAGCTGTCACCACATGATAAAATATGTCTGCCATTGTGTTTGCTGCTTTGTGGAGTTGTACATCACTGTGGTTTGTGTCGTGCAGAGGCATTATTCCATTGCATAGTGTCGATACACCCTCATCACACCTAGCAAAGGGAGAAGTCCTCAATGTGTCCTGAGAAGGAGGACCAGGATACATGCAACACAGCCTGTAAAGCCCTGGGATGCCACAAGGAAGGGACCACACAAAAGTGATCTGATGGGCACACCTGGCTTCTCATCTCTGTCTTCAGTGCCGCATAGGAGCGCTGTTGCCACAGTGTTACCTGCTGCACAGGCTGTGAAGACAGTGTGTTGTGTCAGAAAGGGAGCGTGCTGTTGTATTACTGCAGCCCAGGCCTGGGCAAGATGTTACTGCAATCCACTGTAGCTGGGGACTCGTCAGGTACATCTATATCGACACCTATGTTTTGTGCAAGCTTGTTCTTATCTGGTCTGAACCTCCACTTCTGTCCTGCCTTGAAGCCCACACTGAAGCTTTCAGTATTGCACTCAGATGGAAAGCAAAGCCCATCTAGGACTCGCTCTGTGGATGACTTTTCTCTCAATCAGGGCAGCCTGTGCATCTAGGGAACAAAGAAGGTCGTCATGTGAAAAGATACAGACAGGAGAGCTGCCAAAAAAAGAGATTTATGAGATCGGAGCCTAGAGTGGTTTGTGCTTGCAGGTGAGTTTGAAGTAGAGTAGGGCAGGGTCATGACTGCTGAGATCAGGAGACCTACTGAGGAAATGTGCAGTGTTGAGGAAGGCTTATCATTCTTGTTACGCCCATCCAGATGGGAGAACTGGAAGCTGTGCATCTGTGGGCGCAGCTGTGCACTTACAGGCATCGCAGTGGCACCATCATCTCCATTGTAACACCAGCCAGGCCACCTGGAAACGAGCGGAGGGACCTTCTGCATCGATGGTGCGGGTGTGAGCCCAACCGTGCTTTGAAGGTCGGTCCCAGCTGTGAGTGGGGAAGCAGCCTTCGGTCAATTGCAGGGACTCAGCTTGCTTCTTCCAGCCATTGGAAGTGAGCAGAACGCAGCACTGGGGTTGCTGAGCTAAGGGTCGCATGTCCACACGGTGCCACTCCTCGCCCCATGAGAGGACCAGCCTGGCTTGGAGACTGCACTGCCGCCTGCTAGCGTGAGATCAGGGCTGTGCCAGGGCAGATGTGCTGCCTCCTGGCTTCAACAGCTACGGGCAGTGCTGTCAGGCAGCATGGGCACCTCTGTGCTCTCTGAGCCACCAGTGCAGGCATTCTCTGCTACCCATGCATTTCATCCCAGACATGCCATTTTTGATGGACCCTGTGTTGGAGGCCAGGTAGGCCCTATTAGCTTAGTCTTTTTTTGTCAGGCTGATCCTCTCGCTGAAAAAGTCAAGGCTTGTGTTTTTAGGTACAGAGGTGGTTGGTTCAGCTGCCAGAGTCTCAGGTGAGCATCTGAACTGCTGGAGATGGCTGCAGTGCCGGAGGAGCTCATGATGGATGCTCACCCAGCGTGCTGTTTTGTCCCACTGGGGGATCAGGTGGTACAGGATAATCCCTCTGCTCCAGACACCCGTGTGAGTGGAAAGAGGAGCCGACTTGGGTAGCTGAGCAATTATTTAAGGAAAAAGGTCTGGACTGCAGGAGCAGGGGTTGGTTTTGGTTGAGGGGTCTATGCCGAGCACTTTGTCATCATCATTATATTGACCACCACTGACCCTACATTCATTTTCCCTCATACAGCTCCCAAAACTGACCTCTCCTTAAGCCCTGATGATGCCTTGTTTAGCAGACTGATGGGCCTCAACCAGCTCCCAATTTATGCTGGCAGTTCAGGGACAGGACAGGAGCAGGAGGAGCGACTACATGCACCAGGATATGGACCAAGGCTTTTCCAAAATTAATGTAGTTTTGTGTACACAAGCACAAGCTATGGGAAGGAAAACGGCATTAGCGCGGGCCTTCATCACTCCTGTTTGTGTGAGGATGATGGTGGAGGAGCAGGCATGACACTGGTGGTGGCCCACACCTGCTGCCACAGCTGCCTGGTGCTGCGTGCCCACTCCAGGGGAGAGATGGGGTTGTGGGGGGGGGAAGATTTCCCGCGGCTCACAGGTGTTGTCTCTGCCGTTGTTGCCACCTGTCTTTACTCTGTCAGTAACGGCGTGATGCTGGTGTGACTGCTACAGAGAAACCCCCTGCGCCAACACCGGGCTTCCTGTGGGGGGGGTCTCCACCACGGAGAGCCCTTCCCACAGTCCAGTGCCCCTTTCTGCCTCTCCCCAGCAAGCACAGCGCAGACGAACAAACCTGGACCACAGCCAGCGACAGCTGTAGGACCTCAAGGCCTTTTTGACCCGCCACTAGCAGACAGTAGAATAACTTCTATAAACACAAGGCTTCTGTGTACATATTTTAACAGTGTTTTTCTTTCAGGATGTTCTGGCATCTCTGCAACACGCTTTTACTTCCATCCTAAATTTCCTGGGCTTTTCACTCCCTCTTCCCATCTCCTTGAGCCAACAAAGAGTCATTTTGGTGAGAACTATTTTCTGTGGCTTTCTCAGAAGATCTGTTCTCTGCACTCTGTGGGCTTGCTCATTCCAAGGCTGGTTTGTTCTCCTAGGAAATGACTTTGTCACCCCCTTCCCAAACTTAGCTTCTAGATCAACATTCACAACTTCTTCAGGCTCTGATTTCCAGAAGCTATTGGTGTCCTGAACTGCCTTCCTGACAAAATTAGTCCTGAATTATCCCACTGCTCGTGGTGTTTTCACTTGTGTGTTGGTTTGTTGTGGGAGAGGTAAAGACTACAGGCTGAGGGATGGGTCTGGGGGTTACTGTTACTGGGGCTCAGACTGCCCAGGAAAGGCAAATGAGGAGGGACAGGTTTCACGGAGAGCAGAGGGCTGGTGCATTAAGGAAAGCTCGTGGCAGCCAGGGAGGTGGGAGATAGTGAGAATCAGGATTCCACATCCTAGCAGGAAAGGGAGAAATGTGAATTTGAACCAGGCAAGAGTGCCTCAGAAAAAATTTAGTCCAGCTTGCAAAAAAAACCCCTCAACCCCGAAGTAATTTATTGTAGCTCAGGCGGATAAAAGCAGCACATAAAATTGGTTCCACAAGAAGGTCAAATTAAGTGCATGAGCAAAATACAAGCACATATATATATGTATATATATCTCTTCTATTCAGTGTCTCTCATTATAGAACTATAGATCAATTATAGATCAATTATAACCCTTAAGGGTTTCTTGTCTTGTCCATTGGCTCCTAGCCAGACAACATCCCTCCATGGCATTAGACTGGGGGAATGATGAAGGAATAAAGAATTATATCAAAACAGGAGAAAGGGAGATGGATTCACAGAGCACTATGGGCTGGCAGGTGTTTAGGTACAGGCAGAGACTTCATCAGTCCTTCTGACTCCAGTACTGCAATACTACTTATTCAGCCGGCTGCAAGAGAAAAGTGTTATGTGAGTACCAGTACTGTAGAGGTGAAAGGCTTCACTCGGATACCTCGAAGTCAGCCAATCCCCCACTTTTTTGCGTAGTGTAGAGAATGACTGCCCGCCTCTGTAGCTGAGGATGCAAAGGGTTACTTGTGCATCCACATGGCTGTGGTTTAGGTTTCAGTTACACTGAGCTGCTTACTTGGCAAAGAGAGTTAAAGAATAACTGTATCAGCACTGGTATTGCACAGATTTATCTAGTTTTTGATGTAGCTGTAAGGGCTTTGTCCTCTCCTTATGGGGATTATTTTTTAACCTTGATAAAAAGTAGGTGAAAAGAAGGTGAATTCTTTGACACGTTATGCTAACCAACTCTTCACCACATATACATCCCAGCTATGGAGTAGTATTTGCCAATAAAACATTCTCACTGAATTCTCAGTGACAGTGAAAAAAAATAGGTGAAACTATTGCAGTTTGTCACTGTCACCAGTGAAAATTAAGCAGAAGTCCAGTTCTGTACCTATACATTCATTGAACTTGTTCATGCAATCATCTATACCGTCCTTAGCTCTCCACTTCCAGTGACAGAATAGCTGTCAGTGTTTCTCCACAGCTGCTTCTGATGCCTGATACGATATAAGCTTAAAGACCTGGAGAAGGGCAGCTTTTCTGCTGAGAAATCCTTGCTCCCATGAAAAGGGCCAGGACATGATGGTGTATTTCATATCACCCAAGGCCTCTGGGAGAGGGCATCGTTCACAGTGTTCTGTGATTTTTCTCTTCTCTTTCCTTGCTCCCAGGAGGTTATTGGCAATTTTCACAGATTGCAGTCCAGCACTGTGCTAGCAGAGCTGGAATTACATTATGGACATCATGGATTTTTTAAATTTGGGGTTCATCCTTGAGCTTGGTTGTGTGCCTTCCACCTCCACAACCTCGATATTCAGGTCCCAGATCCACTGTGGAACCTATCAAAGGACTCTGGGGCTCCTGCTTGGGTTTGGCTAACATCTCTCAAGATCAAGGTAATTCAAGTGAAACTCTCTGCTCAAAAGTTTCCCAGCATAGTGCTACCATGTGTTTGGGGCATAACAGAAAATTCATTAAACGTAGCTTACAACTCTTAAGCATGACTTAACATGAGTAAGAGCTGAAAATGCTGAAATTCAGCTGTACTGTAGCACCAAGCAAGCTCAAGCTCATTTCTCCCCACTTGACCATCCAGCTCCCCTGTCTTGAAGCCAGAGTCTTTGCCCATTCTGGGTGCCCTCATTGCTACTTACTGTTGACACTGACATGTCTTGTTTTCTAGCAAGTATTGTCTTGCTCGTGCCATCCTTTTTGCTCGTTGCTGCCAAGAGAGAAGGGATAAATAACGATTGGATATTTTTATGCTTCAAATGCTTTCCTCTGAAGTGGTAGTAAAGTACTGCCTGACATCTGCAGGCTGTCCATCTCTAACCATTTGCTTTGAGTCTAAGGATTGACCCTTTATCTGTTCTGCCCTATACCCAGACAGAAAATCAGACTCCTCCTATGGTTTGGGGATACTGTCATCTCTTCACCTTTCACAGGGACCAGGGCACTCACCCTTCTCTGCTTCCAGTTTATACCACTGATGATGCACAGGCATGCAAGGCCAAACACCAATACACTGCCTCCAATACTTGCTCCAATTACCACATAGCTAATCCAAACAGGAGCTTCCTCTGTGGAAGGAGAAAAGTATTCAGACACAGAAACAAAGAGAATTTTAAGGCTTTTGGGTGGAGGCAGGGATGTGATGCTAATTTCCATACCCACGGCATAATTAAGGCTGATCTTCCTTTCATTGTCTTCTATGAGGTGACAGTTCCACAGCCCTGCAGCACTGACGTTCACCTCCACCTTTACTTCATGCTGCTTTGACTTCTTGTTGTCCATCTGAGTCCCATTCACACGTTCCCAGCACAAGTGGGCATTGGATGGGAGTGGACTAGAGACCTGGCAGATCAGGGTCATCTTGGCCCCTCTGGGGAGTGGCCCAACAGGGTTGGCTGAGACTGTAAAGGTAAGAAAAGGACATGTGAGTGAGAGGATGGGAAGATGGGTCCACCCATACTCTTGTGGCTTCCAGGTTTCTGCAGCTCCTCATCTCTTGACCCACTTCTCTTTCTCTCACCTTTCATCACCACCAGCTCTATCTTGCTCTGCACGTATCTTCTGTTGTACGCCAGCTGGCACTGGTACTGCCCAGAGTGGTTGAAATGGACTTTAGGGAGTTTCACTGCTATGGTACTTTCAGGTTTGCTTCCAGATATCTCAAACTGAAAGTGGCTACTTTTTTTGGTCTCATGCTGCTTTCCTCCTGCTGTGACATTGAAATCAAGTAACTCACGAGCGATTGCACTTTCCTGTTGTTTCCAATTCAGTTGTCCTGTGAAACCTTCTTTCCATGTTATCTTCTGGAAGTTCAGATGCCATGACAAGACGACAGTGCTATCAACAGTTGCATACTTTCTTTCAAAATCTGGATTCTGAAAACCTGAATTCAGAAGAGACAAAGAATACAGAAGCAGGGAAAGCTATGGCTACACTTGCCTGTGTCCACTCTTGATCTGGAGAGATGCATGCTGTGCTCAGTTGAAAGAGGACTTGGAGAAAAGCCACGAGATACCCCAGGAAGTATAAACAGTTAGTGTCTGAGAATAGGTTTAAAGAGCCAAAGCTCCCAAGCTCACCAGAGCTGAGGAGAACAGACCGCAAGAAGAGGAGGATCCTCTCCTCACCAATCCTGGAGAGGAAAATGGGAGCAGGTGTGGAACAGAGCTCAGGCAGCAGAGCAATCCCCAAGCTGCAGTGTTGGAAGCCCTGGGAAGCCGATCCCATTGCTTGGGATGCTGGAAAGTAAAAGCTCACAGCTCATGAGCTGGAGGGAGCACTGGTTCCCAAGCCTGTGCATGAACTGCATTTTTGTTGTCACATACCTAATACCTTCACATCAAAGGAGATGTTTTGATTAATCAATGGAGAGTCTGAATGGACCTGACACATCCAGGTCCCGCTGTCCACAGTCTCCAGTTGCTTTAACTTCAGTATGTATTTTTGACGGGTCTTGTTTTGTAAGAGTTCTGGTCTTACTATGTTATTCTTACTGTTAAACAATGTGATGATGAGATTGGGTTGATGATGGGATGAATTCTGCATTAAAGTCAGCTCGGGGACTTCATTTGGCAGGAAGTGCCCATCTAAGGAGATTGTCACTGTAAAAAGAAAAAGCACAGCCAGTAAGTCAACTCCTCTTCCTGCAAGAGAGGGGCAGGTGTCACAGCAAACAGAATACAGAGGCTTTGTGAGATGGAGGAGAAATGAACTATGATAGCCCAAGCCAGAAGAAATGGCAGCTGCATAAAGAATCCCAGCAGAGATGTCCCTCCGAGCTCTACAGTCTCCTCCCCCCTCACCTCCTCATGGATAAAAGCCCTCTAATCACTCACATTCAAAGACATGCAGTGAGATACTGACTGTGTGAGAGTCATATTCACAGGTGTAGATGCCAGCATCAGAGAGCCTTAAGTCAAACAGCTTCAGGTGTTTACTGTTGGGGTTGATTTCAGATCGATCGGCCATGGCAGCTTTGCCTTTTGAAAAAATAAGCTTGGTTAGGAGGGAAGAGGTTTCTCAGCCATACACTGGAGAGAAGGGGGGATGAACTGGAAGCCTTACCTTTCAAAGGCATAGGTGAAAATGACCTTACAACAAACTTATGGTACTTCCAGGTCACAGCAGCATTACTAGGTATGCCTCGGCAGTTCAGGATCACCGCCTGTCCTGCGACCCCAGTCTGTAGTTCGTTTTGTTGAGCCATAATGCGGACCAGACCTGAAAGTCAATACCCATCAAAAAAGGCATACATTCACTTTCTGAAGGGTGGCTCAGTGAATACTTCCCATCCCCCCAGAAAGACGCAGATATTTCTCCTCCCTTTCCCCGGCACTGGGAAGATTATCCTCAATTTCTGAATTTTTCATTCCTTTGTCTCATCAATCAATCAATCCCTTTTCTTTTCAGCTCCATAGCTTCCCTGTCCTCCTCTTTGGGCACTTTACCTGGCTAACGGCTATTCTGTTTCACATACATTCAGAAATATGGGAAAATACCAGTGGTTGTGGTGGATTCACCATCATTCACAATTTTGAGATGTTAACAGTTTTACTGAAACAACCTTTTTCCATTGGACAAGATTTAGTTGTCCTACTGGTAGCAAAGGCAGGACAGCATAAGCCAGCTCTCCTTCACTTCCCAGTCAAGACTTGAGGCAGCACTGGCAAACTTGCTCACCCCTTCTTCCAATTTTTGCATGGAGCAAGACTGAAAGCCCAGGAAAATGAAAGGATAAAATAAAAAAGAAAGAAAGAAGGCTGGCCTAACGTCAGGTTCCTGTTCTTGTGACAGAGGGCTATGTGACAGTAAAAGAAGTAGGATGCATAATGTTGAAGAAACATTAGGAGTGGTTTCTTGGAAGAACGACTTCCCTTTCTTCACTGTAAAGAGGATTTCTGCAGGAGACCATAAGAAGGAGATGAAGTTGCCAGAGGTACAATTGGGAATAAGGGGGTTGTGGTCTCCTGCCTCACTGCTGGTAAGCTCTCAGAGCTGCCTAACCTGCAGATCCCCCAGGTGACCCTAGTACTAGAGAGCCACAGAAGTGCAAAATAAAACGTTTACATGAGTTTAATGGAGGGTTTTCCACAAGTTACATATTCCTCCAAGAGCATAGGTAATCTGCAACATTGCCAATACAGATTTTCAATAATTGCCCATTGGACAACAGAAAATGATGATTTTGTCTTAAACTGTGAAATTATAAATGTTATTAATAAGAGTTGGTATCTTTTGGTTCTAGGGTGCATAAAAGATCTCCAATCTTTCCTCTGCAACCAGAGGAGTCAAAGCTGAGTATCTGAGAAATGCAGGCTTGGCCTTATTCAGTCGCCTTCCTTTCTTGGAAAATGAGCACTAAAAAGTCCACCAAACCTTGTAACATTAGCAGTCAAACTGAGCAAGCCGGTAGCATCACATTTGTAAGGGCAAATCTGTGACGAGAAACACATGTTTTTGCCCAGGCAGCTGGAGGCAGTGTGGAGGGCAGTGTTTTCCACTCTGCGCTTGGTGTAGACCCTGGCTCCCACAGGAACCCCACTTCTGTGTCTCTACAGGGCAGCTCCCCAAGCCTGGTGATGCTCCAGACACCCTGGTTTTGGCTGGCAGGCTCAGCAGGCAGGCTGGGATCAACCTGAGTCCCAAAGCTTGAGCTGTCCATGATGCCTCTGAAATAACAGGACATGGATGTAGGGAGCCTCTCAGCTTCTAGCCCCTCTGTCCTCATCTCCACTGCGTGGCCCCGCAGAGAGCTGTTGGGCAGTGCAGGGGTGGGCCAGACAAGGTAAGAAGGCAGCTGTCACAGCTTCGTGACTGGAATGAGCCTGCTCTAAACCATGTGAAGTACATTATATGGCAAATCAGGAGGAACCTAAAAACACCGCAAATGTTGTGAGGCTTGTGGAAAGACTGTAAGAACTGGGAGGGTTCGCTGAGCCAAGGACTCACCCAGATGCAGAACCAAGAAGACGGAAGGCATGCTGCTC
>NW_008824032.1:1043031-1051337 GCF_000699105.1 Pygoscelis adeliae
TCTTCCCTGTGTGGACTTGCAGGGCTGGAAATGCTGTTGCTGCCAAGGGACGCTATCCTGGAAGATCCAAATGCTCTGTTAATAATGGTTGATTTTCAGACCTCAGTGGATGTGGCCCATGTTCCCAGTCAGCACCCACCATCCTTCAGTGCAGCAACATGGAAACTCATTGGCAAAGTCACCAGAGCCCTGTGTTTCAGCAAAGAATCCAGCTGCAGTGTTCCCCCTAGAGTTTGGTATTAAACATTTTATTTCACTCATCCCTAGGTTTCTGGCATTCATTGGACTGCAGGTGTTTATACTGCCAAGAGATCTGTGCTTTTTTACTTCTCTAAGGTGGGTTATCATCACTCTTGCAGCAATTAAGGCTAAACCCATACAGGGCTGCATTAGCAAGAGCACAGCCAACAGGCTGAGGGAAGTAATTATTTCCCTCTATTTGGCACCCCTGAGGTCTCATCTAGGATACAGGATCCAGTTTTGGGCCCCCAGTACAAGATGGATGCCAACAAACTGGACAGAGTCCAATGGAGGGCTACTGGGATGGTGAGGGAGTTGCACATGATATACAGGGAGAGACAGAAAGCTGGGTTTGGTAGGGAGAAGGGAGCCAAGGTGGGATCTAATTTCAGTCTCCCATTATCTAAAGGCTATTAGAAGGAAGTCTCCCATTATCTATTATTATTTCAGTCTCCCATTATCTAAAGGCTATTAGAAGAAGGAGCCACATTCTTCTCAGATGTGCACAGGGGAGGAACAGGAGGCAGCAGCCATAGGTTGCAGTAAGGAACCGTTGACTAGATATAAGGAAAATTTTTTTCTCACTGAAGGTGGTTCAGCGCTGGAATAGATGCCAAGAGATGCCAGGCAATCACCACCCTTGGAGATCTTCAGAAGTTCCCTAGACAAGGCCCTGAGCAACATGTTGTAGTTTTAGGGTCAACCCAGCTGTGAGCAGGAGGTTGGACTGGAGACCTCCAGAGGTCCCTTGCCATCTATATATTTCTGTGTGATTCTGTGATTCTATGATTAAGCTTGTATTTAGGCTGTTATTAATATTTTTCTTTAGTTTGTTTTTTCTCTACTTATTTCTTACCTTAAAAATCTCAATAACCACCAAGTCTGATGTTGTTGGAAAGACTTGCTTGAATTCTTACGACTATTCAAGAAAAAGTCTGGGGAGAAGGGAGGAATGAGGTCCAAAAGAAGAAGTTGCATTGATGGTAACAAAACCTTAAATGGGAACTGGGAGCTAACTATCGTGTTAAGGTGAGTTATCAAATTAGATGAAGTATCTGACTGTAGCGGAGACCAAGTGCTGGTATCAGCTGCAGCTGTGTGGGCTGACAAGGTGAAGGGGACCATGGCTGCTGGTGCAAGGAGACTACTGAGCTCTCCATCCCTAAACCAAGGCATATATCACAAAAAGGAAGCCAAGCAGGTTAACAGGTCTGGGCAGCGAGCAAAAACAATGAGGCGACCTCACTTCTCCGAAAGCAGGCATTCCCCATGACTGAAGGCTGGAGTCATAATGGGATTGAACTCAAAAGAAAAGCAAGAATATTTTTATACAATATTTATATGTATTATGTGCAATGTTAAGTATAATATATTCTATTAGAGAATAATTTAATATTGAAATTAATTTAAATGATCAGAGCACATGAAATTATCAAAGAGTAGATGAAAACATCAGCACTACATTTACATGGAGATCAGGTCAGCGTGACCAACGATCTGACATCTAGACAGATGTACACACATGCACATATGAAAAATACAGGTGCAAGAGCAAGGCAGCAGCCATGTGCACCATCAGATGAGAAATAGATGGCAAAGGCACAGTCAGAGAAGATTTGTGGCTTGCCTCATGCAAAGCAAAAAACCCATCCCAGCCCCAGGGAATATTTGCATGAGCTGTTTTGTGCGAAAATAGTAAAACAAAGGAGCCAGTGCATGTGATTGGAGATCACTTCTAACAAGACGCAGCAGCAGTGATCAAGCAGTTTGCTGGGCTACGCTACAGAATAAAGAAAGGGGCAACAACAAAGCATCTGCATGCATCTCACTCCGAAGAAACATCTATAACCGAGAACTGGCCTAGGGCCCTGAGTAAGATCCATTCCTGAGATGACAAGAGAAACCTCGTCCCCGCTGCGAACACTCACGTCACCTGTCCCAGTGAGACCAGCAGGAAAAGTCAGCCCCCACTCTAAAGTGATACCTACAAATTAACAGGGTCAGTGCTGGGTTTCAAATATTTTAAGTCATTAAACTTTATATAAAAACCTGAAGGTAATGGAACAGGTAAAAATTAATGAAATTGCTGAGTCACACACCATCATTTTGTTTTGGCTGTGAATCTCTATTTTCCTGTCATCTTATGGCTTCACTTGGTTCCTCGCCTTCTTGCTACCTGGTTATTGAGCAAAACCACACAACCAGAGCACTGTGGGACCAGCGAGCTGCTGACCTTGTGTAGCTTGGTAGATGCAAATTGATGCATCTTTGTTTTTCTGTTTCTTCTTGTGGTTTCACACATTCTGCATTCCTACTTCATTCACATTAATCTTTGTATTTCTATGGCAGATCTCTACAATACAATGTTTACCACCTACATGTTACAAGTCAGTGGCGAAAATGGGTTGCCTTCAGCTAGCATTTCTTTCATACACTTTCTCTCTCTCCCTGTTTATCTCTACTTCTCATGCATGCCACTTCCTATTTTTCCCCTGTCTTTCTATCTCCTTCTCTATCCCTCCAGGCCAGATCACAGGCAGTGCTACTCTGGAGTTTACAGATCTCGGTGAGCAAGGCTCTGCTATGTTAACTTGAACAAGCCGCTCTCATTAGCGGATGCCTGTAGCAGACCTGCAGCCTCCTTACAGGCAGCCCAGCTGTATCTTATGGTGGTACTCATAAATTAAGTGGTGTCAGGGAATGTCCCCAGGCACTGGAACACACTTATCAGTCCTGTTAAATTGCTAGAACATTTCCTGACACATTTTTGGCCCAGGACAACTCTTGCTCTCCTGAGCAACTCCTGGGATGCATTTGGGTGTTAGCATGGGTCAGGGACCACTCCCATTAGGTGGCTGGCATGTAGCCAGTTCCTTTTGGAGGTTAAGTGAGTTTAATAGCCCAGATCATCTCATGCCAGTTGGCCTCTGTGCCAGAAACAGTCCAGGCGTATTTAATTTATTAGTATGTCTAGCGGTGGAGGAGCAGGGCTCTCTCCCAAGTGAACATTGATTTCCATTTCATTTTAACTTCCCCCTCTTATTAAACTGGTTTAATTTCCTTCTTGACTTATTTTAATAATCCCTGCCTTTCTGAGGGATAGGAAAAGGAGAGCTGAGGTAGCGAGCGGTCTTGCTCTAGGGAACGATGCCTGCAGGACCAAGTCTGGCCTGGAGAACATCTGCTTGGGAGAGGGGCCGGCAGCTCCTCGCTCCCTCCAGCACTGAGCCCCAGTGGGCGATGGCTGCAGAAAGCTCTCCCCGAGGCTGGCACCGGCGTGCCACAGGAGGAAACTGAAATTAAAAAAAAAACGAAACCAAAAAATTCAGAAACCACTCCTGATGCAGAGTAGGCCATCTTCCTCTCTCGGTGCATTCTTGTTCCTCTTTCATGCAGTGTGGTTTTCTTGTTTTCTTCTCTCGCTCTTGCTTGTGGCTGTACTTTTGATCTGGCAGCAGCTTGCTCTGCCGGGGGGGGGCCTCCCAGCCATCTAGCCACACAAGGGCTCCACACCTCAGCCTCTGCTGCTGCACTGCATTTCCCCTTGCAGTGGCTGCCAGGCGAGAGTTGAGGGACGCAGCTGCCTCTTGTCCCTACACATCAGTTGGGCTTGGCTTTGGGGCTCTGGGTTACAGAGGATCACCTCTCTTTTTCTCAGTTTAAACATCTAAAGCAAAGCTGATCTGACTCTTTTACTGACTAGCGGTTTCTTTGAAATTACTTATTAACGTTAAAGCAAATGTATGTGAGCAGCAGGCAGGGTAAGAGACCAAATGCAACAAAAATAGCCAGCACAGAGCAAAGAGGCGATAGCAGTGAAGGTCATTTCACAGGCCCCGCTGTCCCCCCAAGACTGGCTGGCCCTGCCTCGATTTTCCCTTGAGCGCCTCTGGCCATTCATCTGAGACCAGCTGCCACCCTTTGGAGCTGCTGTGAGAAGGAGGTGCTGGAGCAGGGTCCGCGGGGCCAGGCAGGTGAAAGCTGCCGATCCCCCCAGAGAGAGGTCCCACTGTCAGGATGAGGCAGGGCGGCAAGGCCACCACGTCAGCGCCAGCCGAGCTCTCTTCAGCCATAAAGTCTCCCTGGCCTAGCTGTGTGCCTGGACCCATGTGGAGGCCACGAGAAGTGGCTCTATCTCCGTAGCCTGGGCTGCTCCCTACAGCTTCTAACCCCTCTGGCAGCCTAAGGGGAAGCCAAGACCTTCCTTGGCCTCACAGGCATTTCAGCACTTGCTTTCTGAGCTTTTCCTCCTCTGCCTAGCCCCTCTTCTTTCCTCCTAACCCTCCTCTTTTTGGCTCCGCAAACCATCTTTCATCCTACAGTTCACAACTGCAGTCCAGGGGTGACTTTCTAAAGCCACTGGAGGCTGTGACTAGCAAAGGCACTGAGATGCCCTCTGAAGGCAAGCCCTCCATCACCCTCCCAAGCCATGTGCATGCTTGGGATGACATTCAGGTATCATTAACACAGCTGCCAAAATAGGAACAGCGAGATCTTACCATGCAGTTTACTTGATGTGCAGCCCAGACGGGAAAAGGGTCTATATACATATTGATAAGGTCAGCACAGCAAAATGGCGTATGTCTGCCCATTCAGAACAAAAATGCATCCCTCCTTAATTTTTCCCTGGTGAATACAGGGTCCCTGCGCAAGGCTGTGGCAGATCGGGTGGGCACTGTCCCTAGGCGCCCGAAAACCGCGAGCGGGAATGGGACGGATGCTCAATTTAGATGAGGCAAGCCCTGCCGTACTGCAGGCAGCTTTGGCAGCCATGTTTGTGAAACACTGGGGAGGATAAAGGAAAAGTCTGTGAATTGATTTGAGGCTAACGTGCACCAGGCACTTAAGAGGACTGTTCAGTTTATAGTGGAGAACATTAAGTAGTAACCTGAGCTCAACCTTAATGCACCACGTAGAGGAATATGTGAGGTGGCTGACAAAGGTTGAGTAGGATGCACCGCCTGAAAGTTGAAAAATTCAACCAGAAATGAAACTCCCATTTTCAACAATGCGGCAGCTCATGGAAAGGGAAAGCAAGTCTCTTTTCTGGTGTCCTTAAATTGAAAGGATCCCTCTTTCTCCAAGAAATCCTGCTCGCTCAGCCCTGAGCTAGTGGATCAGGCTGCATCGGCAGTCGGTGTCAGGCAGTGAGCCAGTCAGCCTGGATTAGCAGAACAGACCCCTCCGGTCTCAGCACGTACAGATGTAAGCAGACATCCCTAGTTAGCTAGAGACCGGCATCTTCTTATTTTTCAGGCTTTTTTTAGAATAAAGTCCCTCTTCCTGGAGGGCATGTGGAGAGGGTGATAGCAAGTGGCAGCTGGTGGAGGGCTGCTCCCCAGTGCGTTTCCAGCCTTTGGGGATATACAGTCACCAGTGACAGGCCCTCATATTGGACATTTTTCCCTATACGTGGGTTTGAAAGATCTGTGAGATCCCCAGGCTCTGAGGCAGGTTGAGCTTTTCATAGCTCCCTTTTTTTTGCCCCTTTCAGGGAAAAATCCAGGGAGACAAACACTTCTTAGTTAAAACTAAAAGGCCTCGGAGAATTACACAGCCAGAAGTATTATCTAGTCAAAGGTTCAAGATGGTTTTACATCAGACCTTTAAGTGGGGCAAAACCAATCCACCTGTGCCGAAACAGCAACTTGTGTGGAATAGTAAAGTTCATAACATTAACAAAACGAAAACAGCGTGGCCTCTTTTCTCAGAGAAAGAAAGAAAGAAAGTTTCCTTACCTCTTTTCTTTCCTCTTTACCTCTGTGTTTCTGTCTCCTTGTGTTTGTCACCTGCCGTAATTGATCTCACCCAGCTACAGCTGAAACAAAAGAAGAATGAAGTCGATGTTCAGAAAGCAGCTCAACAGACGTCGGCCTTGATGTCTCCTCCTCTCCAGCTGGAGCGTCAGCAAGGTCTTGCTGCCAGTCCAGGTTCTGCTGACATCTGCCAACTTCTCTGTGTAGATGGTGGTTGTCCAAATGCATGTGATTTCGATTCTGGGTGTGAACAGAAATGGAGACCATAACGGAAGGTGATGTATTGCAACATCTGGGGAGAATGAGTGTGTAAAACAGAGAGAGCCTATTGGCCATATGGCAGCTAATGGGAGGCCATGACGGGGCTGAAACTTAAATACGAATGGTAGGAAATCGGTTCTGCTCTACTGACAAAGAAAGCTCGCAAATTAACGGGTTAGCTGAGCAGATCCAGACCCAGCCCGCACCTCTGATACGCTGTAAGAGCAAGCCGACCTCCATTTCCCAGGCTTTTTTCTGCATCACCGCTAAGTGGAGGCACCTCTGAGGAGCGGGCCATGGACCTGACCCCAGAGGTTGCACAGGGATAATCACAGAGGAAGAGGGGACCCCAGATGATATGTTAGGGGCACCTGTCTGTGGAGTATGGCTGAGATTTGGGGTGAGATGAGAGAATATCTTCTTTATAGCAGTGGTGGGTTGACCTCGGCTGGCAGCCAGCTTCCCACCCAGCCACTGTCTCACTCCCCCTCCTCAGCAAGGCAGGGAGAGAAGATAAGATAAAAAAACCTGATGGGTCAAGATAAGGACAGGGAGATCACTCACCAGTTACCACCATGGGCAAAACAGACTCAACTTGGGGAAAGATTAACTTAATTTATGGCCAATTAAAAACAGAGTAGGATAGTGAGAAATAAAAACAAAACTAAAAACACCTTCCCCATCCCCTTTTCTTCCCAGGCTCAACTTCACAACTGACTCTTCTGCCCCTCCTTCCTCCTCCCAGTGTCGCAGGGGAACAGGTAGTAGGTCTTGTGGTCAGTTTATAGCACTCTGTCTCTGCTGCTCCTTCCTGCTCATGCTGTTCCCCTGCTCCACTGCAGGGTCCTTCATGAAGTGCTCCAGTGCAGGTCCTTCCCATGAGCTGCAGTTCTTCATGTTCATCTCGACATGAGAAAGACAGTGAGAACAATCATTCACTGGAACAACCTCCCCAGGGACATGGTAGAGTCCCCATCGCTGGAGGCTTTCAAGATGTGATTGGACAGGGTGCTAGATAATCTCGCCTAGGACCCCTTTCCCATGAAAGGCTGGACCAGATGATCTTTTGAGGTCCTGTCCTACTTGGGCTGTTCTATGATTTGATGATTCTAACTGCTCCAGCGGGGGTCCTCTGCACAGGTACTGAGTGCTCCAGCGTGGGCTCCTCTCCATAAGCCACAGCTCCTGCCAGGAGCCTGCTCCAGCGTGGACTCTCCAGGGGCTCCAACATGGACCTCCATGGGCTGCAGGGGGGCAGTCTGCCTCACCATGGTCTTCTCCAGGGGCTGCATGGGAATCTCTGCTCCGGTGCCTGCATGGAGGACCTCCTCCCCCTCCTTCTTCACTGACCTTGGTGTCTGCATAGTTGTTTCTCTCACATTTTCTCACTCCTCTCTCTCATAGCTGCTGTGCAGTGGCTTTTACCCTTTCTTAAATATGTTATTACAGAGGTACCACCACCATCACTGATTGGCTCAGCTTTGGCCTGCGGTGGGTCTGTTTTGGGGCTGGCTGGACACGGCTCTGACTGACATGGGGCCAGCTCCTGCTCACATCTCACAGAAGCCACCCATGCAGCCCCTCTGCTACCAAAATCTTGCCATGCAAACCCAATACAAGGTTACTTTTAGGTAACATGTACCGCTACTGAATCTCAGCTGTTTCCCGTCTTTGTAGGGTGGAGGAGGGGGCTTTTGTGGTTTTCCACCCACATTTAGTCTCTCTCTCTCTGAATCCCAGCCTCAGCCAAGACGGCGGAAACCCACTGAGCCCCAGACATGGCTGAGATTTCATCTCCGTGCCACCCACTCTTCTTCCTCCTGGCAGTGACTTGCCCCTTTGTCTGGAGGATGGGGGTGCGAGATGCAACCAGGCTTTGGAGGAGCAGGGACAGACAAACACATGGAGGAGTAGGGAAGGACAGACACAGCACTGACGTTCATAATGTGCCACCAGGTGTGAAAGGAACAGCACTGATCAGGCCTCGAGCACAACAGCTGGTCCATTGGTTGTGTCTTTGGAGAAAGATGAAGCCGCCCGTCCCAGGGA
>NW_008824032.1:1051377-1053875 GCF_000699105.1 Pygoscelis adeliae
TTCTCAGTGTGGGATACAGGCTATGGGGACAGGGCGGGATGGGATTGGGATGGGATGGATGGAATGGGATGGGCGCCTGCTTTGCCAGTGTCCAGAGCCTGTGAAAGCCCTGTTCTGAGACACAGCTCTCCTGTGAGACTCTGCTGCATCACATCAGTATCTTCAAAACGCTCTCACGTGCCTGCCAATAGAAATGTCCCTTCTGGTCCCTAGCTGCCAGAGAGGGGCTGTCCTGGGAAAAACAGAGCTGAGAAAAGTCAAGTTGGGATTGTAAGACCCTGGTGTCTCAGGGCTTGGGGCTCTGGGGCATTGAGCTAATGCTTCAGTTCGCATGGATTCTGGCTTGCATTTTGTCTCCCCAGCATGCTGTAATGCAGAAACACTGGCTTGTTTTTAAACAGTTGGTTTATGTCACTGCAAATATCTACCAGAAATAGCATTCCCTGGAGGGGTAAAGCTTCCAAAACACACTTGAAGTTGCTGCAGAGTTGCAAGGAGAAGCAGGGCTGTTGGTCTGAGGTAACAAAGCTGCAGGCCTGGCCCCACATGGACCCATTCTCACCCTAGGGGAGGGATTCAGGAGGGAGCCTCATCTCACAGAGCTGCTACAGCTGTGTGGTGAACCGGTACCTCTGGGACCAAGGGTCACAGCGTGCAGTGACGTGTTTGTATCACTTTCATCCAAGCATCTCAAAGCACTTTGCAAGCATTAATTAAACATCAGAATCCAGGAGGGATGAATAATATTAGCCAGACAGTCTCTCTTCTGAATGTAATATTTCTCATAAATATTTAACTGTTTTTTAAATTCCATGCGAGTCTGGTTCTCACCTCTCTGGGACAGTTGCTGTACTGCACCCATGGGGAAAGTGGGGCTTATCCAGCATCACACACTGACCCTGCGGCAGAGTGAGAATAAGAGCCTGAGCACTGCACACCGCTCCCCCCAGCCAAGTTTGTGGCTGTCATGTTTCCTTGTTTTTTCCCCTGCAGGTACACTCCCCACCCATCCCATGCTGTCTCTCTTGGCTCTAATCCCACCACCAACAATATTTTTGCAAACTGGGATTGGTGAGTAACAGATTCTCATAGCCCTCAGTGGAGAGAGGAGGCTCCCAGGCTATGCTGGGTGGAGGTCCAAGTCTGAAATCCCTCCGAGGAAGTGTGAAAAAGGGAGAAAAGGGTCTCGGAAATCAGATGTTGAGAAGGACCTTTTACTGACTCAAGTGGAAAGCCAAGAAACCTCCAGAGATGGTCTCCTTAAAACCAAGTTCCCTGCATGTCAGTGAGGAGTGTGCCTGTGAACTCTGATGGGTAAAGCATTCCCAGATATATTGGAAAATTAGTGGTTGCTCAGTGATATTGGAGAGAAGGAAGGACAAGTGTTGAACACAGCATGAAAACCGTATCTTCAGGTACCTGAATGTCAGCGGCTTCAAAGGCCAGGAGCTTTCTCTTTGCAACAGAATAGCTGACACCTGTTGAGCTTGTTGAGGGGCATTTCTGACACTAGATGTGGAGAGCTAGGAACAACCAGCCATCTGGCGAGGAGGCCTGGTGATTTGCCCCAGCACAGCTATGTACCTCGGAAAGGAGGAAGGCTCCTAGGTTGTGCTGCGGGTAGATAACTCTCTGCAGGCTCTTGGAGTCTCTGCAGAAGCTTAAACTGGGAAGAGAGGCCTCTCTAAGCAGATATCATGAAGGTTCGTTTGCTGATCACGGTGAAAAATCAGGAAGTTTCCAGAGATGTTCTTCATGAGCAAGAGGTCACCTGTATTTTGGCAGGAGGTGTGAAATCTGATGGAGAAAAACTAGCCAGATGTGCTGGGAAGTCAGGGACTGCTGGGAGGCACTGGAGAGGGATGGTCCAAGAATCACCAACTGCAAAGTGTGTCACCAAAAATGACAGGGGCTAAAGTGAGCCTAAACAAAACCAAGCCAATGTTAAAGATGTGTCAGAAATGCAACAGGCAGGAGAGAGGTGGCTGGGGGAGCTTTTAAGGGTCTGTATGGGACGGATATTACTTACTATCTTACTATTAATGACCTTGGCAAAAGGAAGGGGGAGAAGTTGGCGACAATATTTGTTATGATGCACAACTGGAGGGGTTTCATCAGTGCAGAGGCTCTGGAATATCGTACTGGAAGCAGCTTGAGGCTCGGAGCATTAAAGTGGGATGCAATTCAATAGCACGCTCCATAAGGTTTTGCTTCTGAGTAGTAATTATAACAATTTTTGCTTTAACTTCCTTAGATGAAAGCAAAGGGAGAGAAGGACCTGGGCGTATTAACCGGTCGCTGGAGAGCTGAGTCACGGGTGTTCACAGCACAAAAGGAACAAATGATGGATGTACCTGAAAATGCAAGCGCGGGTGGGCGGGAAATCCCCGTCGTGCGTGGACACTAGATGGCGGCATAAACCCGGGCCAAGGGGAGGAGGCGCCTTATGCTGGGGGGGGCGGGCAGAGGAGGAGGCGCAGCAGCATCCCCCAGCGAGG
>NW_008824032.1:1054035-1057246 GCF_000699105.1 Pygoscelis adeliae
GATGCCTGGGGCCGAGAGGTGGGGCAGGCAGGGGGACCCTGCGGGGGACCCTTCAGAGGGGACCCTGTGCCTGCGCTTAGCCGGGTGTGAGATTTCCAAGGGCTGGGGAATGCCTGACTGGAGGGTCCCGGCTGAGCTCTCGCCAGCCCCCAAAGCTTGTTAGGGGGTCTGCTGGGGCCTCCTCCTCAGTCCAAGAACCTGTGTTGTTTTCCATGAAAAAAGGGGGATGCTGACCTGGTGACAAGAGAGGAAGACACCCAGTGTTTGTGAAAGAAGAAGAACATGAGAAACCTCAATATTAACGAGAAATAACAAGTCCTTCCAGAAGCTGCCCTTGTGCATCCCCTCCTGGCATTTTTCCTAGGCGCAGAGGGTGTCCTATGTCCTCTTACCGAAAGACCCTCTGAAACCCCTCCCTTCAGGTGGGAGCGACAGCCATTTCAGAGGTACACCGTATGACAGCTTTTGAGAGCTGGAGGGAGTTGCATCGAACCGGCAGGCCAGCAAGACGGAAACCTGGGAGTAAAAGCTCTTGAGCATGACAGAGTCAACAACTGTGTAAGACTGTCCAAAATGCCCGAGGACTCAGTGGGTGGCAAAGATGCAGTACCTACAACAACAGCGTTCTGTAAGGAGCTTGGTTTGAGGGAACCTTTGGAAGGCAAAATGAATGATCCCAGATATTTTGTTTTATTCACTGCTGCATCAAAGTGTTGAAGAAATCCAAGCAGAGTAGTGAGGCATGGGGGTTTTTTTTTGCAGAATTGGTGCTGGTATTGTTCCCACCAATTTGCAAAGCAGATATAAACTCAGTGTGCCTTAGTGTCCTACATCATTCAAGATCTGGTTCTAACTTTTTATTATTTTTAGAAGGCTGTGCAGAATGTACCAAGACCCCAATAGACGTGTTGTGTCTAGTTGTTTCTTTGTCAGATTACACTATTTGCTAGCACTTATTTAGCCTCTCAGTTGAAATCCCTCAGAAGTCTTGGATGCAGAACATCTGGACCTAGTAATGATTTTTTCTCATAGTGCTGGTCTTTCTCATCAAAAAAGATCAATTTGGGATTAAAGACCCTCTTCCCATTCCTTTTGGAGGAGTCAGACACAAAGAAATTTGTATTCATAGTACTTTCTTTGCCTTCCTTTACCACTCCTCTCTGCCAAAAGGGCATCCACTGGCTTTCCTGTGTTTTTTTCAAGCTTTCTGCTTCTCGTACGTTGAAAATATTTATCTGATTTTTGCACCTGTAGCTGTATCTTTGTGGAAAAGCATCAGGTCTTTTTCCTTCATATAACATTTGCTTTATTTGCTGCTCCTGCTTATTAACTCCACCTGGAACAGATTTCCAGATTTGGTTGCTTTATTGTACAGACTTTTGGTCCTTCCACTTCAGCTCTACTGATTTGCCTCGTGCCATCTTGATTCCCTCAGTGTTCAGAAATATTTTCCTACTTCCTAATGTTGCACTGATCCATTCTTTATCCTGCAGCATTTGGGAAGTAAAGCTTCCTGTGGCCATAGACAGTTATTTCTGCATTGGTGGCGGCTGGCTTTTGAGCATTTTTCCTTGAGGTCTGTCAAACAAAAAAGCTCAATGGCCACGCTTGTCACTTTTGTTGGTGCCTGTATTTTGTCAGTAATGCTCATCTGCGTGAAGTGCTCTGCTGGTTACAAAAGCAAGACTGCAACATCTGTGAAGCTTCAGGTACCATACTCAGCACCCCAGAGCCGGTGGAATTTGTATTTATATACAACCATGTCTGAGGCCTCGTAGCCTTTGTAGATGGTGTCACCCTAACCTACGCAGATTATGCACCTCAGCCACCATTGTCCTCTCTATTACAAAGAAAGTAGTTTCAGGACCTGGTACAGGTATTACAGTGATTGTGGAGGTGCCTACTGCATACCCAGGTCTTGCAGTGAAACCGTACATAATTGCGTGAATGCCTCTGGTCAAACTGGCTCCAGGTATCATCAGTTCTTGGTGAAGAGCCATGAAGCAAGAGTATCTGTGTTACAGTAAATAATCCAGTGCTCAGCTTGCGTTTTGCATCTTTGAACAGCTCACACCTTCTCCTTGCCCCCTTGGAGCTGCAGGGCTAACCAGGGCAATGGATTAACCCTGCACAGGGGCGAGTGGGACAGCTCTGCTGTGCACCTGGGACTGGCCCCAGGGTGGGAAGTGAGGAGGAGGATTAAACTGCCAGTTGTCATCAGAGGCAGCAGTGAGGCCCAAAAGTATATGAATTAAGACATGAGTTGCCAGTGTTCAAGGAGGTAAGCAGCAAGAAGGCCAAGTATGCAGATGACGTGAAGCTATTTGTCAGGAGACGAGAGAATGACAAGAGCTTTGGAGACATGTAAGAAAGCTGTGCTCATCAGCAATAGGAAGGCAAATGAAATTCAGTATCACTGTTCCCAAAGTCATGTAGCTGGAGGGAAAATGTGAACTGCATAAATACTTCTAGGCTTTGGCTTACTGTAACTGTACCAGGTCAGGCAAGAGCCCCGGGCATCACAACAGGCACTGAGGACACAGTGAACAGCTCGGTACAAGCTCAGTTCTGTTCAGTGGGGAACGACAGTCAGAAGGGCGGACAAGACGTCAGGAGCCGTGAAAGGCAGGATGGAAGTAATGTGGAGAAAGGCACCGTGCCTCCGTGTAAGCCAGCACTGCTCCCCCACCGGGCTGCTGCCTCCTCTTCCAGAACAAAGGATCCAAGGACAGTTGACCATGCATAGAGATGGGCCTGAGCAAACTATCAGGGAGAAAGTCCCCAAAATCTGGGATTTGCACCTGAAGGGCAATGAGTCAGGAGGGGATGGGGAAATAAGAAAAAAAGGGATGTGATAAAAGGCTGCAGCATAATGACTGGCCAAGAGATGATAGATTGGGAGTCCCTCTTCTTCCAGCCTTTGTGACAGAAAAAAAGGAAACAGATGATGAAAGCGGAAAGCTTTGAATTCAAAACTGATAAAGAGGAACCATTTTCACAGAGTGAATAAGCAGACCCGAGGAGTGATTGCCAGAGGAAGTCAGAGAGTACAAGAAAACAGCGAGGTTTAAACACAGACCGGGCACACATCTGAGCAATGAGAACACCCAGGCTGGTAACAGGCAATGCTAAAAGTATTACAGGAGGGGAGAGCATCCCATTGTGCATGAGAAGAGAGAGCAAACCACTGTCAGGCACTGAGAGAGTATGA
>NW_008824032.1:1057290-1057742 GCF_000699105.1 Pygoscelis adeliae
CACATTTACTCTATCTCCAAAGCTGTCAGAGAGAGGAGTCTGAGCCAGATAGATCACTCCCAACTTGAAAAAACGGCAGCATTATCATTTGCCTAGGAAGATGCCTGGTACCAGGCTGGACTATCCTTCCTTATGTTGGTTCTGTTTCAGTGTCTGCCTGAAATTGCATGAGACAGTTGAAGCAGACAAGTCTACCTCACACCTCTGCTTGCATTCCTCTAGGACTTACTGGAGAAGTGGGTATAATTTTCAGTAAAATACATGGCTAGCTGAGTAGTTAAAGAGATGTGGAGTCCATACATGCTCCCCAGAGTGGGCTAGTTGGGCTTTTTGGGCGCTGCTCCACTACCTGCAGTCTGAGGATCCCAGAGTGCATTCATTACCTGTGTGCCTGAAGCTCTTGAGGGGAAGGTGAGGGCCACGCACCAAGAAGGCCTCTTCACTTTCCTGCT
>NW_008824032.1:1057754-1084273 GCF_000699105.1 Pygoscelis adeliae
GTGAAGCCCTCTGCTTGAGTAAAGAGAATCTCCCTTCCTAAACACTGAGAGCTTCATTTTCGTACCATCACCTCCTTGCTTGAGCAGCCAACAGGCCAGTGACCCATGTGGGAGAAACTACGTCTGTGACTCTCTTTCCTAGTGAGGCTTTCTTCCGGGGTGGCATGCAATGACTCTTCAAGAGCAGTACCACAGTCCTCCATGGCTGTTCGGAGAGCAGATGAAGAGCATTCTCTAACTAGGTGAAACCTCCCACATTGAGGGTCATGGGAGATGGGACTTGGCGGACTCACGATTACATCAGCTGAAGGAGAGTGACAGAGAGCCCTAACATCAATGGGAGATCTATCAGGAAAATGTGAGGACTGAGAGAAGGAACAAATGAATGAATGAGCAGGGAGAGCCAGACAGTGGGAAAAAAAAAAAGACTCTGAAGGACAGCAAAAAGGAGAGACTGAACCTGTGATTCTTTCTTCTCTAGTGGCATTTAATTTCCCCTTCCTCACCATCAAAATGTCAGAAATGAACAGGCAACTTTGGTAAAACAGAACTGAAAGAGAAAGAGAAGGCAGCAAAGTCCTTAGAAGCTGCTTCACACAGGCAGAGGTACACCCGGCACCGTCAATAGGTGCAATCCTTCACAAGCACACACAGGGGCCAGTGGTTTTTGTTTGTCAGACAGATTTATTTTAGGTCCTAAAATGAGTTTATAATAAAATAAAATGCTCAAAATGTGCAACGTGCAGTCCTCTGTGGGGTCCCCTCTGCCACTGAATGAGCGCAAGAGCAGGGCAGTGTGGGGAGAGGGAGAAGAAAGTGGGCAGGGGGAAGAAAACACCATCGGGTTGCAGGGGAGCTGGGTTCCAGCCATCTCCTGCATTTAACTGTCCCACCAGTGAAAGGCTGTGAGAGAGGCCATGAAGGAGGGGCAAAAGGTCGGAGAGAGAAGTGGCACTGAAGCAGGCAATAGCTACTGGCTCAAATACTCCCAATAGCTCTAAAGCGTCTGTGCTGCCTGCCACATTACTGCAGTGGTGAGTCTCATCTTGCCCTGCTATGCAGCTTCCAGCCCCTCTGCAGGTACAGAGCTCCTCCCATGGCCTCCTGCTGTGTTCATGCCATCCCTAGCACCCTCCTGAGAGGTCTGCATGGTGCCCATCTCTCTGCAGCATGGCACACAGAGTTTCATCCTCCCATGCAGACTGGGCCTGGTGTCCCTGCTCCCATCAGCACTCAGTTTGCTGGATCTTCTCTTTCTGGTTCTCCTCCACCTCCTTCTTCCTCGGCACAGTGACTGCAACCATCCCTTCCAGCGCTGGGAAGGCAGGAAACCGTGCCTGAAAGGGAAGAAAGGGGCAATATCAGGCATGGGAGGGAGACTGAATGTCACAAGTCTGGGCTTTTCCCTGCCATGGAAGACATGGTGCTACTGATTGCAACCACGAGGCTCCCATTCCCTCCTAGAGCCAGGGAAGAGCCCCAGTCCCACTCTCTGAGACATGTAGTTTCTTCTGGGGAAGGCTGGCTCAACACTCTACTCTGTGGTGTCATGGGCACAAGGAATAACAAAGGCAGGACATGCTTAAGAGAGAGCAAAGAATGATCTGGGCAATGGTCAGGCCATTGTCAGGTTCAATGCTATGCCAGATTTTAGAACACCTTTTCAGAGAGAATAATTAAAGGCATGAAGGTTCATGCAAAATGAGATAAGAACAAATTAAAGACAGAACCACTTTCACATCTTGCTTTAACAAGTGGCTTTCTAGACAATGGAAAAGAGGTAGATCTCAGGGCTCCTGATAAAGGTAAAGTATATGGTGACACACAGGCAATCAATACATCTGGAAGGATGAGATTAGTAAAAGAATGGCATGGTAGGTGTGATCTCAGCTAAGAGGAAGGGACTGGGATTTTGCTGGCAGGTTTCTGCCAGGCTGTAGAGAAATGATAAGCACAAGTCTTCAAAGATCAGTTGTGGGACCAATCATTAACAGCACAGAGAGTTCATAGCTGATAAAGTTGAGGAACCTCATTTGGAAGAAAAGGGATGAAAATGTCACCCGAGACCCAGATATTTTAGGAGAATGGAGCAGTAAACTGAATGACAGGGTGAATGAAACGCAACAGTACCAACCACACGTTGATAGGCTCAGGGTATTGGAACAGGAATTCCTAATGTGTGGGCAATGGATACCGGTGAGCAGCCAGTGTTCAACCAATGCAAGAAGAGCAAATGTAATTTCAGAGAATGCCAGCAGAGAGGGGGAGAGAACAAGAGAAAAGCTAATATCTTTGCTCAAGGCACTTCATCTGCACTCTCACAAAGGATGAGCCCACCAGGGAGACTGTGCAGAGAAGGGCAGGAGGACCATCAGTGGATGGAGCTGTGGACCTGTGCTGCAACAGAGGAGCTTTGCTTACTTAGCAAAGCAAGGCTGTGAGGGCATATACAAATGCTTTGAGGTGGTAAGTATCCTGGCCGGATTAGAGCTGTTTAAGATAGCAGAGCTGGACACTCAGGTATCTTATTTCCTGCTAGCTCTGGGTTTACGGTTACACTGTAAAGGGTTATTTGTCCAAGGTTTTAGGCCAGAAAGGGTGGTTCTGATCATCTTGTCCTGGACTTGCACAGTCTAGAGAGTCACCCAGAAACTCCGCCTTAGATTATCCTTTACCATCAGTGCTGATTAAGGACCGATGACGAAGAACGAGTCACGAGTCTCTCCAGTGCTACCCGCAGTGGTTTTTTTAAAATGCCCGTCTTGCTTCTGTTCTGATGTTGCCTGTCTTCAGCCTCAGCCACCGGGATTTGCTAAGAATTTGCATCAATGCTGTCACATCCCTCATCTTCAGCTCAAGGCAGGTTCAAGGCACCCAGCTCTTTCGCCAGCGCAAGTTTTCCCAATCTGAGATTGCTCTGAGCCCCCAGCCCCTTCTGCACTAGAAGGAGATTTTCACTGTGGGCCCTTTCCAAGAAGCTGAGTGGAAGGAAACTACATCACAACTACTCACAAAAGGTGTCCCTTGTCAGCAAAGAGAAACCCCGAAGGAAGAATTTGCCATGTAATTCATTTGCAGAGAAACAGTATGAAAACTACAGAGAAACAGCCTGACTTGTTTGCATGTTTTTTTCCAGTGGCATGCTGGGGAGGGATCAGTCCTGGCTGGTCTTTGGGATGATAAAGGCAAGGCAGAGTTTTCAGAAGACAAGATACTGGAACAAGCTGAGAGAACAGTGAAAGGGCAGTAAGTTGCCAGAAGCAGGCAGCCAAGGTGTGAGGGATGAGCCAGCAACAACAATCCTGCATCGAGACTGGCGTCTGGGGACCAGCAGGCATTTATATGGAACAGGAGACTCTGTGACATCAAAGCATCCAGATAAGGAATAAGAGAGAGGACACCTACAAAAGCCTGGAAATTAACCCTCCTCTGTTACAGTGTGGCTTGATCTCTGCAAGAATAAACCAAAAGCTTTTCAAGGCTGGGCTGTGATTGTCTCCTAGGAGGTTTCAGCCCTCCTCTGAAGTGTCTGACCTGCCCCCAGATGAATGCCATGGTTAGCCAGACTTGCCAATGCCCAGGATACAGTTTTCACTACATGTCCATGACGCTCTCAGCAGGCTGCCTGAGCCCCATTCTTCCTCTGGCTGCTGTGTCCCTGAGACATTTCACTGCTGTCTCTAGGGTACCCAGGCAAAGGTCAAATAAGGGATGATGTACAGGAAAACTAACAGAAATGAGGTGATGGACACTTACCCTTTTTTGTAGGGCCAGAGCCAGAACACAGGCCGCAAGGAGGAGGAAGAGGGTGAGCATAAGCCCAAAAGTAACCTGCCCACTGAAGATGGTGGGAGGGCTGGAGACCTGGGCACCTGTGGGGAGGAACCACAGTTAGGAAGGAGAGGAAGGCTGATTTTGCACTGGGGCAAGGCTGGGACTGCACAAAGAAAGGCAAACTGGAAAAGGGTGCAGGGAACTGGAAGGAGAAACAGAAGGAACTGGTGAGAGCTAAGACAGGATGACAGCAAGATGGGATCCAAGCGGTCAAAGGGGAGAAGGAAGGGGTGAGGCTGAGAGAGGAAAGGGCACTAGGGAATTGAATTGGGCAAGAAGGTTACAAATCCGCGGGACACAGTACCTGTGATCTGCAGCCCATACTCCACTGCTCCCAGTCTGCCTTCTGGGCCATATACACTGCATTCCCATGTGCCCGCATCCTTTTGTGACACTCGGGGTATTTCCAAGGTAGGGCCCATCTGGGACCTGTGGCCCTCCAGGTTACGGGAGGTGGTGACAGCCAGCTTGCTGTTAGTGGGGGCTGAGTCAAGGTGCTTCCACTGGAAACGTTCATGTCCCCGGGGGTGTGTGAGGCTGCAGATGAGCAGCAAGCGAGACCCCTCAGAAACCGGTCCTTGGATGCTCGGGGTGACTGCAGCAAAGGAAAAAAATATCCTCAGGAAAGACTACAGGCAGGTCCACATCTCTTCCCCATCCCTCCTTCTTCTAACACACCCCTCCTTCATTACATACTCTAATTTATTTTTTTGTCTTCCTCAGTCTTCAAGAAGAATAATCAAGTTACCCAGGAAAACCCCTGCTTTCAGCAGAGTCCAGTGCAGTGCAATGCCCTGAGTAGAGACCTTGTTTCCCGCCCCGGGGTGAGAACCTATGAGCAGGAGCAACCCACGCTCACTGCACTGACATGCAGGGAGGTTTATCTGCAAGCGGTGGGGGACCCCAGAGGGGTGATGCACCTCCCTGTCTCTCCTCTCACCTGTAAGCACTGCCAAGGTCACGTCCCTGCTGATTGTCTTGCTGCCAACAGAGACAGCACAGTGGTACTGCCCTGCATCACCTGGCCCCACCGCAGGCAGATGAAGGGTGAAGCTTCTGCTGCTCAAATTCTGGGACATGCCCCAGTCTTGCAAGTGTCCTCCTGCAAGGCGGCTCCAGTGGACTGTCACCATGTTAATCCCAAATGCACTGGGAAGGTAGCTCAGGGTGCACAGTAGATCAGCTGCAGAGCCAGCTGCAGTATAGACCACAGGGTTCGTTGGGCCATCAAAACCTGAGCCAGAGAGAGAGGACAATGTGGGGTGGTGGCTGAAAAGAGCTCCACAGGGAGGTGACTGGCCTGGGAAGTGAGGGCAGGGTGGGAGCTGGGAAGCTGGAGCCAGTGGGGTTGGTCAGTCACATCAAAGGGAGCAACTTGGGGATGCTGGAGTAGCAATGCAGAGGCTGAGCTGACCTAGAATTTTCAGGTTGTACGTGGCAGAAATGATCTCATTATCGGAGTATCTGAGCTGGCAGCGCCAGGAGCCCGCATCACTCATGGCTGGCCGGAGGATGGAGAGAGCCCCATGCAAGGAGCAGAAGGTCCCAGAGGTGGGGACCAGGTGCCCGTTGTGGAACCAGCGTGTCTCCACAAGGCTGGCCCGGTGGCTAGAGTTGCAGCTCAACAGGAGTGGCTCGTTTTCTACCACAGGGCTGGGTGGACTGAGGGTTACTGCAAGGAAAAGAAAGCGGGAGAGGCGGGGGGAGTTAAGATCACGGGGGGACTACCAAACCATCCCTCCTGTCCTAGCTTTGTCCCTCGGGCAGTCCTCTCTCCAGAGCTGAGAGCAGACAGCAGGAAGCTGTGCACTTTCAGGGGGCTGCTGCCGGTACTCTAACCTGCCCTGGCAAACACAGCATCCCCACCCCGTCCCACACTTACAACCTCCCCGGACCTAAAATCAACATTCTCCAGGGTTTCCATCTTCTCCTACCTGTAATTACCCCCAGGTCCACCTGGCAGCTCTGGACCCCTGTGTTGTATGCCACCCATGCCTCATACAGCCCGGCGTCCTCGCTCCGGACTGGGTCGATTCGCAGGGAGAAATTGCCATTGCGTAAGGCAGGGTCTTGGACTGACACCCGGGGCCTCATGGGCAGCGCCGTCTTCTGGAGGCCAGAGTACCCCACCTCCAGCACCATCTGTGGCTCCTGGTGGGCGCTGCGAGTGGGACAGGTGAGCGGTTCGTGCCGGAGGCAAAGGTGAGATCAAGGGTGAGGGGCAGGAAGGAGGGAATATGGGGAAGGAGAAAGGGGGCTCAAACTGCCTCCCACCCTCCCCAGTCCCCCCACAAGGTCACAGATCTGTCTTGGCCCTGGTGTACCTTCCCCGATGTCGCTTCCACAGCACGGATGTCTTGTCAGACAGCTGCTTCCAGCTCTTTCTGGGACTCAGGTGGCAAGGCAGCACGGCTGAACTCCCTGCTCTCGCCCACACTTTCTGCTCCCTGCTTTCCCAGTCTGCTACTTGTGGTAGGATGTGGCCAGCTGTAACGAGATGGAGGGTTGAGCAAAGGGTGAGACTCATGGAGCAGAGGGCAATATCTGACCATCTTCAGTGGGGTTAGAAGGGCACAAATTCTCCCTTCCAGACCTGTCAGGGACCAAGTAACACCCAGACTCAGTTTACTGAGCTAATCTGCCCACCCTGGATACATTCAGCCCCTCTTACCATTGAAAGCCAGCAGAGTGAAGGTGAGGAACGTCACCAGGGACACCGGCCTCATGGTGGCATCCAAGAGAGGCAAGGGGCTGCGTCTTCCCACTTGGGTCCGTGCTTGATCAGGTCCAAAGCTTTAAGAGATCAGCAAAAAAGAGGCATGGGCAAAGAAGATGTTAGAGTGGGTGGATGAATCAAGAGGGGGTCAGCTGGACGTGCTTGCTCTCGTGCTGTCTCTCTCTCTGATCAAAGCATTTCCCTAGATGCCCTTATATTGCAGGTGGGCAGCTAATTTCCTCACATCACTAAGAAGATGCGTCACGACCAAGAAACCATTATAAGTCTGAGGCATGTGAAGGTAGAGCTGAAGCCAGTGAGAGAGAGGAGGGAGGGACCAGAGACACAGCTCTAAGCATCTTTTAGTGGAAATTCTTTGGGTCGCTGTTGTTTTTCTAACAAGTTTTGCTTCTACATAGACAGTGGAAAAAGTGTAGAAGACACTTCCCAGCAAGTGCCCTTCATGTTTTTCTTTCATCTCTTACCTTTTTTGGTTTGATCTTTCCGCCTCTTACAGCTTGTCTCTAATTGTTTCAGGGCTTTTGAGAACGTGTTGGTCTTTTTTCTGCTGTTCTTTGTTGTTGTTGTTGGGTTTTGGGTTTTTTTTTCCCTTCTTTAATCCTTCAGATGTGCTGATTTTTTGGCTTTTTCTCATTGGCCAGTTCACAGGCAGCATGAGGAAAGGGTCTATGGTGAGCTCCAACAGGGGAACATGTGACCCATCAATCCAGAGCCTAAGGGCAATCTGGGACAAAGCTGAGGTGGTCTGAGGAGACAGAGAGGACCATCCAGGAGAAGCAACCAGCACTGAGAAGAGGGGCTGCACACTGTGGCACTGCGACGGGTGCGAGGAAGGGACCCTCCTCCTCCTGCAGCGCTGGGAAAACCCACCCAAGCTTGTGCACTGAGGGGGTTCATCCTAGCTCCTGTGTAGCTGCTGAGCTTTGCACAGGGCAATACATTTCCATCTGTGTGCCTCATCCTGGGGCCCCTTTTGCTGTAGAGAACCCCCACTGTTGTGGCTCACACTTTCCAGCAACCCACTGGCTCTGACTCTTTCGGACTTAATCAGCCCTTCATGACAGGTGTCAGACACCCAAGCCCCTCGGCAGCTCATCCCCTGAGGGCTGGGGCTTTTCCTGGGGGTGAGGGAAAGGAGGTGACTCAGAGCAGCAGCTTCTTCACTGTGGAAGGATCCTTGCTTGCTCTCTAGGTTTCCTCAGCTGGGTAGTGAAGGTGGAAGATAAAAGAGAGCAAGTGGTACGCCTTGCTTCAGCAGCTCCCTGTTGTGGTGACAGTTCTCGTCTCTTTTATCACGCATGGCTCTTCAGTGTCCTGAGGAATGGGATCGGTGTAGGGGAACCTGGTGCAACCTTGTGTGCCTCGATGTCCCCGGGGGACTGCTTTGTAGTGGTCCCTTGTGCCCTCTGTGTTACACAGGCCATGGGATCGCATGAGAGAGGAAGAGAGGAGAGAAGATGAGGGAGAACTTGTGACGGTTGGCAGGAGGTGTTTTTTCCTCCTGTTGAAGAAAAACAGTTTGTGGTGCCCAGTCCAAGCAGAAAGCATCAACCTCTCTTTCCCCTGAATCAGCAGAGTGAGAATGGTGTGAGTGTGTGGGTGAAGACGAGAGAGAGAGAAGAGAGATGGAACTGTGGTGGGGAGACACGTATGGCTCTGCAGCCCAGCACCATCTGTTCCCCCTCCTTCGTGCTTCGCCCGGGGGACACCGAGCTCGCTGCTCTCCCCCTCCATCCTGACCTGGTCTGCACTCTTAGCCTCAGCACCCTGGCACTATTCCCATTGAGTCCCCAAAACCACCCTTAACTGAATTGGTGCTCTGGGAAATGCTTCTTTCTTGTAAGAACCAGCAGAGCAGAGCCGTATTCCCTTCTGCTGCTGCTTCCCAAGAGGCGGTCATGAGGGACTGATGGAGAGCCCAGGAAAGTGACAGGAGCTGTCTGGCACTGGGGGGGGGGGTTGGGGCTGAGGGGTTATCATGCTGAGTGAGCATGTTGTGAAATGAAGGTTTTGGAGGCACTGTTTTACTCAGCACCAGGCTATCTTTAGCAAAGACACCTGTGACGTTTCTCTCTAACGACCCATTTTAAATGCTGACTCCCTGGAATGGCATTTTCATCATCTCCCAGAACAGGACCCCACCGCAGAAATAACGGTGACCGGAGCAAGATCAGCACGGGGGCATCTTCTCAGAACCGCCTGTGTGGGTGCCCTGGGGCTTGATGAGCAGAGAGGCTGAGAGGGACGTGTGGGACTCCGGCAGAGTCATGGGGAATGAGGGGCAGGCTACGACGGGAGTAGCCCAGGACGGGGTACAGAAGCCCAGCTCACTAAATACTCCTTTGTCCATGTTAGGCATTAACTAGCTTCAGCCAGGTTCCAGACTTACCCGCAGCAGTCACCTTGTGCACAACCTTAACACATTGCTTTTCTTGTCTCTCTTGGCATGTCTTATGGGTGCAAACTACACTTACCAAGAAAAATAGGAATAGAAAACACTATTCTGCAGTATCATTGAGTTAGTCTTGCTGAAGGAATTTTCCATTGCATTTCCAGTTTTCTGTGATACCATGTTTTTCTCTGAGTGATTCCACTTTCATGTTTTGGTCCTTGCAGCACCAAGTCTGAAGCTAATCATAATCTTCTGCTTCATGCTGACTTTTTAAGGTGCTCTATAATTTATTTGCAGACTTTAACTGACCTAAGAAATTGCACTGTGACTTGAAGACTGGGTTATCAGCCATGCAACTTGAGATCAGCTGGTCTGCGTGTTCCTGAGATAGAGCACTCACCAAAAGGACGTCATGTAAAATGTCCTGTTTGCTGCTTGCCCAGAGCTTAAGCAAACATAACAAGCAAAAAGAAGTTACTTACTAATAAGAGATAACTAATAACTTCGTGGTGAGGGACTGTAAACAGAAAGCAGCCACGCCTGGGGAGACAGAAGGGAAGGTCGGGCAGGGGATGTAGGCTGTAGTGTGAGCAAAGGCTGCCAGGCAGGTTGGTAGTTGACAGGCACCGGGACAGGCAATGGGGTTTCCAGGGGTCAGACTGGGATTAACTGCAAGACTTCTGGCACTGACTGGGAAGCTCAGGGAGCTAAAAGAGATCTACGCTCAGCTCCAGGGGGGAAGTAATGGATCTGCCCTTCTCTGGGTGCTCAGGACAGATGCAGTGGTTCCTGAGTCAACACCTTGTGGCTGCAGAGGGGCCAAGCAGCAGAATCATAAACCAGAAAGAGCCAGTGCCCACAGCTTAGCAGGCTTTGTGTGAGGTGCGCAATGTAGAAATGCATGGAAATAGGCACCCCTGAGTTAGACGGATGCAACCCACTCTTCCCCCGCAAAAGGCCATGATGATTTCTACCAAGGCACCAACCTGAGATCCATTCTGTATATGAAATTGCTCAGCTTCTCTAAGGCCAGGGTGGGTACCAAATGTGCTTCCTTTCTCACGGGAGGAAGCGGTTGCTCCAGGTGTCTGTCCCTCCGTTATGCCTGGAATCAGCATATCTTCCCAGGGCCAAGGTGCCCTGTGCATCAGAGAGTGGTCTCGGAGGAGGGACCCATTTATCTGAGGTGACAGATCCCGAAAAGGGCTGAGGAAAAGGGGATTAGAAAAGAGAAAGTTCACATCTCCCAGTAGTTCTGGGCAAAAGCAAAATGTGCCTCTGCAGAAGTGCTAGGAGGAGGAAGAGTGGCTGGCTGCCTGACATTTGTTGGGATGCTTTTTACTTTTGGAAAGGTCCTTTTTATAGGATTTGCTGAATGGGCAGTGCCTAGATCACCACAGGTCTCTGATGTGGAGCTGAGGATAGTCTAGTGGTGGCCTGCTTCCCAGAGTCCCATGGGAACACCTTTAGGAAATCATAGCTTTATGGAGTCTTTGGACAAATCTGCAGCCTCTTTTTTTACAGTGCTAAAAGGCGAGCGACCTTTGTATGAATTGTTTGAATTAGAAAGTCAGGAACAACATTTGGGGGTGCTGACTGAAGCTGTGGGCTGCATTTCTTCTAAAAAAACCAGTCATTTCATCACTGAAGAGAATCCGCAGCATTCATGGGCATATTTGGCAGCTAGCATCTTGTATCCAGCCAGCATTAGCTGTAGAGAAGTGTGTAACTGTTGTCTTTCAAAAGGCCTCCAGATCCTTCCTGGGGAAGACATGAGATGCTGCAGGATCCTCTTTGGACATCCACAACTACCTGTGGAGATGGTGATGGATACCCTGGCCAACATCTAGTTAAGTGATGTCTTTGATGCTGCAGGATGTCTTTGATGCCACAGCCTCTGTGTGTGTTTTGCAACACAGAGGGTGAGATGGATCAACTACAAAAATCCATGCAGCAAGCTAGGTTACATTTTGACTCACTTCTCATTGCAGCATTCATGACATGCTTTTAATCCAATGGAAAAATATGCGACAGGCTCCCAAATGTCCCAGGGCTGCCGTGAGTCTTCTCAAGAGCAAAGAGGTACCAAGAAGCCCAATGCATGCAAGGGATGGCAGAAGCATGCCAGTTGTGAGGAGAAAGCTCTCAGTTACAGTGACCTGACACTGAGGTGAAGGAGTCAGGCACTGACCCAATGTGTCGCTTGACTGGGGGCACAAGCGACTGGGGCAGTAGCAGAACAGTCCTAAAAAATTCCCTTGACTCAGGTATGGGCTGAAAGGAGCTGAACCTTGGTCTGAGAGTGGGACTCCCAAAACATGGTCTGTTCCCCCAGGGGTAGCTGGAGAGAGAGGGTCCAACCATCTGCAGAATTCCTGGGCCCCGGAGGGCTGGATGCTCCAGTGCCAACAGCATGAGCTGGATGACAGATTAGTGCTGGATGTCAGGGGTAGTCCAGAAAGTGGGTGAGCGCTGGCAGAAATGGCCAGCAAACAAGTCCTCTGAAAGAGCCACTGGCAAAACCAGTGGTAAGAGTAGTGTCAGGACAGGCTGGGAGGATGATGCTGGACGTGTAGTGACACCAGAGCACCCAGATTCCCCAAACAGATTACACACAAGCCCCTTCTTAGGTGTGGCTTCTTTGGTTTGCCAGTCTCCTGCCAGTTTTGCAGGGAGACTGTATGACTCCCTTCCCTGGGAGCTGTTTTGGCCTGAGGGATCTGCAGAACAGATGTGGGTTGTGTCTGCTGGTGTAAGACCTTCCAGCGACTGATCTGGGGGAATATCGATGGTCTTCTGGGTGCCAAGAGAGAGATAGGCTGGTTGAGATATGCCAGGCTCAGATCCCCATTGTTGCTGTTACTCTCAGCTGACAATACAGCAAGTATTCCCTCAAAGAAAAACTGCCACAGAAAGATGTGCCTTCTGCCCCTGGGGCTTGAATCCTCTCTATGTCTTACTCTTGGCAGCAGCGTGGGTCTCTCTGACAGGGAAGAGGCACCTTGGACGTGTTTCAGGTGCTGGAGGATGAGCATTGCACAGGGCACAGAGGGGTCTGGCTCTAGGCTTAGTCGCATGTGTCCCGAGGAGCTGTGAAAAAGTAGATCTGGTCCATGTGCTGTGTTTTCACGGTGTGTCATGGCAGGAGAACATGAACCCATAGCTTATGGTACACTGGAGCTCTGGAGGCTATAGGCAAATACAAAAAATATGTTATTTCCTTCTTAGTGGGAATGCTAGATATAAAAGAAGCAGAGGGTAACTAAAGGAGCATATGATGCTATGAGAAATCATCTGCAGAAGAATACAATCCCTGGGAAGGTTCATGTGGACAATGGCACAGCAAGGAAGGGGACAGCAGTGCTCCAGAATACTCCTGAAGAGAATAAAGTCTCTGATTTTGTGATCCCCAACCACTTTGCTTTGAACAAAAATTGCCAGGGAGGAAGATGGTGCATTTTTAAACTGAAAGGGCTCATTGTAAATCAAAATGGATTTATTTCTTTCTAGTTTAGTTTTCAGCTGTATCAGTTCTCTGATGCTCATCAGTGTTGACAAAAGAGACACAGCAGGATAGATGAAAGGGAAGATGGGATTGCCCCTTTCTGCAACACTATGCATTTATGCTGGATTAACATGACCGTGTGACAGACTGAAATTTAGAGTGTGATGGCAGCTGAGCTGTTTTTTCAATTTCTTCTCCATTTGGCACCTCACAGCAGGTAGCAACCTGCATCGTTTTGTAAGATAGCTTCTACTGCCCCACTAAGAAAAAACACAAAATCAAATAAACCCACTTGTTAGTCACAGCATCACAGGAAGATTCACATGGGAAGGGACCTCCGGGGTCTCCACTCCATCCCTCTGCTTCCAGCAGGGTGACTCTCAAACTAGACTGGGTTGCTCAGGGCCTGGCCCAGGCAAATCCTGAACACCTCCAATCGTGGAGATTCTCCAGCCTCTCTGAAAACCTGTTCCACTGCTGAAACACCCTCACAGGAGAGGCTTTTCTTTGTGTCCCATAAGAAGTTCATTTGTTGCAAATTGTGCTCCTCATCTCATGCCCTTCCTCTGTGCCTCTGTGAGAGGAGTCTGACTGATTCATCTCTCTAACTCCTTTGGGTAGTAGCAGGCAGCAGTTAGCTCCTCCCTCTTCTTCAGGCTGAACAAACGCCCCTTGTCATGCGTCATGTCCTCCACCCCACAGCCATCTTAGGGCCCTTTGCTGGACTTGCTCCAGTGTGTCAACATCCCAGAGTGTTGCAGATGTGGTTTTTCATGTGCCATGAAGATGGGATTAATCACTGCTTGCTATGTTCTTGCTAATGAAGCCCAGCATTTGGCTAGCCTTCAGCACTGCAAAGAGACCCTGCTGGCTCTGGAGGTACCCTCATTCTCACCACGCTGGAAGATGACTGGCTATCATTATGGCACATACAACAGGCTTTGTTGGTGTAAGGGCTGACTCTTATTTACCCTCGAAGGAGGCTGGGACCAAAGAGATGGAACTATACTTCTGTGTAAAAGGGCATTAAAATTCCCAAGAAGGTGTGGGACCTCCCATGTCACAATGAGGGCTGAGAGAGATCTGGGTTCTCAAGACGGAGCTCCAACAAATTAAGTATCAGGAAGTTCTGCCAGGAGTCGGTCACGGGGGTGCAATTAGGGCCACATGGGGAAAACATGGGTTTAAGCTTGATTTTTTTTGGTTTGGTGCTGTTTATAATTTTTCCTGGTTCTAAGAAGTTTCTGTTTGCAGATGTCAGGTCCCGTTCTCCAGGAGGTGAATGGGCCGTGCTGAGCAGTGTTGTCTCCGCTGTAACAGGCTTCTCTGCCAGGTTTTTCTCAGAAAGCCACAAAAGATCAAAGGACCCTCTCTAGTGTGCGTGAGAGTAGAAGATAAAGCAGCTAATGCTTTTGTGTCCTGTGTAAATACTTCAGACCCTTTGCTGATGAGATGAAAACATCCTAGAAATGCAGACTCTGTGAGCTTCCAGTGCTAGGCTGCCACATGATTTCTTCAACATCCAACCGCTTTCTGATGTCCATGGCTGTCTTACACTGCCAAAATGTGGTTAGGAGGCCTTCACAGCTCTGCAGGTGTGACTGTCTCTCCTGGCATGGTGCACACTTCATATTTGGCACGGTTAATGGGAAGCAACTGCCTCCTACCAGCAACCCCTGGTAAAATCGCACTAAGAATTCAAACATAAGGTTATATGTTGAGGAACAAAGTATGTGGATCGCACTTCCAGAACAGAATACAGTATCCTGGGAAGACAAGACTCCAGGGAGGGAGATACATGATAGCATGCTGTATAGAATGGGATCTCAAAGAGCGAACAGATTGTGTTACCTCTGTTTACAGCACAAGTTACTGGAACGAGTCCATGATTCGATAAAGGATGTGGAAAAATGGAAAAGGATTTAGAAGAGTGGTACAAAAAAACCTGACTTGAGGCCTGGAGATCTTGCTTTCCAATGTACAGAACTTGAGGTGTTTGATCTATTTTACCTAATCCAAAGGAAGCAGTGGTAAGCTCAGGCAACGATTCTACTGCAAACAAAAGGAAATTCATTTTTCATGTCACAAAGATGGTAGAATTATTGTTAGAGGATGTTGTGGAGACCAGGAGTATAAATGAGTTCAAATAGGGACTAGGTGATTTGTGGAGGATCAATTCCTCACTGGCTTTTGAATACGATGGCCTGGGTATGCCTGCCAGCTCAGGATGTCCTTAGCTCTAGTTTACAGGAAGCTTCTATATGATGCCCTGTCTCTCAGTGCCTTTCCTTAGGGATTTTGTATCACCCATAGCAGAGCACTAGGCTAGAGAGACCATTGGTATAACCATTTTTATGCTCTTATATTCACAATCTATCTTTGATATTTTCTCCCCATGAGGAGAAGATGTGAGATAGAGGCAGGTTCTCTACTCCAGCAGAGAAGCATAAGGATCACCAGTGGCTCAAAATTAAAACCAAAATCTGGCTGGAAATGAGGCACATGTTTTTCACAGCAAGGCTCTTTCACAGGAAGAATTCTTGTGGTGGCCTCTTCACCACCTACAGACTGTTGACGTAAAAAATGGTCGATGGCATCCTCTTGCTCTGCCCTAGGATATAGGCGTCTCTGCAGGAACAAGGAAGCCAAGCCAGCTGATCACCATCATGAGAATAAAACACTATCTGTTCATATTTCCCCAGGCTTTTCCCTTACTCACAGACCTGACTGGAGGGCTTCCCTAAGAGTGCATGTGGGCCCTTTTTAAGACTCAGGAAAAAAGCCAGCTGGTCTTGCTCTGCAAGAAAACTCCAGTGCAGGGCTGGGAAACGGCAGTGGAGCATGACTGTTGAGCTGAGGCACATAACCCACAGGGAAAAGGAAGGAAAAGACTCCTGGACTCAAATGAACTGAGGAGGTGGTGGTGGTGTGTGGGTGTGGGGACTTCCCCCTGAGTTTAGCAGGGACCTGCTGTTTTTTCCCTAGCTACAGGTGGTCAGAGGGCTCACTTGTTCCAGACTCGAAGGTGATATAGGGGTTTCTCTTTTTTTCATGTGGGTTTTTTTTTTATTACTCTCGTTTTCTTCTGTGTGTTGCTTATTAAGTCAAAATAAAAGTCACTCTGAAAGGCTGGTAACCTCAAGGGTTCTGTGTGCCCCCTGTCTGAACTGTAAGACAGTAAGACAGTTGAACAGTAAGACTGGACAGAATGGTCCAGTCATGAGACAAGGCAAAGTTCAGAAGCCTTAATAATGGAAAAGGAGGCTACAGTCGAAATACTGCCCCAAGAGTAGTTATTCAAAAGAAGAAAAAAAAAGAAAACCAAGACTAACGGCATTTCCTGCCCGGGTCTGTGAAAAACAAACGTTTGGGGTGGATGTAAAAAACAGAGTACTCCTTGAAGTGAAGGGGCATGTTCGTTGAAGGGCCGGAAGATGACTTGGAAACCTTTCCAGGTGCTTGAGGGTGGGATTCCACCTTACAGCTGCTCTCATGAGGAAACTGATCCAAGAGACTCTCTTCCAAGTTTGCCTTCCTGTCTCAATGCCACTGGGAATGACTGCCCCTGGCTACATACTCACCCCCCCATGCACAATTTGTGATAATATGGCCCTTCATGGTGCTGTAAGCCAGACCAATGTAAACATTAGGTTTGAAAGGAGGAGGAAAAGAAAAGGTGAGTGTGTAATTAGAATAGGGAATAACTCAAATTACTTCCATGGCAGGTTCCTACAGGCAGCTGCCGTAGCACAACTGAGTGGATGAGAAACTGTGCTGGGGACTGGAAAGCACAGAAAACTTTTAAAATGTCATTGCTGTCACGTAGAATTACACTCTGGATGGCTGGCTGATGTCTGTAAATGGCTCTGGGAAAAGTGGACTATCCAAGCAGTGTCCTAAACCCAGCTGACAGTACGGCACTGACAGATTTTAAGATACTTGGGGCAGTTGCTGTGGTTGCCTGGGGACTTGTGGACCTGCCAGCTAAACCCAGAAGTTTGTTTCCCCAAGAAAATTCTGCAACTGACAACCCTAAAACAGGTTCTCCAAAAAGTTGCAGTGATCTCAGGTACTGGCACTGCTCTTGGGCATCCAATTCTTGATAACTAACTGGAATTGTAGACAATGAGAAAAACAGGCCCCTAACTTCCTAAGTGGGGACAGTCAAACTGTAAGGCTCTACCTAGGGGATCCAATAAGGGAGGGAATGCTACTGGGAAAGGGTCCAAAATCAGCTACAGCTGAAAAGACTGTAAATGGCGTGAATGTACCTGTGCCTTTCTAGTGGAGGGGCTTTGGGACCTGCATGGGTGGAGTCAACCCTGGCCATGGAAGAAAAGTCGTGAGTCCTGGGATTATTAGAGCCTTCCCACAAGTCCTTTAAGGCTCCTGAAGTCGTGCAAGAGGCTCACAGGCCTCTTGTTCTCTTCAGTCTTACCTTCCAGGTAACCTTCCTCTGACAGCATATGAGAAAAACAGCTGAGAGAAGGGTATGGTTACACTCTGCCTGATGCACCGGATAGTATGGTACAACCCCAGAAAGGCTGTTTTTTGAGAAAGGACACACCAGATGAAATATCCCTTTTCTGACCCAGAATTGTTCTTGTTCCAGACAAAAAGCATAGTAAGAGCTGTACTGGGCCAGGAGAGAAGATTTTTGGAGCAGATATTAGGAAAGTAACACAGTGTCCCATTTAATAGGAGTGGATTCAAGGCAGGAGGAATCTCCTTCCAGGTCCCTTAGACCTGCCTTGGACTCTCGAGGCAAAGGACCGTTTCTCCTGGAAGCCAGAGCGTAACCTGTGTGTGTTCAATCACCCTGTGGACACCCAGCCAAGATAAATCCAATGCTGATTGACCACACAGGTACTTCTCATTTCTTCAGGACTGAGTTAGGCCTCTCATAACACTAGCGATGTGATCAGAGCCATTCCTGGTTCTTCCACGCTAAGAGACAGCTCACGGCATGCTCTGTGCCAGGCATTTTGGGTACAGAGAAACTCAGATGACGACTGCTCACAATCTTTCCATGAAGTACTTACAGACATGTCAAGTTTGGTGCCACCAGGGGTCCCTTGAGGCAGGAAAGCTGTTAGACCTATGCTTAAAGGACTTCAGCGATTCCTCTCCCAGTAATAAATCCATTTGAGAGGATCAAGAAAAGCAATATAAGGTGCACCCTCCAAGCTGAAAGAGGTATCAGTTTGAGCTACATTTGGTTGTGCTGCCTAGTCTCCTAGAGTGGTGCTTGTTTTCAGCACAAGCAGAGGTCTTGAAAGAAGAGATTGGGGCTTAGCCTTTGTGTCCCAACTTACGCAGAAGGACTGGGTCCTGCTGGAGATCCCCTTGGAGTCAAGGGGATGGGTTCCCTGATGGGTTCCCATCAGCTATCTGTAGGCTTTTCACCCTTGGAAGTAAAAGCAAAAGCAGCACTGGGGAATACTGGGAACACCTATAAAGGAAGGAAGGAAGGAAGGAAGGAAGGAAGGAAGGAAGGAAGGAAGGAAGCTGATGGGTTCCCATCAGCTATCTGTAGGCTTTTCACCCTTGGAAGTAAAAGCAAAAGCAGCACTGGGGAATACTGGGAACACCTATAGGAGTCCTGCCACAGATGGGAGACCTTAAGTCAGGATTTGATCTGGAAACCCTTTAAAACATAGAGAAACTGAGGTGGAACAGGATCCCCTCCCAACAAGAAACTACAGTCAACACAGCACACTGTTAGCAGTGCTTTACAAGAATGCTTATTTCTACAGCTACGAAAAGGGATTCACAGACCCTGAAGCAGTCTGTATTTTCTTTAGTTATGAGCAAAACCTCATGAGTCATTTGAATTACAAGGTTGGCTTTCCCAAACTTCTCTACTGAATCTTCTGTGAAATTTACCTTGTGGAGAACTGGCAAATTCCCAGCTCAAATCTGGGTCCATATCTACCATGCTGCTATCCTGGAAGCTCAGGAGATTTGTTGGAGCCATATATGACAACCTCAGCTGTTTTCAAGACTGGATCTGACATAGGAAAAAGTTGAGAAGTACCATTTAAGAAACTGTCCTTCACATAAGAAAACAGCAACTAGCTGTAAGTTTTGAGATGGGATTTCTGGTGTGCTTATGGACGAGCCTAACAGAGCACTACCTGAGTTCATGCTGTGGAGTGCTGTGCAGCAAAGACCTTTTTGTGAAGTCATTTGGATGTGCAACAACAGAAAAGCTGCTGAAGAATGCTTCACATAAGGGTCTTTGAAAATTTTTATTACAAATTATGCAGCCTAATAAATGCATCCCAAAATGATGGATAAATCGCTGTAAGACCTGAGAAAGTCTAAGACATGACTCTACTTGAGCTGCCAGGGAGGTATTAGCAGACATGCATAATCACAGAGCTCTGGAAGCTGACTATTTTTGCTACATCTTACAGCCTTTACTGGTTTTAGGATCTTCCATCTTGAATGCATGAAGCCCCAGTAACATTTTGGACTTAGGGACAAGATTCTTCATTGCAGGCATGTGGCCAAACACCTTGCTGACATTATGACACCACTTCATGGATTAAGCGACTAAATTGAGACTAAAGCATCTTGAACCCCACTAGGACATTGGAAATTTTCAGCTGGACTTTTTGAGACAAAGTGTTTAAGATACACGGTAGAGAATGGGAACAATAAATGTCATTATAAAAAACACTGGAGATCTGTAGAATGTGCAGCTCCTACAGCCCCCTGATGACAAGTAGCATCAGCTAGATATCACCCACAGCACATACATGGGTCACGTGCTCTTCTGTCCTCTTTAATGGGTGATTTGCAGCAAGTCACCTGGTTATCTGCCATAGCCTGCCTGCACAGGTACACCTGACAAGGTGAAGCTTGTCTGCTCTGATATCCCAGTTCTCTGAGGCTCAGCTAAGGAGCTACTGTTGTGCTGTATACTTCCAGCTGGGGACTCAGGCTTCCTGAACAGCCTGAGATAGGAAAGCACCCTCTTCTTTGTCTGATAGAAAACGCCTCCCACAAGAGTGAAGCTGTACCTGATGGCACCACACTTGGTCCATAAGCCATCTTGTGCGGCTGAGACCCTTGAATACTAACACCTTAGGTCTCTCCTCACCCCTGTGGCTGTCCGTGTTTTGCTAAAAACGTAAGACCTCACCAGGAAACAAACCCCAAAATCATCCACTGATAATGCAGCACTCCAGTCCTGTCCATCTGCGATATGTCCCCAGTCTGAGCCCACACATGTAAACACAGACTTCTTCCCTGAGAAAACACACAGACTGGATCAGCCATGAGCGTGTCTCTCTTTGACTCCGCTCTTGAAATAAGGGAGAGAGGTGGGAGGGAAAAGTACATGGGCTTCTTAAGGATCTGGGAAGGCAAGTTGTTTCAGTTTCCCATATGGCATATGGGAGGCAGCTGAGCAATGCGTCTCCTAACCAGAGGGCCTAAAGAAGCCCCTGATCCCAGAGGAAGAGGTGTCGGGGGAGAAGTAATTCATCTTCACGATTTTTTTAAAGCTAGTACAACAGGGTGATTATGGACTTTCCTGAAGCAAGAAGGGTTTTTCTCCCAGACCAGCAGTGGCTGGAGGGCTCACTTTTTCCAGGTCTGAAGGAGGGTTCACGATTATGTCCGTGCGATGGTTTTGATTATGCCAGTCTTGTTTCATTTATTGGCTAAAAACTCATGTGAAAGACCAAAGAGGCTGGGCGGAGGGGATCATTTGCCTAAGGGGGAAATGAGGAGGTGACAGCTATAAGATGCAAAGAGCATTCATTTCTGGGCTTAGCACTTCAAAATATCTTCAGACTCAGCTCAAACTTTCCATGGCAGGCCTCTATTTCTTCATATATCGCAGAAAGATGTAGGTGGGAAGGGACCTCTGGAGATCTCTAGTCCAACCCCCTTGGTCACAGCAGAGCTGACACCAAAGCTAGGTCAGGTTGCTCTGCTTAACCAGAAGTGTTAACTGGTTTTATTCACCCAACACAGAGATCAGCTGCCTTCTCTCATGCTTGCCATCTGCAGCTCACCACTGCAGCCAGAGCTGTCCTCTTCAGGAGGCTGCACCTGCATGGTCACCCAACGAGGAGCCCCTCACATCCCACCAGCTCTGTCCCGGCAGGCTTGGCCCCCCCCACCACAGCCACAGCCTTCAGGTGGCGAGCTCACCGTCCCGGTGGGTCCAAGACCCGGCCGTCAGGTGGTCCCTGCTGGGGAGCAAGGGGTCACCAGCTCGTCCGAGCTAGGACAGGGACCCAGCTAAGACCCGGTAGGCAGTTCTACCTGCTCTTTGCACTGGTTTCTGCATTTGCTTTTCTAAACCACAGAAAAGGGCTGTCAGAAGCAGAAATTGTCAGTCTAGAGGGAAATGTAGCAGACCCTGCAAGAGGATGACTGCGCCACCTCCACTACTGTCTCAAAGCAAGCAGCCCTGGAGGAGAAGGAGAAAGAAGGAAATCTCCAGTGCCGCTCAGTTGGCAGGATCAGAGCTGCTAGAAGCAGGGGCCATTGGAAGCAAGGAAGGGATAGTTGAGGGAGTTCTGCCCCCAGCTGATGAGGTTAACAGATGGTCACAGGAATTAAATGAAATGAGTGGAGAATTAGCACAGAGCCAAGAAAGGTGAGTAAGGCCCCTGAATGGTATAATTACTTCTGAGGAATCACTGCTAAAGATGGGCTTTGTTCTTATCTTGATGACACCAGCACAACACCATTGATCTCACTGTGGAAGAAGAATTAGACTGAATGATAGAAATCATCTTCAAGTTTGGATGCAAATCAAGCACACAGGCAGGCTTGAGATGAAGTGTGGTGCAGAACACTGCATCCTCAACTTTTTCTGGAAATCTATGCAACTTCTTGCTGTGATTACCTTGTCAGCTAAAATACCACCAGATACACCATGGATCTTTGCAGATCTAAGGAAAGGGAAGAAACTGTGCAATTTCCCACTATGTTATCTGTAGCCCTCACCTCAAGTCATTGATGATGTCCCACAGGTCACCGAGATGAAAAAATACCAAAGCAGATATTCTTCTAACTATTTCTGTATCCGTTGCAGTATCTTCTAACTATCCATAGACGATGACAAAGGTGTTCAATAAAACTGAGTAAGATGGAAGAACTAGTAGAAGCTGTGGAGTCAAGGGGTCCATAGAGACATGGGGAACCTGGCTGGCAGCCCTTTGTTACTTCCCTCTGTCCTGCAGTGTTTCCCTCAGAGGAAATGAGGGATGGCTGCTCACATTGCTAGTGCCGGCCTAACAATCAGGTGCTGCCTCACTTCCTTCTGGATGACCGGCTGGATAGAGCCAGAGGTACTGGTGTTCCATCCACATAGGAAGCAGAGATGGAGTTATGTCTCCACAACTTCTCTTTGGCAAGAACATTCTTCACTACTCATAGTCAGGCACTGCTGCAGTGGTGGGGAAGAAGCGTGAAAACTGTAATCAGCCTCTGCAGAAATTGTATCATCCGCTAATAATTTATCTGCAGTACCGAACAGTAAAAGGTGACTGGTCAGCAGAAAGTTTGGGGGAGTCCTGAGGACTTGCTCCAATGTGAAAGTATCTTGAACAGAGACTAGAATCCATCATTTTTAAAAGGGAGCAATAGTAGGAATATAAAATTGCAAAAGAGCAGCTAAAAGATACATGCAGGTTGAAGCAGCACATTGATGACGGTGCCCAAGACAGGCGGGAGCAGGGAGGGGTGTTGCAAGTCAACCCCAGGTAGCAGCTACCTGCTTTTGAAATGCTGTTCACGGGGGGAAGGCACCCTAACTGGCTGTGGCTCCTGCTGCCAAGGGAGCTCTGCAGCGTGGAACAGGGCTGCAGTGAACACGGCTGAGGCTGACCCTGGGCAGCAGAGAGAGGGCATGGCTGCAACAACTGTGCTTGCAAAGGCCCCTGAACGCAGAGCCCAGCACACGGCTCCAGCTGGAGATGGGGATGTCCCAGGACCAGAGGGGCCTGTTTGAACCAGGCCCATCCCTGCTGGAGGAGAAGGGCCCAAGTCCCCTCCCTGACACCGAGCTGGGAAGGAGGGAAGGGGCTGGGGCAGGAGCACCGGGGCTGTGGTGGCCCCTGGGCTGAGATGGGTCCAGACCCAGCAAAGGCTCCACCAGCAAATGGGTGCTGGGGGAGCAGTGGACCCATACCCTGCAGTGCAGTGAGATCCCACCAGGCAGAGACATTCACAGCTGGGAAGGGGCTTGGCAGTAGCTGTCCTGCTTGCACCACGCTTGTGTCTCTCTGAGCCCTGGGGGCAGTCCTGCAGCCAAACACAGACATTTGGAGAAAATGATGGTTGATGCTTTGCCCCTCCAGAGACAAGCAACTGTTTGCACTTCCAGTATCTGATCTGTTGCTGCAGTTGGACAAGCACAACGCCACTGATGCTCAGACAAAAGTTGGTATTTACAGCTCCCGGCCTCGGTGGCTCATTGCGCGATTGCCAAAGTACGCGTTTAAAAAGGAAGAAACGCTAACAGCAGCTTTAAAGGTCTGCAAAGATAAAAAGGCAAATGCTTGACAGATCTCTCCCAGGCAGCTGGTGGGACAAAGAACTGAAGCTCTTGCCTCTTAAAACGCTTGATACTGCGACTGATACTGCGTGGGTCACACCTGAAGCCGGCCAGGGCAGGGAGGCCGTAGGGCAGCGTACGGTCAGAGCAGCACTCGGCCGTGTCCGGCAGCCACAGCTTGGGTTCCCTTTCTGAACCTCTGCCATCTGGTGCCGAGGCCTGACCGCAGTTTCGAGAGCTTCACGACAGCCCTGGAGCTTTATCTTACGTTTGTGCCATGCCCTCGCTGTAACTGCCTGGCAGATGGAGCAGCGCCAGAGGGCGGGAGCGGGACCCAGGCACGCTGGTCTCCAGCACGCAGGGGCCATTTGCATAATTAACTTAGGGTTCCCCTTTCTACCTGCTGCTGGTCAAGCCACCCCATCTTTCTGCAAATCAACTTCCACTGACCCGATCAGAACATAACCCAAGACGTACAGACACAACCGTCCACACAAGCTGTGTGAAATATTTTTAAACGCTTTTATTTACAGTGCTAGTTGAAAACAATATATATATTTATATCTATCATCCTCGTGATGTCTGTGCCATAGAAAATGCTGTGGCTATATTGCCTTTAATTTACAAAAAATGGTCACAAGAAAATCTGAAGGGAAAAAATGGAAATCAAAGTTTGGTCCCTAATTGTTTCTCTTTTGATATGTTTTAAAAAAGCCTCCAAATTAAAAAAATATGCAATTCAGATGAAATTCATATATAAAAACAACCCTTATCTTCTGAAAAATTCATGAGGGCCAACTTGCTGTCATGTAAACTTCAAAAAAAAAAAAAACAACTTAAAATAAATTCTGTCCCCGTGTGTGGTTTAATAGAACCATTATTTGCTTGTAATATTCTTTTTCTTTGTCTCTCAGGGTTCAACAGGAAAGCAGATGAGGGGAGGCCTAGGACTGGAAAATGAACCATGAGATCTGTGCCCGCAGCCTCCTGGACTCAGGATGTCTGACAGCAGGCCTGGGGAGCAGAAGCTGTCAAGGATCTCACTCATACTAGTGACAAAAAAAGGAGGGCAAGTGAAAATGGAAGGAGAGGTGCCTGCCACGTGAAGAGCCCGGCACAGGGGCCTGGCAAGGTTACATACTGTGCCCCAGGAAACAATGAGGTTCTTGAAGGAAGAGGATCATTTGTAAATGGGGCACAGCTGAAAGGATGTGGGGGACTGGAATAATTTCAGCTGGGGAATGTCACAGATGGGCTAGGTCTTCGGGTGAAAAGGGAACTGCTGTCTTCCCTGTTTGAGAGCACTTCTAATCTTTCCTCATCTGAGATTGTGTGAAGCCAGAGGCTAATGGACAGTGCAAGCACAGGCTGGAATGGAGGAGGAGAGATGGACGGAATGGAGGAGATGGGAGGGGAGGACTCAAGCTGAAGACCCGTTTTCTGTCTTCTGTCTCTTTGGATCCACTTCATCCTACATAGGAGACAAGGAGGAAAAAAAGGAGTTACCATCAAACAGTCACCACACCAAGGCACATCATTTCTCCACAAAATTCTTACTGCTGCTCTGTTCTCTATATGGAAATCTGTTTGGCCCACCCTAAGTTCACTCCTCTTTAGAGGATCTTTGAGTGCCTGACACAACTGTTCTGTTGACGGTCACAGTTAAGACGTAGACAGCTCCATTTGGAGGGATATCCACGCTGTTACTTTCGGGAGGTATAATAAGCTCAGGCTCACATCACTTCAGACAGACCCCAAGATCCGCCCTTACAAGTCCATCTTCTGGCCTGAAGCCCAGAAGTCACAGATGTTTGAGGGGTCATCGCCCAGCACAATCTCAAGCACCTTGACTCTCAAACACTCAGCACTGTGAGTGCTAGCAGAAGGACCTGGATCCTACAAGGAGTCTACAGGGGTTTATTATCCCCTTGCCACACCAAATTTGTTTACCCATCTGCTGCTGAAGCACCAATGAGACCTGAGGCCAATTTGAGATGCTCAGCAACGGCATCCACGCGGATTTGATCAGCACATAGCAGGTAACCTAGTTCCTTCTCACTGTCATTACTCCCACACTATCACTCACCTCTTCCTCCTCTGCAGATCGTTTTTCTGCATGACCATCCTGCTCTTGCCCATTCTCGTCTCCTTCTAAGCACAAGCAAGAGAGGAAATCACAGGTTAACTGAAGTAGCATTTAAGGGAATGTAATCTCACAGTCAGAAGGCTCAGAGGAGGAATTTTCTTCCATGATCTTCTATTCCCCCACAGCCCGATTCCTCCCATTCTCCCTATACCAATTACTCCTACCTTCATCCTCATCACCACCTTCTTCTTCATCCACATCATCAGGATTCTCTTCCTCATCCTCTTCAGCTCCATTTTCCTCATCCTGAGTGAAACAAATTGGTCAGAGCAGAAATTGGTGTCAGGACGACATTCCCATGTGCTCTTTGCTGCAAGTGCAAGAACAATCTCCACAGCTCCAGCCACTTCAGACTCCAGCCTCAGATGTGCATCAAGTGAGTGATCTCTGCACTGTTACTCAGACACCATCATTCCCACCATCCCAACTGAAACCCTCCTCCCAACCAGTCTTGTTTCCAAAACCAATCCTTCCAGTCCCTTCCCACCAGTATGAAGCTCCTTGACTTCCACAAGCTTACATCCCGATAAGCTGCTGCCATCCCATCCCAACAATCAGAACATCTCTCTGGTTACAGGCTAACGACTTAGCCTATGCTCGTAGTACATCTGCTTCCAGATCCTTTCTGACCTTCATTTCCTCACTGTTCCTTCCCCCACGTTCTTCAGCTTATACTCCTTATGCACCTCAGGATACTTCAGTGGGTGCAGGACCACATCTCTTGTGTCACCTTCCTCCAAACTCCTACTTGCCCTTGTTTCCATTCCCTTCTTTCACTTTTCTTCTCACTGGGCCATGCTGACTATGCTAAGTCTTTCAAGGCTCATTCTCCACAGTTATCCTATAGCTTGCCCTTCATTTGCCCCTCTCCCTTTTGAGCTCCCCTGGCCTGTCCTCTTGCTTAATCTCCCATATTCCCTTCATATTTGCTACCCGCAGCAAGCCAGGCTAACCACCCCTTATAAAACCCTCCCCGACACCTCTAAATCTACCCCCCAGAAAGGCCTCACCTCTACTACCTCCTTCTTCTTTTCTTTGTGGACTGTTTTCTCCTCGAGTTTTTCCTTCTTTTCTTTCATTTCCTATACGCGAGATGAGAAAAACCATTCCAGTGGTCAGCAGCAAGAAAATAGAAGACTGCGATGCTTAAACAAAGAGTGTTTAAAGGAGATGTGGAATAATCGTGAGGAGAGAAAACGTATTAGGCGTTAAGTCTGCCCTCCCTGACAAAAAAAAGCAGCGAAAACGCGTCAGAGCTACTTTTAGACAACACACATGTGGAAACCAGGAGTACAGAAGAGTTTAATGTTTTTTTAAAAGAACCTTGTCCGTAGGATCGAGGCGTTTCCGGCCCTCCCCCCCGCCACCCGGGGGCCCCCG
>NW_008824032.1:1086578-1092483 GCF_000699105.1 Pygoscelis adeliae
GCCCGTTCCTGGCCCCCGCCAGCCGCGGGGGCGTCGGCGGTGCCTCCGGGCAGGGGGCGGCCCGCTGAGGAGGATCACCACCCAGCTCTGAGTCTCCTTTTGAGCAGAAGTCCTTTCTGCAGAATGGCAGGTTGTGTCTTGCAGCTGCTGGGATTTGTTGCTGACTAAACAGATGTTCCTATAGCTGTGCTTCAGACCGTTGTTTATCAGCTTGAGCAGACCGGGATGACTAAATTCCCTTTACCTTTCCCAGAAGATTTATATTGTCCTACTCTTAGTCACAGGCACACACAAAAAATCCGTGTGCATTTGCAAGCCTATGTACAAAACTAAGCATGCACAGGAGTACATATGGATGTACATGCGTACACAGCCATTCTCACGGTTGTGAGACGGATAATCCAAGGTTATCCGTCTGGTTGGAAAATGTATTTAGGCACACAAACCCTTCTTGTCCTTCTGATACAAACTCGGTAAGCCTCCGTGCAAAGTCAGCATGTAGAACTGGTGCTCTGAGTTTAATTGAATGTGTTTCAGTTTGAGTGTTTAATAGAAAAAGCAATTGGTACTTGTGGAGCAGAGAGGGTAATAAGTACATATCTCCTGAAGGAAAGTATGAAAGAGATTGGGTAAACTATAATCTGTGTGACAGGGAGGTAGGAGGTCCCCACCTTGTCATCTCATCTCCTCTGCAGCTACAGCAGCTTCTCTCAGGTGATCTGACTAATCCATGTTCTTCCTAGCTAGAAACAGTGCATAGTGCCTGCCCCAAAGAAATTGCCATGTAACCCAGACACACAGATCTAGACTAGTACTGAAATAACAAAGCGTGAAAATACATGCATTATTTCCCCCCTCCCCTTCTGTTTCTTAAGCCCCTCTGGCTACCTTCTCAGTTGTAGCTGCTATCAGAGTTCAAGCCCTGGTTTGGTTCAAGTACCCCTCTTTCATCCCTCTCTTCTGCAAGAAGAAAATCTTAATTTGTGGAGCTACACCCAAAAATAGGAGCCAAAAAAAACTATGAAGTGGCCAGATGTTGTTCCTCTCTGCTTCTGCTTGTCAGGAGACACGTGGCTCATGGCTCTGCTGTTCTCCTCACCAGTCCACGTTTTTCATCCTTTCCTTCACGCACTCAGCTACTGAAAATGCAAAACTACTCCAATACGCATCCCTTGGCAGAGACATTTTCACATTAATGCACAAACAGGCCTTGACACAACATCCTAGAGGGGAGAAAGCAAGGATTATTGCTTTCAGTGATGTTGCTGTGCCCAAAGCGCGTTGTTGACACAGCACACCCACGGATGCAAATAGTCAAACACCTGTTTGTGTAAGGGAAGCCTGTTTCCAGCAACCTGTAGGATGGGACCGCTTGGTCAGCTCTACAAACTGGTGTGCCACTTCTCCCTTCCCCCCAGCACTTGCAGTGTGCAGCCTCACATTTTCCCTTCCACGCTCCCCACCGTATCCTCTTTGCAATTTTTACCTCATCTGTTGCTTCTCAGCTTTTGCCTCGTACCTGTATTCTTGGCAGCATTCTTTCCGTGGCCCTCTCCCCGGCTTCCCTTTGCGGCGACCTATATCCCATGTACAAAATTCACCTCGCATCCCCCCCTTTCATTTTCCACGTGTCCCATTTTGCCCTGCATGCCTGCATCAAGTATGTTTTTCCCCTTAAATCCTATGTGAAACTCCTCTTCCTGCCTTGTGATGTCCCTGCTTCTGCATCCCAACTCTTCTTGCCCGTCAGATCCTGATGGTGGGATTCCCTTCACTTCTAGTTGTGCAGCCCCTTCGCTTAAGCCCTGAGGGCATCCTTTAACTGTCTCACCTAACCCTTCCCTGTGTCTTCTGCTCCTCCATCTGATTTGTGCCACTCCGCATTTCGGCTGCCAGATCAATTTGCAGCTTTTCTCTGCTCCTCTCTCCCATCTGTGTTTTTCCCTTTGTTGCAAATGCAAGTATACTCATTGTGCGGTCTGCAGATGCGAGTCCCTTTTCAGTATGTTCTGTAATCTTTGCCTCAAGTTGCTTTGCCAACTCAGCAGAATATATTCCATCCTTTTCGGAGTCTTATGTCCTTAGACAAAGTGAGGGAGGTGCAGAAGTTATATGATATATCATTGTTCGGGAACATAGACAATACGCGTGTCTGTCTGCAGCCCAGAGAACAATATGAATGTAATTTTCTCTGCACAATAAGTTACAATTTTTGTGCTGTATGCTTGTTTGTGCTTTGTGTTCATGCAGGCGTGTGCATGTGTTTAGATGTAGTGCATACCTATTTGTGGACAGTGGTGATATTTTCTCTCTGTTACGTGCATTTACTTTTGTGAGTATAGAAAGTATGGTACTTTTCTACTGAGGCGTGTGTTAAGCTTGCATGTGTGTGTCTTCATATGTGAGCATGTGCTTGCATGTGTGTCTGGGCTTTCATGCATGGTATATATTTTTCTGCTTCTAGCACATGCAGGGTACATGCACCTAGAAGCAAATATTTATGCATTTTGTTGTCATACCTTGCTAGTCTTGTCACTGTATTCTGTTGCGGGCGGATGGGGACTTTGTTGTTTATGTCAAAGGCTGAACTAACTCTGAGCCATTTTCTGAGCAAAAGCAACACACAATACTGGGTATTTCAAGAATTTTGTTTTGTGAACTAACTCTTAAGTGGTTCCAAAACTCTTCCAAACTGTTTGCTGAACAACAAACGAGCAGAAGGTTGTGTACTTGCATTAACTTTTCTTAGATGTACATAGGTTCAGACACAGAGAGTATCTGTCCTCTTACTTACAGTGAAACTGGCAACACCTCAATGCATGGAGGGAATGTGTTTGAATGCATTTATGTATTTAATCCACACTGTTCATCTTTCTGTCCTGTGTCCATTAAAAATCCAGGCAGAATATCAGCTTTGTTCTACTTTCATGATGCTGTATCCTGAAGCCAAGAGGAAATACCCAAGAATTCAACCACCAGCCAACTTTGCATTGGGAAATGGCTTCCTGAGAGGCAACGCATTTAAATAAGCACTGCGGAGGGCTAGGAAGCAGAGCAGGTAACACGATGAGAGGAAGCAAGAGGAGTAGAAGGGAGTGACGAGGGGTGACACAGCCTGTCAGAAGATTGGAAAGGGGAGGGAGGTTTTGAATTGTGATTTTTGTGAACCTCTCTTTGCTAACACTGCACAGATGGAGGTCGTGGTTCTCACTCACAGTGTGACAGACACATTCTTAACACGAGCAAAATATTCTGAACGTAATCGCTGCCACCGTGCAACACAAGCTGCAGCCACCACAAGCCGGCTCTAGCATCCCAAATATGAATTGTCACGTTTGAGGATCAAATCAGAGCTGTCCTTCACTCAGGGTGCCCTTCATCTGAGGTCAGAGTTAGTTGTTGGGTGAGGATTACGTAAGAGGCACAGATGAAGGGAACCAATGAGGAAATGGCTGTGGGTAGCTCTGACTTCTGATAACGAGGATTTCTTTGTCTCACAGGCGTCCACAGGGGCCCTGGAACATTTGGACGCATTAAGAAGCTGTTTCTGTCTTCCTGGCCAAAATGATCGGTCCCTGGAAGCAGCAGGTAACAAGGCATGATTTTTCAGCGTACTGTTTATTTACCTTCACCACGTGATACTCGGTTTGCTTTTAAAATGCTTCCACTGTGGCTGCCCCTTTGGCTGACGGTGCCGTTAAGGGCGAAGGGGATGCTGGGGGGGCAGGCTGCCTGGCAGCAGCCGGCAGTAGGCGGGAGAAGGTGGAGTTGAGGGCAGCGGCGCCATTCATCCCTCTTCCATTTTGCCCTTCACTCACCTCCTCCCGGCTCCCTGCTGAGCTCCTTCTTCCTCCCCTTCCCCCATCCTCCATCGCCTCCAGCACAACCTGGGCAGCTTAAAAGAAAGAAAGGAAATGGAGAGACGTAGTTAACGGCTTTTATTCACGACAGAAGACAGAAGCAGCCTAAACAGCGAATGTGACGGGAGCAAGATGGGAGTCTTGCTTTTCATTCACATCCTCACGTGCTTCGTTATTCTAACCTAGCAAATGGCCGTCCCCTTGGTGCACGTTAGACATAACATGGGGAGTACTATACAGAAACCTCTCCTACAAACAGTGCAGGGAGACAGCTTCTGCGTTCCTCAGAACTGTGGGCTTGTCCACGTTCCAGAAAAAGGTTGCGTCTCCAATTCCTCCTTCCGGGGTTTCACCCAGCGTTAGCCACCAGCACGATTCTTTGCAAGCTGGATTCCCTCAAGATTTCCTGAACTGGTAGTATCACCGGCAATGTAGTCTTTGGTAACATAGGTTCATCAAGCGTAAGGACTGCCTGTAAGGCTGCAGAAATATCCGGCGAGACTCACAGCCTCAGCCCCCAGTCTCATAAACTCAGCCCATTGGGTCACAGGCGACTTGCAGGGGAGCAGCACTGGAGACAGAAAAAGGATCTGCAAAGCAGTATTTGTTCCAAACTCTGTTCTATTCCTTCCCTATCTCTGTGTTTGGAAGGCAACAATGCCTGACTTAATATTTGGAAAAAACTGAGGGAGTCCTACCACCTCTAGGACATTCCAGGAGCGGGAGGATCACTGGTATCTGGGGGACAGCAAGTCATTTTATCCCGGATCTGGAGGAGAAAAGAAAAAAAAGAGAAGATGCTTACGTTCTTGCCCAAGAAGCTCTTTACCTGCCTTTGAATCCTGCCACTCGAGGTCAGCTCCACATACTCTAATCAAACACCAGGAGAGCCTCAGAGCAAAAGGAAAGCACACCAGACAGGAAATGCTTTCTGGACTAGAGGTCTCCGAAGGATGATTCAGGGTTGCAAAAGAAGAGGCAGAGGGGTGGAGGCAGCGTTTCCAGAGGCTCTGTGTGAACTTCAGCGCTCACCGATCAGCTCTGAGCTGATGAGAGGAGAGCGTTTCAGCAGTTCACCTATGAACAGCCTCCCTAAGGGGCACTGCCCCAGAGGTCTGTCACCGCTTAGCCCGTGCCCTGCCCATAGGATCTGTCTCCACCTCGCGATCCTGCACCATTGTGCTATCCGCAGCTTCCATGGTGTGGACATTAGTTTCAGCCTCTGAAGAGCGCGCTTACTAGGCACAGTGGGGGACATCTGAGGAGTCTTCTGCATATGCACAGGCATGGGCCCCCAGTGAGAGCTCTTCTTTCTGGACACCAAGCAGTTTTGAGACCTGCTGTAGCAAGAAGTATTGCGAAGTCCCCTACGCATTCCGCCACATAAAGCATGCTACCGGGTCATTTTCCTCTGTCAGACTCCAAAATCCAAGGACATGGCTCCTGCCACAACCCAGGAGTTCGATTTCTCAACCACATCTTGCAACCTGCTATTTCCAGTCTTCTGGCACAGCTTTAGTCTGGCTCCCACACATAGCGGGCAGGATGCAACTGTCAACAAAAGCACCACTAAGGAAGCCTGCGCTGGTCTCAAGCTGGAATGAGTCACTCCGCTCTCTTCTTTCTAATCCAGCGGAGCAGGCGGTAGCTGAAGGCGACCAGCATTCCCCAGGGATGGCGACAGAGGCTGCCACCCCACTGGTGTGTGCGGCGGAGGTTCCCCGCCGCCGCTGTAGGTGCACGCACCGAGTACCCGTCCTCCGTCTGTGGTTCCCGGCGGCTGACCGGGGGCAGTGACGACCCGCAGCCGGCTTACGAAGTACCCTCCCCGTTTCTGCCAGGCAGAGCACTGGTGTGCGTACGCTGTCCGTGCTCTCAGCACGGGCAAGCAGATTTGTCAGCTGCCCGCTACGTGCCCACCCTGCGCAGGAAGCCTGGGCTGAGCCCTGTCCCTGCAGCAGCCCAGACACAGCTGCGGGCTCTGGCAGCGAACTAACCGGTCACCAGCCGCTGGGGTCATCGTTATTGTGAGCTGCCAGGTGGCA
>NW_008824032.1:1094001-1113772 GCF_000699105.1 Pygoscelis adeliae
TGTGCCTCCCTCGCGGTCCGAATAGGCGGTTGAGGGCCTTCCGGGCTGCGGGAAATACCGCAGCGCAGCAGCTGTCTGGAGAAAAATACAAACACTCTCTTAAGGGGCAGCTCAGGGAATAACCTGGTTCGCGTTGGTCTGATTTCTGTAATACTAGAGCGTGGTCTTGGAGGAAAGCAAAATTAAGTAGGCCAAAAGGCATTGCAACTGTCTGAGGAAGAGAGGGCTGGAATACCTAATCTTTTTCTTTGCGTAAGGATTTTTTTTTTTATTATGCAAACTAGGATTTCAGTTCAGACAGATTAAAATCTGCTGTTCCGTCCAGTGCTTGTTGCTGTTAGGCACAGGAAATCATTAATGGAGCTGGAGAAGACTGCTAAAGCAGTTGTTGAGTTGTGAGGAACTAAGTAAAGAGAAGACAACAAGTAGTTTTGAAATACGAGTCTTGAAGTCTGACAAAGGTCCCAAGAGCTCTTCCTGGGATTCCTTTTACTGAATGTTTTTCTTTCTGTCCACAGTCCAGAAATTGGATGGTATTGATAAATTTTGGCAATGAAACTAAGTTGGCAGTCCTTGCCAAAGCAGATAAGGAATAGACTGTAATACAGTAAGAATTTGATTATGTTAAGCATGGCACACCTAGAAATTTGGTGGAATTAATTTATGTAGAAGAATAAAGTCTGGTTTTTGCTTATAAAATTATAAAATTGGTAAGAAGCAAGAATTTTATCAGCTATAAACAAATTAGCAGGAGGGGAGACCTTGATATCCCAGTTAGTCACAGAATGACTGTGTGTTCTCATTGATGTGGTAGGTATGAGTCTAGCTTTTATTATGGGAAGCATTTCCAGTAGAGACAGAAAAGTATTGGTTTGTAGTAGGTGCCTTTGTGATCTCAGGAGTATTCTATGCTGTTGAAGTTATTCATGCTCAAGAGGGATAAGTGCAGACTATAAGATGTGCAGAGAAATGCTATGGTATTTCCCAGACTTTTTTTTACTGTGGCCACTGTATTCTGTGACCGTTCGTCTTTATTCTCCTTTTTCTCTCCTTGCTCCTCCAGCATGTGTGAATGCGTACAGCCCTCAAAGTGGAGGCTGCAACAGAAGGAAAGGAAGGAAAACCAGTTAGGGACCCCAGTTATTGTTCCCTTTCCCTCTCAAATCTGCAAAAGCTGTATGTGGTCTCAACCTCTTGACAGGTGTACACATAACATTGTAGGAAAATAGCAGATGAAGATTGCTTGGGGCGGAGGGATGTCACACAGTGTCAGGCCTTACAGTCCATTCTGGAGGTTTCAGTCTTGCATTTGAGTGTGTTTGTGCATGTGTATGTGGAGGGGTGAGAGGACAGTATCTAGGATCGGGTGCTCTCTGGTCCCAGTAAGCGTAGTCCTTTCTTTGCAGCTAGGAGGGCCCTCGTGCACCTCCCTGCAAAATGAAGAACTACTCTTCTAGAAGGGTTTGATTGTTTCGCAGAGCTGTTAACGTAAAGGGTTTTGATGGCACAGTAGGAAATGAGTATGAAATGATGGTGGTACGTGGACTGCAGATCTGAGAAGTGGTTTTCATCTGTTAGAGCAGTGCGGTTCTGGAATGGCCTTGGCCATGCTTAGCCCTAAAGCGTTAGTGGGAGCAGAACACCAAACTACTTCTGAACGGACATCAATTAGTGCCTGAGAGGGATTCTGTGGTGTAATACCTTCTATTATAAGAAATAAGATGGGATCCAGAGGACCCTTCCAGCCCCAAGGATCACCATAAGCAACACCGAGTTCTTGGGATTCTGGATTTTCAGCTTGGAAAGAAATGTACAGTTACATAAGAGAAACTCAAAAGTCAGAATGGGTGGATTATGCGGGGCTTTGTCTTCTGTCATCCCTTCCTCACCGTTGTTCTCTCAACCTTTCCGAAAGGGACCCTTTTGCCATCCACCGGCAGCACATGAACCGCATGCTTTCTGGAAGTTTTGGGTTCGGCCCGCTCCTTGGCATCACTGATGGGACCACAGCTGGGGCTCGCCAGGCTGGCCGTAGGATGCAGGTAAAAGAGGGGCTGAGTACAGGATAGGGTTTCTTAAACTGCCTTGTTAGCTTCTATCTTCTGCCGTTATTGGGTTGGGCATGCTCTTCACCTTCACACGGATGATGGGCGCATAACGAATCTCTAAAACAGTGGTGTTCTTGTCCTTTTCTTTACTCCACATGCATTAATACATTGAACGCAACTGCGTTTTAGGTTGAATGGGAGGAAGGGAAGAAACACGTGTTATTTCTCAAGGACATAAGTCAATATAAGTGGGAGAAATTTAGGAGCATCACCTTCTTTCCGGTTTGCTAGGGGTGATATGGTTTGAACCACCATGAATCTGTGGGGCACGTTCTTGATCTGGTTTTTGGGCCTGAGTGTTTGGGCCTGTTCTCAGCTCTGTTTCTGAGAAGGATGAGGGTGTTCTGAGGAGGATCTAGTGTTTGGCTGTTGCAAGGTCATTCTCTGTTCTGTTTTTCTGTTGTCCTGGCAGGCAGGAGCTGTTTCACCCTTTGGGATGCTTGGCATGGTAAGTTCTCTCTTCTTCTGGGTCAGGTTAGAGGCTTTCCAAGTAGTGGCTCCATACTGAGATGATCAGCACTATGTGCAACCGGTGCTAAAATGTAGCCATCTGTGAGCAAAACCATCTATCCTAATGGGTAGTGAGGGTGGGAAGGTGTGAAAAGACCAGAATGAGCTCTAGATTTCTAGTAAACGGAATACAGAAGAGGGTATTGAACTGAAACTAGAGGCAGCTGGTTTCTATTGGACCTCTCTTGTTGAATTGCTATATGACTTCAGGCCTTTCCCTTGCTTCCCCTCTAATGTTTTAATCTGGTCTGTGAGCTGTTTTAGAGGAGAGATTCTAACTCTGTTTATATGGGGATGTTGTATTTGCACCTTGACCAGAGAAGAGCCCTAAAGCTGTCACAGCACAATATTTCATAGGAATTGGGACAGTTAATATCCAGGAAGACCAGACAGTCTCTTAACAACCTCATACATCTGAAAAGAAAAGAAGCTGCGGATCTGTTTGGAGGTAATGGAGGAACTGTGACAATGCAAGGAAAAGACTTAGCCATCAGTAGGCAGAGGTGATTATTGAACCTCCTTTGCCGACGGTGGCAGATGGAAAAGCCAACAGAATACTTTAGGTGAACAAGACTGGAATGAGAATGGCTACGTGTATGTGAGAACACCGTGCTTGGAGTGTGCCGATCTCCATCATCTACTAAAATAATACAGTGGAAATAGGTTATTCCAGATCCAGCAACTTCAGCTGCCTTGCTCTGAACGATTGCCTCAGTGAAAGAGACTAAGCGTCCCGGAATTGTTGTAGCTCAGAGAAAGATTAATAAGAATACAAACAGAGAGACTTCAAAGGATAATAACACTGCCTGTGAGTACTGCTCTGCTGGAAACAAGAACAAGAGGCTACTTGAGGAAACAAAAAAATCAGCAAGTTTAAACTGACATAGTAATTTTGTTTACATATTGCACAATTAACCTGTGAGACCTGCTGGCCCAGTATATTACTGCAGCCTTTAAGTTTACAAGATTAAAAAGTCAGGTGTTTGTCGGGAAAATAAGAAAACTTGTTATTATGTTAGAAAGAATACAATCAGTGGAAACTTCCTTGCGGTTTAAATTAAGAGTTGACAGTGATGAGGCAAAAACGTCATCAAGGATGACTGTCTTATGGTTAAGATGACTGTTAGTGTGCATCCTGAGATTTCTTCTCTTAGCTTTGCTGAGTGCCTGGACTCACAAACCCCAGAGCATCAGGTGTCAGAGCCAGACTAAAAGAACCACCTTTGCCCTATCCAGAGATCTGGAGAGCCAGAACACTTGGGCAATGCAACCTGAGAGAATGGAGAGAACAGCAACCCCAAATCCTGTTTTTATTTCTGCACTTTCTGCGCTAGAAAGGGAAAAGAACAAAGCTTTTCTCTTAGGCAGTGGTTTTTTGTCCCGTGCAGATAGTTTGTTGTTCTTTCCTCCTGTATCTTTCCAAACTGACTATTCTTGTTTTCTCTTTTCTTTTTTATCAGGCAGGTGGCTTTATAGATATGTTTGGGATGATGAACGACATGATTGGAAACATGGTAAGAACTCTCCATAAACCAGTTTGCTTTGAGGGGGGTACTGAGGGTGCTCCTGCCATCCCCTCTAGTTGTCTCCCATCTTATTGTGCTTTTTTGGTATGGGCTGTGCTCAAGCTGCCAAGGTGGCAGAGGCTGTAAGCCTTGTTCCATGATCAGGATTCAGTGAGAGCTTGTTCCTGAGGTGTACCCTCCAAGTGCAAGGAGGAGAGATGGGTGAGGAAGGAAGTGTTGGGTGTAGACTTGTTTAGCAAGAAATAAGAATTAATTTGACAGGAAGTGTATTCTCCAGAAAGATGGACCCATGGGGATTATATTCTTCCTATTGTAATTTCTTCCTGCTTTGTTGTATATAGAGAGAATTAACTGCCATCCCTTCTTCCCTCCCATTCCTTCTTTATACTATCCCCCATTTCTTCTTGCAGGAGCATATGACAAGTGGTGCTAACTGCCAGACATTTACCTCCTCAACTGTCATCTCCTATTCCAACCTGGGTGACGGGCCCAAAGTCTATCAAGAGACCTCAGAGATGCGTTCAGCACCTGGCGGGGTAAGGAGGAGGCTGCAGTGCACCTTCCCAGCACGAGGCTGCTGGTTTTGCTGTGGGTAGATAGACTTCATTTGGTGGCTCAGTGCTGGCCACCCACAACACTTCTGCTTTGCAGTCAGTTGCAGTTCGAGGAGTGTGTTGTGACTCACTGAACCATGCTGAGGGCCACTGGGAGGGGATGGGAAGTGCTGGCAGGGGGGAATCTGTTTTTCCCTCTTCATTATGTTGCGTCTGACATCCTGGGAGTGGTGGCAGTGCAACGTGACTGAAATACTGCAGGCAAGAATCGGAGTGCCTTATGGGGCTGGGAGAATGAATTAAAATGTTGATCCTACACGAGAATCTGCCCTCAGATCCGTGAGACTAGACGGACCGTAAGGGACTCGGACAGTGGCTTGGAACAAATGTCGATCGGACACCACATCAGGGAGCGGGCCCACATCATGCAGCGGTCCCGGAACCATCGCACGGGTGACCAGGAGGAGAGGCAGGACTACATCAACATGGATGAAAGTGAGTACTGTCCCTGTCCTCCTCCCAGCAAACCCAGGTGCCGCTTCCCCACCTCCTCCCCGTCTGAGCTTGTTCTTTCCTTACATAGGTGATGCGGCCGCATTTGATGATGAATGGAGGCGAGAGACGTCCCGTTTCCGGCCACAGCGGGGGCTGGATTACCGACGTCATGAAGGCAGCAGTGGCCGTCGGGCTGAAGGGACTCGTCTTGCGATCCAGGGCCCTGAGGATTCTCCCTCCAGACAGTCCCGTCGGTATGACTGGTGAACCCAGAGCAGACCTTGTGGGGGGTGCAGCGTGGCCACCCCCAAATCTACCTACACACTCTTGTAAGTCTTAACAAGCTTTTTTTCTCACCTTCCACTGCACGGTTGCCTCTTAGCCATATGATTTTCTTTTTTCATTGCTCCAATCTTGTATTATTTTGAAGCATTGGTTGGAAATGGGTTTTCCCACTTAATCTAGAGAACAGGAGAAGATGAGAATTTTGAGAAAATACTGTTCTGAACGGGAAGGTGGAAGTTAGCTTTGTCATCAACAAAGTGTGGTGTCAGCCTTAACTGATGGTTGAAACAGTATGAAATGATGTAGGATCACAATCTGTAGAGTGTTTATACTGTCATTGTATAGAACTTGGAGACCATTTGCTGTCAATCCAGTTTGAAATATAAGTAAGTGCTGGTGTCTGCTCTCCTGTGTTTTGAATAGGGTTCACTAGGATGTGATCTAGTGCTTGAAAAGGGACTTTTTTCCTTTTTTTTGATGTCTAGACATCAGGTTTAAACATGTCTTTATCTGTCTGTGCTGCTTTCTAGTCACCACTTACTCTTTCTGTGTTCTCCATTTCCCTTCCTCCCAGGTACAGACAGTGAAACTCTGAAGCCCCTTCAAAGCACCACTTGGACCTTCCTCAAATTTAGTATTAACCTCCCTCTCACTTAAGAATTGAAACAAAGCAACTAATCTTCTGCATTGCTCTTTTTTGCCCCATTTGGGTGCTGCAATGAGGTGTGGGGAGTCTCACTGATGTGCAAGGAACACATTAAATGCCCATTCCCTTTCTGCTCTCTCTTGGTTCTGTTCTTTCTGCCAGTAGTGGTGGGCATGAGGAGCTGCCACCTTGCCTCTTCCATCCTTTCCACTCTTTCTGTGCTGGGTTGGGCTGGTTCTGAAGTTTGTGTTTAGTCCCCCGTGAAAGAAATATGAGGGAATTCTGCTAGAACCCCATGTCAGTCCCCTCACCGGGACAGAGGCTTCGATTCCCTTCCTGCTCCTTGGTGCAGCTATGGAGAAGCAGAAGGATGTGTGCGTTAGAGAAGGGAGGAGCAGAACAACAGCTGGATCAGCCTGTGGGCCCCCCCCGACCCCTCTTCAATCAGCTCCCCCACTTTTTTAATTTGTGAAACTTGTAACTAGATGTTTACTGAATAAAGAAACAAACTGTAAAGAATTGTTGGATCAGTCTTTACCTTCAGCTGACCTAATTGTGCCTGCTGTGGAATTAAGTAACCTCTTTCACAGCCTTGGGAAATTGCTGAGGAGAAACTCGGTGTTTAATTCTAAGGCTTTATTTTCTTATAGAAAATAGCCTTATAGCCTTCCCATATAGTTACAAAGTGAGATAATGCTCAACATAGAAATTGTGAAAGAAGACCCAAGAACCCACTGTTTGCAAAAATACCCTTTAATTGCTGTAGTTGTGCTGTGCACTGGAGGGAGATGGGTTAGTCTTTCTTGCTGCCTGGTCATCTGTGCAGCCCTGAATTGGGCCTCTGGGGTTCCTGCACGGCCAGGGAATATTTCCATTATTTTCCCGTTATTTCTCTGCAACTGAGGCTGACGTTGTTACGAATGACCTTTTCTTAACTTCTTCAGTATTAGGTGAAACTTGAGAGGCATTAGGAATACAGGATTAGGGAAGACCTTCTGGGTTCTTGGGCCAGTTTCCTGCTCTAGCATGCACCCTTACGTAAACCTCATCAACTCATTTGGAACAGAAGGCAGGACATTGATGCATGACTTACACTTGGAAGTGGTGTGCCAGGATCTTGCTGTGTATCCCCACATCTGGGCACGAACAGAGGGACAGACACCTTGCTGAGGACCGACTATCTTGCCCTGAAAAAGGTGCAGAATCCAGCCCCTGAAAGCTTAGGGCAGAGTTTGCACGTGCTCCACCCTTCAAGGAAGTGCAGGGCAGAGCCTTAGCTGATGGCAGGCTCTGTCCCTGCCTCCTCGCGCTGTTCTGTCCCATAGAAAATCCCAAGTCCTGGTCTTCAGGTGATGGCTCCTCATCTGGGGTGGAGTTGGAGAGAGGTTTCCGGCATCCGGGAGAGCGAAGGAAGGGACCTTGGTTGAGACAGTGAAGTCGGTGTCGGAGCAGGATAAGCCAGTGACCTGCTGGGAGTGGACTGAGTTTCTGGAGATGTCATAGTCAAAGCAGGGCCTGAAGAGAGCAAGGCCAAAGAAAGAGCTATACAGAAAAAAGCAGGGCTTGGGAGAGGTTTAGTGGTGGACAAGTCATCTTGGGTTTGCCAGACTTTGAGAGAAGGAACTGGAGCAGCAGCAGCCCTCATCTCAGTGGTAGTCTCGAGCTGGCACAAGGTGTGGGACCTGGTGCTTTGATCCAGTGAAGAACCTAGGGAGCTCAGAAAGGTGCTTACAGCATCAAGACGGTGGTGGCAAAGTCCTGGCCATTCTTTGAGGCAATGTCTGAGAAAGAGAGTAGGGAGGTGGGCATGGTGGTGGTGGGGATTAACCTGGACCTTGAAGATGTAAGGTCCGTTCCAACTTGGTCATGGAATTCCTAATCTTGACAGAGAACAGATAGAAATGTGGTAACCGGGATGTTAGTGGTATGAGCTGTTGCAATGGTGACTCCCTACAAACTGCGATGACACTTGAGCAGGTGTGCCTCTTCCTCACAGAGAGATGCTTTTATCTGGATTCGGCCTCTGTGCCCTGTTAGGTGCTGCCCTGCTTACAGATCTGGGGCCCTTGTGTGCTCTTGCACTCTGTGGTGTGTGTGGGTGTGATTTACCCGGCTGCCTGAGCCTTGCTAACTGCTGTACAGTCGTTTCCAAGATCTCGGCCTTCTCCAGGCATGACAATGCTCTGGTAGTCTAGGGAAATGGAAAAGAGGTTCAGTTAGAGGAGGACCTTGTGTTAAGGCTGGGAAGCAGAGACGGGAGCCCAGGAGAGAGTTTTAGAGGTCCCAGTCCAAAAAGTAAGTACGGGAAGTGTATTGGGAGGGTCTCCACTAGTCCCAAGGCTGACTTGGTATGTTAACCTCTGACTTCAGAGAGCAGGAGGTTTTTTTCCCAAAGAAAGGGGATGGTAAACCTCCCTTGACTCCTCCGGTCCTGGGAGGTGGTTCTTCACCTGCTGCTCGGGGTTCTGCTGAAGAAGCCTTCTCAGCTGCTCCAGGCTGGCATTGATCTGGGCATGGCGGTGCTTTTCGGTCGGTGGCTTGAAGGAATGTGAAGGCAAGGAGAAAGAGGGCAGATCTGTACCCCAGTGGGGGCCTTTTGCTGAGTCACGCTTGGGGCTCTCTGTTTCGCCAATACCCTGGTTTGATGAAAATTCCCTTACTGATCACCGACGTAGGTTATTAATCCAAAGGAAGAGCATGCAGAGAATTGCACGGAGGCAACAAAAAGGTATGTGTGCACAACCGATGATTTACTCCTCTTCCACTTCCTTTAGACAGCTGTAAGCTGTAAGAAGCTCTAAGTTGTGGTAAGCAGGTACCTGGGTCTGTGTGCGCAGCACTGCTCTAATTGAACGGCCTGAAAACAAGAACACCCATGCAATCAGAAGGCCCACCTCTATTACACCACCCTAACTTCCGCATTCAGACCTCACCTAAGTCTGGTTACTTTTTTCCCCCATAGTTACAGTTTCAAGTGAAAATGGTTTCCTGTTAAAAGTAGTCCACCTGCTCTATCAGGGCAAAGGGGAGGCCTGGAATGAGTCTCTCATATTTCTGAGATGTCTGTGACAGCTCTTCCAGCAAGACGGAGGAAGAGGATTGGACGTTCCCAACACGAAAGTCACACAGTGTTTGTTTAAGATGCGCAGAGCGTGGTTCCAAGTCATCCTTGCCCATCTGATGGAGACAAAATTCCTCCTTGCTCTTTCTCCCACAGCTGTCGCCTTCAAATGGGCCTAGTTGAAGCATCAAAGCAGTGCAGTTCAGTGGTACTTCTGGATCTTGCTAAGGAGCAAGTAGGGCACCTGGAGTGAGACAGAGGGGCTTGCTGGGCTTAAAAGGGCGGGGGGAGGAGGGGAGGTGGGCAGAATGAGGCGGAGAGAGGCTGGAAACACTGGTAGAAAGATGGATGACATAACCTCGGATGAGAGTGCGTTAGCTACGCGCAGGTAGAATAGAAACAAGGGTTTTTGTTGTATATTCAGTTTTCCATATTTAAAAACTTATCGTCAAAATAACAAGACGCTAGAGCTAGTGGGAACTTTGTCCTTAAATGTTTTTGCCAGTAGCCTTGAAGCTCTCTGCACCTTTCACTGTACCTTTTAAAGCCTTGTTGAATACTGGGGAAATACAATGAGCCTGGGAAAGTTAACTTTGTGCCAGTATTTGTAAACAGTAAATGAGATGACATCCACAGCTGTAAACCAGGTAAACTGACATTAAGTCAAGATAAGAGATGGAAAACGCATTAAATTTAAAAATAAAACCGGATGTATCAGTTTTTATAATGTTCTTGATCTCACTTTCTTGACATTGTTCCTGTCCAACAGCTGTAATATTTCCTGATTAAATCATGGGTTGGGTTAACAGAGGCACTGCAGCAACCTATTAAGGTTACACCAGCACAATGTATCTTACTTAGCCACACAAGACTATTCCCCGATTTAAAAAAAATTAAATAATTACCAAAACAACAAAAGGGCCGATATTATAAATTTTAGTTCACTGATAGATTTCAAGTAATGAGGGGAAAAAGAGACCCCAGAATATGAAATTATTTCTAGTAGGATGCTGTTCTGAAACTAATGCTCATTAGTAACTTGATTAATGATCTGAAAGAAGATATTAAACCAGTGCTGATGAAGCTTTCAGAGGACCCAAGGAACGATGAAAGTGATAAACGATGGAAAAAGACGAGAAGTGCAGAGCAGTCCATAACTATTGGTGTGGTGTTTATTTATAAACAGTAAGTATTTTTGGCTGCAGTGAAAGCAGAAAGACATTCATCCAGGAACATAAATGTAGTCTGTGCTCTTTCAAGATGGAGGACTCTTTTTCTGGAAGCTCTGAAGGGACTCCAAAAAGAATTAGGGGATTGGGAGATAACCAAGTAAATGAATGGTACTTGCATAATTCTTCATCTGTGAAGATGGGTTACACTCGGATGTGTTAGCCTGTGCTCACCAAGAGGGGAGGTAAAGTTTCTCCCCTATATCACAATAGTGAACCCAGTGTGTGAAACCTGAGTATACGACACTGAGAAGGGCACCAAAGATTAGAAGGACTCAAGAAGGGAGCATGACTTGAAGCCTGGAAACACTGGCTGGCACTGCAAGATAACATGAACTCCAGACTCTCGTGTCTGAGCTCATTCCACTTGAGCGCAGGCTGGCATTACCTGCATGGGAATGAGGCTTCTGACAGTAGAGGGCTCTTTAACCTAGCAGAAAACCTGCAGCTACCTAATGGTGGAACTGGAAATGAGATGCAGACCTTCACAGGAGAGCACGATCATTAGAGCTTGGGTTTTCCAGCTCTGGCTACTACAAAACCTAGATGGGGCGTCTCAAAGAGAAGACTCAGGATCACCAGTGAATCATATAATAACCGTAAGCACCTGCTGAGGCATCGAGGAGAAGACACACGCAATCCAGGAGGCTTTTCTAGTAGCTATGGGTATGCATGACTGTTGCTGTGCAAGATGTTGGTAAGACTTCACCCGTGGAAGAGAACCGTGCTCATTTCTAGCCAAGAAAGCTTAATTTGAAGTGCAAGTAAGAGCAAGCTTGTAGGATAGCCTACCAGCTATGGAGAGCTCACAATGTATGAGGTGGCTGGTTTGGTTAGTTAAGCAAAGTGAAGTCTATACTCAAGGGAAATAAACACGAGGGAGGAAGAACAGCTTCAGCGGAAGCAGCACTGGCACAGGCACAAGAGAATATAAACGAGCTGTGAATCCATTTAAGCTGGAAATTAGAAAAACTTTCTAACCACTACAGCAGTCAGGTTCTGGGGCAGCCTGCCAAGGGGACTAGTGGGGACAATAAAACTACCCAGTTTTTGGCTGGCACTTCAGAAGCTTTCACGAGGGATTATGAGACCATACTGGTAAGAGATCACACTCGGTCACCAGGAGCCGCCTTCTCACTTTTGCTCCCACCGAACAGATCATCCATCTTCCCACATCCCCAAGCCAGTGCTAAATGCTTCAGAGGCAGATGCAGGGACTCCCCCAGGAGACAGGGCGAAGCCTCCCCAGAAGCATTTTCTCCTGATCCAAAGGGACTGGGGCTCACTTGTGCTTGGAGCAGGAGGGCTTAGAGTTGCTTTTAATGCGTGCACAAGTGCTGCAGTAATTCTGGACGTTCTTGTTAGCTGTGTAAGGGTCAGGGCTCTTGAATCCAGCTGACATTTCAGTATCTATTGAATTAATCACAACATGAATATAATTGCACATTGCACAAACAATTTTGTTGCAAACAAACTCCTTTCCCCAACAGTGGAAGAGCCTGCCACCAGGAGAGGAGGCAGAGGAAAATCCAGCCCAGTTCCACACCGCACCGGCAGGGATGCTCCTGGAAAACTGGAGCAGCCCCAGAGAGAAACACCCAAGAGGTGGGTGGCTGAGGAACCAGTAGAGAAAGCAGGTGTTTTTTTCTGAGTTTCGCAGCTAAGTGCTGAGTAGTACTAGGAAAAGGGATGAGGAAAGAAGAGCCCTGCGGGTGGGAACACAAAGACGCCCATGGAGAGGATGGCAAAGATGGAAAGGGGTCACAGAAGGAAAATGAGCAGCTATTCCAGGGCATAAAAAGGAGACATGAAGGATGTCAGGGATCTGAGAGATGCATTTGCAGCTGCTGACGTGGACCACGGGACTCTTTCAACTACGCTGCCGTGCACTATGTCGTAGTCCTGCAGAGCCAGGGCCTCATCCCAGGGTGCCTGGTCCAGCCGTGGCAAGAGGCAGGCACAATCCTCAGTGGCTGCTGTCGGCAGGGAGCCTTTGCAAGAAGGTATGGCCCCGTGGGAAGCAGACCAGGACACCCATCCGTCTACGTTGGTTCACCCAACAGACCAGACTGTCAGGAACCCACCTTCCACAAAAAGCCTTCCGAGAGGAGGTGAACCAATGCCCCGTTAGAGCAGAGGTGAGACATCCCTGCTTTTAGCTCTGGGGGACCACACAGCCACATGAAAATCCCACAGACTGGTAAACACAAGCTGGCCAGCATCACCGTGACCTCTGCAGCGTCCTCGCAGCCCTGAAGGATGCTGCAGCACCCACTCCCTGGCTGGCACTGGGGACCCGCAGGAGGATGGAGGCGGTGGGCGCGTATCCTGCTGCTGAGCGGAGGCAAGGCTGCCATCTTCCCGGGTCACCCCGGACCAGCCTGGGGAAACCTGCTGTCATGAGACATCCCCCCCCAGCCAGTGTGGCCCGGCACAAAGGAGGCTTGGTAATGTTTTACAGATACTTTGATACACACCAGCCCACCTGTTCATCAAAAACCAGAAACGACCCCCTTGTATGTCTCATTTGGGGAACAGAGGCAAGGGCAGCCTCGGCAACCCCCATAAGCAAAATGTTGGCTCCCTTTGAGGGGAGCCCTGCTGAGGGCCATTAAGCACAAAGACCACCTCTACCTCCAAAGGTCCTGCAGCACGAACCACCAGAGGATGGGGAGAACATGGGCAAGTCCTGCAGGGCGCTTGCCCAGCTGTTAGGCTCCTCTCCCCTCACCGGGTACAGATGGGCACCACAGCAGATGCTGGGCTGCTGGCACCGTGGTGTCTGACCCCATCACCTTCAAGAAGGGGAACAGCAAGCGCCCCAGAAGAAATTGCGCCCCCCAGTAATGCAAAAGAATTACCCTCATTAACCATGATTCCTAATGAGAATCTGTGGCTACCGCTCAGCACAGGGTGGCTGGCAAAACTCGGACCCCAGCCAGATGTGAATTGGAGGAGCAGGGATAGGTCCTGCCCTACCTCTTCCCTTTCCTGAATCCAGATGTGAAAGTCCCACGTATAATACCCAAAGAGGGGTCGCAACGCATCACTGTGCAAGAGTCATGACATTTTCTGTGCTGGGGCTGGCAGACCTCCTGCTCCTCAAGCTGGGACGAACGCTTCGCCATACCCTCTCTTCTACAATCCCCTAAACCTCAGTCCTTTGCCGGGGCTTAGGGCGTCGTGTGTCCAGGTATTTCCGTTCTGCTCTACTCGGGGACTGTTTTCTCAGTCTTTTCTTCAGGAGAAAACAGGGTTAAAAACACGAAGACATTTAAAATTAAAATGAAAACCTGTAATAATAATGCTCAGTACTTACCTCACTCTTGCCATCTGCAAAGTGATTTACAAATGTTAACTAATTAATTAATCTTCACAGCCTGTCTGACTGAAATTCAGTCATGGCTGAAGTGAGCAGGAAAATAAAAAAGCGTGGTTTTCAGGGGAAGGGCAAAGGGAAACCTATGCTCCTGCCCACTGTTTGCCATCCGGCAAGGCAATCTGCAGCAATATTTTCATTCTGCACTGCACACCTCTCATTTATTTTTCAGTCATACCAAAGGTCTGAAGTAATTTTATCTGCTACTTTCTGCTTCCTTTTTCTTAATGGAGGTCTTAAAAGGTGTTCCCTTTGAAAAGTAAACAAAATGGAAGACTTTCAGAGTTGTGCAGATGCCCCTTGAGCACATACATTTAATCCCAAACTCTTCAGAAATCCACAACACAACGAGCCTCGAGAGGGGCAAATAAGAAAATGGGAAGGGGGAGCAAGGCCTATGGCTGTGCCTGGCAAATGCCGCCATCGGAGAGCTGAGCTGAGCCTTGGAGGCTGGGGGAAAGCTGGATGCCACAAAACAAAGTTATGGCAGAATCACACAGGCAGACTCGCAATGGCTGGGATTTAGCCATGAGGATCCGAGCCTGGGGCTTCAGCACAGCCTAGGCCTGGCGTGGCAAGCCCCCCCAGGACCCCGTGTTGGTCCACGCTCTGGCTGCTGTCACCCGTGCACGGGTTTTTGTGCTTACGAGACCAATGCCAGTGTGCGTGCGGAGCTCAGGCACTGCTCCGCCTTGCCGTGTGCTGTGCAGGGCACTCACACAAGCGTATCATGTGCGACTGGCGTGGAGCTCTCAGTGCTGGCTCGGGACACTTCCAACTCCGCTCCCAGAATCTGCAGCCTGGATTTAAACCGTGAATTCAGGGTGTTTAAAAAGACCCTTTGTGCCTAATAGCCACAGTGTGGTTAAAGAGAGCAAAGCCCAACAGGCCAGAGAGGAGCCAACACTGGGGACAAAGAGCTGTTACGGCTACTCCTCCTAAGTGGCAGTGGGACTTCTGTGGGGCACAAATATCCTCCTCCATTATTGGTAACTTCAGCTTTCCCTGGAGGTGCCACCACTCCAGCCCTGTTACCACCACCGCTCCAGCCCAGCTCCTGCTGGACCTCAGCCGGCTGTTAAGACACATGCTTTGGCTGCTCGGCTCCATCCCAAGCCCATTCTCCTCTCCTTCACATCACACCCCAACGGCTTTGCAAGCGGCTCCTTTTTCAAAGGACGTGAGGTGCCAGACGTTTGGCAGGTGCTCAGGGCTTGCCAGGTATCACCTCCCCATCAGCATCTTGGTCCCAGACTAGCCCTTCCCAGGGAGCGAGAGAATCTGATGAGCACAGACATTATTGCTCCTTGCAGACAATCGCAAATGCAGTGAGCACGGTGACTCTCCTCATTGAGAGAGACAGACGAAGGTGATGCGATGCAGAGGAGGAAGGCTTGCGGTAACGTAAACAAAAGCTGAAAGCCTTGTCACAACCCGTCCCTGCAACTTACGGAAAACAGGACTCATCAAGTAGACTCCCTATTGCTGCACATTAGCCAGACCTCTCTAGGTGGGCTGAGACAACCCGTGGCTGAGCTGCCCCCTTACGCACTCCTGCAGCCAGATTTGCACCTCTCGTCTGGACAACTTCATGCCAAACCTCTCCTACTCGGCACTTTCTTGCCAGATGACTGCAGCTAAGGGGCTTGATGCCTCAGGGCGCAGAATGGGGGAAAAGTGTGGGGCTGCCCTAGCTCTTGGGAGACCTAAGCCAGTGACAAGCAGTCGCCCCAGGACAGCTCGGCACATCCCTGCCCCTGGCACGGCTGGCTGGTATGCCCTGCCCTGCGCCCTTACACACAGGGGAGAAAGCTGCTTGAAAGTTTTACGAGTTCACGGGTTCAGGTGACAGGGGTTTCCCACTGAGAGTTAGTGCTGTACTACAGCACTCCAGAATTAGTAAAACAGCAGTACTGCACAAACCAGCATTTTGTGGTGTTTGAGTAGTGAGTGAGATGACATCACACCTTGCTACCACTAAAATAAGCATGGTCTCAGCCCCCCTCCCCCCCCCTTAACAAGGCTTGCTCCCACCTACGCTGCCTCAGCTCCAGCTCTCACTTGTCTGCACAGGGAACTGACCCAGAAGAAAACTCACCCGGGCCAGTGAATTGAAAAAATCTCCGTGCAGACAAAGATCAGGGCTTTCCCTTGTTGGATTAATTTTCCAGTGGTTTGCTCACGCACAGGCACCCAGGTTCGGGCAATCAAATTTTAGCATTGGCACAGGGAAAGCAGCAGAACCAAGCGGGGGTGGGAGTCACGGTGTCAATTTACATTTACATCAGCATACACCATCCTGGAACAGCAGCGCGACACCTGCATCCATCTGACTTGGCTTCAAGCCGGTCTCAAGGATGCATCCTCTGAAGAATCTGATGTTTTTTTCTGGGCATCTCACAGGAATCGATTTAATTGAAAAGATCTTTTTCGACCAGGCTCCAACATCAGCCAAGAATGGCTTAAGCAGCATCTATAGCATGAAAACTCACCCAGATGGGCATTGACTCCGCTACCTTCAACTCTCTGCCAGACGAGTCCCCACATCACTTTCCGTTTCATCCAGGATCACTGAGCACATAGCATTGACACTTTATCCTCAATCTCTGCACCTTCCTCTGAGACTACCTGAAAAGCACCTCTTTTGAACGTTCCACGTGCAATCCATCACACGAGGAACTCTTTAAATAAGATTTATGATTCATCCCTGCTTTATGGACTCCTGTCCCAGCTCTATTGAGCTACTGTGGCACTGCCCTTTGGAAAAGGAAGCGAGTATTTTGAGGATATATTCCACCCAGAAATGGGATAGAGGCTCTCAATATCACAGGTTATTTTGGAACGTCCAGAATCAGTACACGAGACAAAGAGATACCACCACAGGAGCACAAGTTTGTATAGATATGTCCATAGATCTATATTTTTATTGTTTTATATATATTTATAATATATTTATATATTTTTAAAAGAATCCCTTCAAAAACTACCCTCCCACCTAGCAAAACAAAGATTAAACAATCAAAGATGGCAGCTGCATCCTGGAGCAAAGTATCCCAGGGGTCTCATAGAGCCAAAATGATTGCTGAGCACCAGTGCAATCTTTCCAAGCTTCTGTGCTGTGACGCCCTGTGGGTGCAAAGGTGACCGACATAGTTTTATGGCTCTTTAAATTGACCTGTCAAAAGACAGGGAGAGAGAAAGAGAGAAACACACGGCCGTGGCGATGGGGGCTTGAGGGGTAAGGGAAACAGCAACGCATATAACTGGAAGCTTAGAGTGTGAAATGCTATGATGAAGAGGAGGGAGGCACTGCCTGGAAAGTTGGTAAAGAAGATAGGAAAGAGAACAAACATGCAGGAGAATTAGCTGGCAAGATGGATCTCAGAAGAGCTCAGAAGCATCACACTTGGGACCCTCGCTACCCCTCCATCCCCCAAATCTCTTCCTCTCACCCTCCCAGTTGTGAAGGGAGATCCAACTAGTTTGATTTAGACCAAATCTTCGCGCTGCCCCGGAGCCTGTGGAGAGAGAAAAAAAACACACCACCACCACCACAATTCAGAGTGGACACTAAGGCTCATCCCTGACTTCCTTTTCCAAATGCACGCAAACTTACAAACTCTGCTTCAGATCAAGAGTTGCAGAGATCTTCCCCCAAATTAGCAGGAGACGAGCTCAGCTGGGACTACCTATCTGACCATCCCATGTCCAGGGAGCAGACCCCTGCAGTCAGTAACCTCACTGCTCTGAAACAGGGCTCCCCTCAGTTCACCTCCCGAACACACACGCAGAGTGGCTCTGCTCGTTTGCCCCCACTCCTCACCCTTTGGCTTTGGAAGTTTTCTTGCTCGCCTGGCGCTGGTTGGTGCCAGGGGCCGGCTCCCTGAGCTCTGTTAGGTGCTGTTCAGGGTCTTGGGATGTGGCTGCTGCGGCGGCTGCTGTTGTCACTTTAATGGTCTTCTTCAGGTTTGCCACCTGCAACAGCAGAAAAGCAAGAACCAAGGAATTTCCCACGGTTTGTAGTTTGTTTTGGGTTTGTTTTTTGGTTTTTTTTTTTAGTTTGTTTAGGTTTTTGTAGTTTTCGGGGGGGTTTTTTTGGTTGTTTTTTTGTTTTAAAGCAAGCCCTGGATTTAAGGGCTGCAAGCTCAGGTCAAACAAAAGAGCTAACAGCTGTCCAGACCTCTGCACTGCAGAGGAGTGTTAAGCTGATTTAGGACTCTTCTACAGGCACAACCCCCGGGGGGTCTGGCCTAGGGAAAAGGTAATGCCTTACTTGAGCGAAGTAACAACCACAGGATACTGGTTCTAGTTATTTTTAAGTGAGGGGCACTGGCTGTTCCCCCCTCGGCCCACTCACCTCGCTCTCTATCTGCTGCTTAAGTGCCAGCTGTTGCTCTTTATGTTGGTTGGCTCGGCTAACCTGTTCTTCAATGCCCGACAAGACAACCTCGCAGCCCTGGCACCTGGAGAGAAGACGCAGAACTGAACAGGCCAGGTAGTTTACACAGCATAGAAAGAAACATGAAAGATGACAGATTTCAACTCTAGAGGCCAAAAAGACGGGAAGGTGACGGCTACACCAGGCCGGGAAGACACAGGAGCAGGAGTCCAATGCAATAACGTAGTGACGTTATTACCTGGGAGGGGGACAAATAACAAAGTGACACAAGGTTGGGAACTATAGATATATACTCAGAAAGCCTCCTGCCAGCAGCCAGGACTGTGCAAAGGTTGCTGCGGACTCATCACCCCTCCAGCAACAAACAGGGGAATTTGGAAAATTATTTTCGGAAAATTACTTTCCGTTGGAATACGGGAAAGGGGATCAAGTAGGCCACCTCACAACACTACCCCCCTGCGACACACAGAGGATCGGGGGAAGCCACCGGCCACTCCTGCAACCTTTTTTGGGTGTTAGTATTGGGGGCTTCCTCCTCACCACTCCTGCAACGTGCGGGTGATGGTGCTTAGCTCCTCCCTCCGGATGTCCCTCCCAATGCTGTAATCCACCTCCAGGCGCTGGTTCCGCTGATCCAAGCTCCCTCGCAGGACATCTGCATACACAGCCTCAATCACGAGGTCCTCCAGTTGCCGGACATTCTTCAGCTGCAACTGCTCCAGCAGCACTGAATAGGGGATGCACTGCGGAAACATGACGGTAACTAGCATGAGGTAATGCCAGTGGAAGGAGAACTCGAGGAAAAATAGGGCCACTACCTTGATCTTGGCAGCCAGAGTGACGACTGACAGGTGCCTCAGCTTGTTCTTCTGAGCCTCTGTCAAGGGAGGGAGGTTTGCCGCTTCAGCTATTGTCAGGGGGAAGAACAGGGTGTAAGAACTTATGCCTCATTTTCCATTTCCCAGCCCTGCACAGAAGCATCTGCACCATACCCGTTTCTTAAAGCTTCTGCACACCAATCCCCCAATCGATGCTTCGTCTTGCCAAGCCATCCCCATTAATTCTCAGCTCGGAAGACCTTTTCTGAGCAGCCTTCCCTCCCCTCAGCCTCAAGTCATTCCCTCCAGCTGTCCCGTGCCTTATTTACGGAGGTCTGCACATCCCAGTGGATACCTAAGTCTTCCCCCTCGCCCCCCAAAAATGTCTTTGTCAAGACATTCTTGGAAATCCCCCGCACGGCTGGCAAATGGTAGCACGAATTATTGTCAGCTACTCCAGTGGTCTCGGGCCCAAACCGCAATCGGGTGTCCGTCAGGCCATGGTGACGGGAGGCACGGCTCTTGCTGCGAAGGGTGCAGCGTGGGCGGGGGTCTACAGCGGCCGGGGGCTCCGGCACGTTTTCCGCACCGAGGGACCAGCATCACCGGGAGGGGAAAGGGCCCCCGGACCGCGCTGTGCCCCCGCCGCCCCGGGGCCCGGCCTCACCCAGGTAGTCCGCGTAGGTGCCGTAGGCGAAGATGGTCAGGAGGCGGAAGACGGGGGAGAACTCGCTGTCGGCCAGCTGCGGGGACACAGGGTC
>NW_008824032.1:1114828-1122248 GCF_000699105.1 Pygoscelis adeliae
CCGGGGTGCAGCCTCCACCCAGGCTGGCAGCGGCCACCCGTTTGTCGCCAGGGCTGGCCACGCTGGTCCACGGCTGCGTCGGTCCATCCCCTCCGATTTCCCCCCCTTTTTTCATGCCCGGCCCTGCTCGCCGCCAGCACCTACTCGCTGTGCTCCTGTTCCTCGCCACCCATCCTCTGTCAAAAACTCCCCTGAGCCGCCCAGTCGTACTGAAATGTGTCCAACAAGCTGCAGCTGCCGTAACGGTCACGGATGCCACGTGAATATCCACGTATTTATGGGTCTCTCCACACGTTTTGGTGAATATCTACTCTTTAACCACACAATATTTATGTTAAAATAACTGATGAGAAAACAGATAGGCAGCTATACGGCACAGTATTTTTCATATTTCAATTATATATTCTGTAAGTACCACGCCAGAATTAAAAGAGATGCATAGAATACCTTGTGTGTGCCTACACATCACTCTCGTCTTTGCTCTGCTTTCACACCATTAAGATGTCACTATTTTGGGCAGTGTTTCAGGGATATGTAAATGTGAAAAATCTTATGTTGCAAAGCACCATACTTATGTATTTAGACTGTGCATTGCTTAAATCCCTGCATGCATCCCCTCCTCTACTGCATTAATTTTTATGAAAAAATGGCTTTACTATCTGCTGAATCATTAACCATCGCACTTGTCAAGAAATGCATCCCTGACGCAGGCAGAGTATGGCCATAAAAAGATAGCTTAAACACTCCACAAGGATAGAAATGTTTATGGTATACTTTAAGTATCCCTTCGTGGGTAAATGAGTTAGTGTAATGCGATCAGGAGGAATCACCGAGGGCACGCTTCCCCGTGCAGGGTGAAAGAGCTGTTTTTACAATGATGGGACTAGAAAGCGAGGGTCATTTTGGGAAAAAACCTTCATAGCTCTTCTTGTCTTGCATAAATCAAGCGGTAGGCGGAGGTGACTTGTGAGGGGGACCGGGAGGAGCGTGGTCAGCAAACACTCGTTTCAATAAGCGGCATTAAGCTTATAATAAGCGGCCAAGAGTTTCCAGCCCGGCACCAACTTCCTCGTGGCTGGCTCCTTTAGAAATCAGCGATGATTTTCCATGAAAGCAAAGGAGGCAACAAATTGATGGGAGCCCAATAGAGCCTGTGCAGGCAACATGGTTTTAGCATGTTAAAATCTTAGTGCCGTCAGGGCAAGTTTGCATTCCAGCACGCTATTGCCAGCAAGAGAATCGGTCTTCAGCTTGATCGGTTTAGCACGTATTAAAGGCAGTTGACTTGTGCTTTGCCAGACTTCTGTAAGCGTAACGTCTTGAAATAAGTATAACATCTTGAAGTCTTCATCTGGGTAAAATCTAAGTTTGTTAAGGTTTTACTTGCCAGTATCAACAACTCTTTTCTCATGACTTGCTTTGACTCTAGTTCTTCTCACGCAGCTGCTGTGGCTGAGTCGTGGAGAAGGCTCCTTTGGGGTACCGTACTGCTCCAAACACAATTCTAGAGCTAGAAAATACAACCCATGGCTGCCTTGGGGAGTTAGATCATTGTGTCTCCCAGCGAGAGGCTGCTCCAACTCATTTGAACAGACATATGTATTGTCCCTACCCCTTCTCAGGCTGCCTTCAGTCCCTGAGGCTCCTTCAGTGCTTGGTCTCCACGCTGAGACTACTGACAGAAGAAGGGAGCAGTGTGGACAGCAACGGTCAGTGTGGAAAACCAAACTTCTAACGTTAATGGTCATGTCACTAGAATTAGGTGGATGTCACTCAGAAGTAATTCCAGGCAGAAGGAGCAAAATGGCTCCGAGTGCCTGGGCCGGGGAGGCAAACAGGTGCCCTAACAGGGGAAGGTAGCCAGATGCTCAGCCCTGTTCTGGTAGAGCACGTTTTCATTTACATGCTCTGATGCCCCCCTTAGCTTTGGGATGGTCGCATTCGCCTCAGAAATCTGGAGCTGAACAAAGAGGCTTCTCTGGTCAGTTTCCGTTGGTACATACGCGTGGGCACAGTCAATCATCTCTCCTAGAAAAGTGCCCCGAACCCACTGGTTCAGGGCATTGTCAGAAGCTGTCCTGGCCCCAGGTCCTCGGTGAACGAGGTGGTAAGGAGCATTTCCTGCCATTTGGTCGGGCAAAATGTGGGCGAGACACATTTTACCCAACAGACACATCTTCAGGATAGGCTGAAGATCGTGGTGGCCCAGGGAAGCAGGGAAAGCAGGACAGCACGCTGTCCACACTGCTCCCTTCTGTCGATCTGTATTCTCAGAGCTAGCAAGGTCTGGGCTTCTCCATACAGCAGGATTAAAGGAGAAGCAGGACTTGTAAGGCTGGGTCAGAGCTGTGAAGGCAGGTTACAGGGCAGTAGTAACAAGAGGACTATCTCCTTCCTACTTTTCCCTCTCTGTTTCTGTATTTAGGTCTGACTCACCATAGCCTCATACCTGCTGTACTCACTTACACCAGCACAGAGTGCTTTCAAATCAGGTTCAAACGTAACCCTGCTGATTTGTAGTGTTTGATTACTCTCTTCCCCACCCCCTCGCCAGCTCCTTCCATCTCAGTTTTATCTCTCTATCGATCTGTTTCTCTCACACTCTCTGACACGCTTGCTGCCTTTCATTGTTAGTCAGATAAAGCCGGGCAGCCCGAGCATCCTAGCTACATGATGCTCTCTCTGTCCTCCTTCTCCACCCTGACCCCTAGGTCCCATGTCCTGTGTGCTGGGTCCCTACGTTTTCGTCTGCTCCTTCTTTGTCCTGCAGAGAGCTAAAACAAGGGCAAAGACCAGAAAGTCCTTTGTATGAATCAGATCCGGAGCTCTCCAAATGAGAAGGTCATCGTCTTCCTAAAATACACAAACTCTTGTGAGAGTGCGCGGTAACATCCCCATAATTTAGCAAAGTCTTTGCCTCGTCCCTAGATCAGGGTGCCAGGTGTTGAGATTAAATTCCAGGCTCCTGGAGTCATTAACTCCCATGCTTTCACTTCGTTCACAAAGCAAACGCCTGTCTTTATGGTCACAGGGAAACTGTGAAATGTGATTTTCATGTAACCTAAAGAGACGAAAATAGGAGGCAAAGAGTGCAGATGACAGCAAGTCTTTACAACTTTTCATAATTTTAAGATAAATCTCGTGACACGGGGAGGTTCTGCATTGTTATTTCTGAATGTTTGGAATTTCTAATCCTCCCTGTAACCACCCCTAGCATCATCCCTCTCTTCTGATCTCACTCTGATCTTTCCAGAAAGAAACCTCCATTCTCTTCATGCTGTAGATCCACCTTCTTTCCTATGCGCTCACTGTCCCACTTTAAAGCCCGTAGAGCTGTACTGTCTCATTCTAGGTTGTTTCTCTCTTCACCACCACAGAATCCAAATAACTTGTCAAAACGCTGATGATATTTTTTCCCCAGTCCTTCTCCAAACATAGCTAGGGTCACATCTTCTGAGACGATTTTTCACAACTGTGTGTAACACAGACTCCGAGACAAAAACACTGTAAGGACGAAGGAGGCTGGGGTGAATCGCTTGGGTACCAACATGATCCAGAAGGTTTTTAACCCTATAACTTGTACTGGGCTAATGCACACAGGGTCCTAAGACCTGTACCTAGTTACACCTAAAGGCAGCCCAATATCAGCTGCTTACAGAGGAGTTTAAGAAGAGGGTAACTGCACAGTAACTCTTCCTCCGATCTGCTCTCACAGCCCTCAGGCTTTTGCAGGCTGGGAACTGTCTTCCAGACAGGCCGCCGGTCATGATTCAAAGACTCCAGAAGAGAGAGGATCTTGCACTTCACTTGGTAGTTTGTTTCTGTGATTAATCACTCTCCAGTGACTGGCTCTTGTTATTCTCTGCCAGAATACCTGGTACACTTTTCCCCAGGAAGGAAGTTATACTGCAAGCAAGTCATGTCTCGTTCTGCTTTTTGATACATTAAACAGGTTGACCTCTTTAAATTACTGAGATCTCCAGCCTTCGGATCACCTTTGATTCAAAGTTATTTTTAAAATATGGAGCATGAAGCAGCGTACAGTTTTCCAGCATGGGACTTACCCAGACACAGAGAGAGGTTTCATCATCTCCTCACTTCCCTCCCCGACTTCTGTCTTTGCACAGCCAGGGATCACTTCGGATCCATTGCTGCAGCCTGGCCCACTGGCCTTGTGTTGGGTTTTCTGCCTGTTATGATCCCTAAATCCTTTTCAGATCACCTCTTTGCAGGACTGGCCGTTGTTCTCTGTAGATATGGACATTTTTTCCTGTTCACGGCTGTACAATTTTCTCTCGACTATCTTATAAGAAGTTTTATGAGAATGACCACCTTACCGAGTGCGGTAGGTCATTCTGTGCTGGTCCTGTCCTCATTATTTTTAACACTCTAACAATATTTGTGTCCTCAGTAAATTGTGTCAGAATGAACTGTATCTGCTCACTGAGCACTGAATAAAATGGTGAGTCATACCTGACTTGTTCCTGGGCATCCACGTAAGAAACACTGCCACTCAATGGTGGGCTTCCAGGGACGACCTCCTTTGTGTTTGCAGGTCATTAAATGGAGTTGACCAGCTCACTTAACCTCCTGCTCTGTTAATATTGCATAATGCTATTTTTTCTCATCATATGCTTTGGGATATTAATGCTTCCAGAAGCCTGGATAGATCTAAGCTGTCACCTTTTCCAGGCAAACCTGTAGTCACATCAAAGACTGACAAGAACAAAACAAGTTTATGCAGCAAGATCAGTTTCCTCCAAACCAGGCTGATTGGCATTAACTGGAGAATCTCATATCAGCTCTTTGTTGCTTTGCCTAGAAACTTTCAGGTCTTCTGTTTGCTCTTTACAAATATTGGCAGGGCACAGCTCCCTTCCAGTCTTCTGGGATGTCCCTGATATTCCACGGCTTATTAACCGGTTGTTCGGTGAGCAACGGAGCCAAGGAAACTGGGTTCTCTACAGACTTGTTTCCTATGTGTTCTATACGTCCCCGTACCATACCTTCAACCAGGGTATCTTGATGACACCCTTTCCACAGTCTGCCACATCTGTGAGTCCTTTCCCCTTGGTCTATAGTCTATGTCGCTGGGCTCCTCCTCCACCACTCTCTAACATACACAGCTTTCCCAGTATTTTCTGCTTAATTCTTTTGGCCTGCTGCCTGGGCTGCTCCGACCTGGGGGCTTTTGCCCAGCAGCATGGCTGTGGGCTCCCTTCCAGCACCGGCACTGATAACGTCTCTCCCCTCTGTCAGGCTGATGGTTTTCATACAACTTATTGGAGCTTATTTACCGGTTAGACTCTGGTTCTTTTGTCAAACCCATGGCAACTAACAGACAGACAGACAAAGTTCTGCAGCTAGCAGGGCAACTACATAGGTCTCTCTGCCCTTAGGAAACAGTGCTGAAAAGAGCAGCAGTGGGCCGCTTGGCCTCAGGACTCTTGGGTGTAAATGATCTGTATGTGATGATTTAAAAGTGACTCTGCCAGACAGAAATAACAGCCTCATATCCTTCCCAGGTATGGCCAGACAGGGAGGTACTTCATTGTCCTCACACGACATACACTGATCCTGGTCCAAATCCTGGCCAAACAGAGATAACTTTTACATTTCCATCTTCTTTCCATCACCACATCACCCTCACTTTAACACCTTCAGAGTAATACTTTATACTTGGCATCACTCTCGTATCTTCTTTCCACAGCTGCCCAACTGCTCCTCCATCAGCCCCCCTGATTCCATCTCTCCCCTCAAATTTTTGTGTAATTTTACACTAGCTTTCCTTTGAGTCCACCCCATCCAGAGTGCCTCCAGTTGCCACTCTGCTTGTCTAAACCTGTGCTCCAAACCAAACAAGCCATTCCCTTTATATCATGTAAGTGATGTAAGAATGACATCAGCCCTTGCGCTCGCTGTTCCCATCACCTCGATGGCTTTCCTGACTCTCCCCCCCCCCATCTCTCAGGGTTTCCTTGGTCCCTACAACATCATCCTCCTTGTTCTCTCTCATATTTCTGGCTCCTTTTGCTTCCTTCTGTAGTTTTGCTCTTCAGGGGGATTTTCAGTGTTTGCGTCATTTGGATTTTCGCCCTTTAACTGACCTTTCCCCAGTTGAAATTTCTCGTCTGTTTTGTGCTTCCCAATTATACTAAACACATTTGTCAGGATTTGAAAAGGTCAGAAAGAGCCCGTGTGCCTGGTATAGCCCCTTCCAGAGCTTTCTACCCTCCACTACCCTCAGGTGAGAAGGCAGGAGGAGAAGCGTGGAGAGCAAGACAAGCTGAACGCCGGCTTGTGCTGCACTGCCATGTCGCTGGCCATGTCTGTACAGGTGGTTTCTTGGGATGAGTGTGCGAGGGCTCGCTGAGCGAGCTTTGCAGAGATCATTTGTACAAGTCCCGGGAGGGCTAGAGGTGAAAAGGCTGGAGAATGCAACAGAAGCCTGGATAATCTCTGACATAAAGCCCCGTGTACATGAGGGGGACAAAAGCCGGGGGGCTCAGACGTGTGCACGCCTGTTGACACACAATGGCGCTGCGTCTCACACAAACCCAGACCGTGACATCTCCCCCGGCAGCGCCATCCTCCCAGTGGCTGTAAGCCTTAACACGACTGCATCCCCGTGCTGATACGTCCAAACACACACTGACATTACTCCCAAACACTTGAAAAACCCGTTGACTCTCCCAAACACGCTCACAAAAACACGTGGAAGACTCAAACGTCCTGACACAGGAAGGCTCGGATCAGCCTGGTTCATTAATGCGGGAGCTCGTGGGAGGCCTGACGAAGAACAACGGACTCAGCCCCCTCAGGTGTCTTTGGACATGTCAACATGTCCAAAGTTGGCATGACCTGTTCCGGGCATCCTGCGGTGCTCAGGTGTGGTACTGTGTGTCCATGTGTCATCTGTGTCCATTCCTGACGCAGTGGCAGGTTGCTTTACAGCTTGGTGCTGTCTCTACTATTTCTTTCTGTTTTTTTCCCAGGGTCAGTCACAGTCTTTCCTCATCGCTTTATGATGAAAAGTTTGTTTCTGAGCATCTGAGGAAATTACTTTCTTGCTTCCTCATATTTCAGACCCTGGAGTGGAAACTGTCTTTCTGTCATTGACTTTCTTCTCTCGCACGTTGGTTGCTCAGCTGCTCCCCTCTGATTTGGACTGTGCTTTCTGTTTGGTACTTGATGGTGGAGGGAGATTTTCCCTGTAAAACACCCGGCCCCTCAAAGGCACATCAGCTTCTTCCTTTAATTTCGCTGTCACATCCCTACCATTTCCAGACGCATCCCATCGATCCCCGGCAGAAACGCGCTTGGGGACACGTTCAGACGACCGGGGTGATCCCTCAGCGGGGAAACCCACCTTGGACGGACCCCCCCCCGTGCCCCCAAAACAACCCGGGGGTCCCCCCGG
>NW_008824032.1:1123192-1137193 GCF_000699105.1 Pygoscelis adeliae
CGGCCGCTGCCCCCGGCCGGCTCCCCCGGCGCACCCCTCGGGCTGCAGCAGGGGCGACGGTGCCGGACGCGCCCGTGCCAGCAGCCATGGGGTTAACGGGAGGCAGCGAGCGAGAGAGACGGAGACAGAGAGAGAGAAAGAGGGGCTGGACCAGTCCTCGGCAGCTGTTTATTTCAAGGCATCTCTCGCTCCCTCTCCCTCAGCCAGGGCTCAGCCTCATCAAACCTTCCTCCTCCTCCTCCTCTCCTTCCTTCGTCCTGGACATGAGAGGCACCGGCAGCAGCAGCTGTGCTCCCCCAGCCCCCTGCTCCACCGCCCCGGCTGCGCCCCCACTGGTCCCCCGCAAGGTAAGTTCATCCTCTCAGCCCGGACGGGGTGGGGATGGGGCTGCAGGGGCGAGGAGCAGGGAGGGATGCGTGCCTGTCTCCAAGTCATCTCTCCCCGTCTCCTTCCCTGTGTCCTTTCTCCCCCTTTTTCTTTCCCCTCTCCCCATCTAGGTGCTCTGTCTCCTTCTAGCAGGCTGTCTCCTTCTCCCCCCCCCTCCTTCTCCTCTTCTTTCAGTCTGGGGCAGGGGATGCCCTAGGGGCCGGGAGGGAGGGGGCACAGCCGAGGCATCGCTGCCTCTTGCCCTCCAGCTCTGGGCTCCATCACTGCCCTGTTGTGCTGGAGCACTGGAGCCTGTGCTGGGGAAGGCGACTTCAGCCAAATTGGCGCAGATGGAGAAAGGAAACGGAGGGGTCAATCCCTCCTCCTGCCTGGCTAAGGGTGCACTATACAAGAGAGAGCAATTCAGATGTGGAGACTCAGCACCTGAAGCACTTGGATGCCCGGGAACAGTAGGAAACTGGGAGGCAGAAGATTGGCAGACTCATGACATGTATTGCAGGCAGGCACTAGATGGCAGGGGACTGGCATCCTAGAGTGCTGCTTGGAATGGGGCCACACTCACAGTTCCCAAATGCAGGGAGACTTAAGCTCAGAGGACCATTGATGGGCTTCACACACCCATTCCCTAGCTACTGAAATGTCCAAAGGCACCATCACCTTTCTAGCCCCGGATTCTGCCCCAGCCTAGGATTTCCATACCCAGCCCATAAGTGCTTGCCCTGGTACCCTGGCACAGGAATTCCCACTGGCAGTCACCGAACGCTGCAGGACCTGCACTGACACAGGGCGAGCAGTGTCAGCCCCTCCACGGTCCTGCCGGATCCTCCTGGGCGCTGCCACCAACCCTCTCAGCCTCAGACACCAGGTAGAGCAGCCTGACGTGAGCCACTGCATTCAGACTGCCAGCCCCCAAATTCAGCCTGCTCTGCGAGCTGTCGCCCCTGGCCCCATGCACACCGCGAACTCCTTCCCCAGATGGGCTTGGCATCTCCCACCCCAGGGTACCAGCATTCAGATTCACGCTCCCAGCTGCTGAAATTCCTCCAAGTGCAGCAGAATTACCTCCCTGGGGCAGCTGCTCTGGGATTCCTTCCTTTCCCCATCCCCACCCAGCTGAATAGAGCAGGAGGTATAAAAAACCCCTTTTCACCAGCACTGAGGTCCACGCTTCCTGCTACCAAACCAGCAATGACTGTATCTCTGCCTCTCGGATCATGAACTCTGGGATGTTCATGGCCACTGAGAAAAATATAGGTGTGGGGTGCCTGGGGCACCAGGCAGTGTGTGTGTGTGTGTCTCACTGCCAGTGCCTAAACTCGCTCCGCTGGATGCTCGGAGATAGCTGCTAGGTTCCAAGGTCCCAGATCACAGTCTCGTATCGGTAGCTGTCACCGTAGCCCTTAATGCTGGCTGGGAGTTAAAAAATGACAGCCAACCTAGCGTTCTTTCTCTGCGAGGAGGGTTGGGTCCTCCTCAGGTTTGTTTTGATTTTTTTTATCACTATTTCGAGTGGGATCGTTGCCATGGGGGAGCTGGGCGAAGAAAGGATTTGCATGAAGCTCTTGGTGCTGCGGGGTTGCTAATGGCGAGCATTATTTCAGCCGGCAGTAAGTTTCATAATCTTGGCCCAGCTCCTGTGAATGTTCTGTTCCTCAGGGTCATGAGCCTCTTTCCCCTTCTTCCATCCCATCCCCCTCTCCCCAAACTGGTTGGCAATTTCATTGTTCCACTGGAATATATCCGTCATGTGAGGTCATCGCTGCATAAGGAGAAGTGATTGATTGCTTAGGTCACTGGGGCCTGTCCCATGCTGGGCTTTGAATGCTGGCTTGGAGACCTTGAACCGGACTCTGTGCTCAAAGGGGAGGCAATGTGGGGTGCAGAGGGGCATGGTGATGCATTCCCGGCAGCTTGAGTTGCCGAGCAAACAGACTGCTGCATTCTGAACTAGCTGGAGCGCTCGGAGAGCAGACGGCTTCATTCCTAGAGGCACAGTATCACAGCAGTCAAGCTCGAGATGTTACAAAAATACAGATAGATCATCATCTGCCAGCCGAGCCAGACAGAATCGGGTGCAACTCTTTTCCCATCCCCGGATGGAAGGAGACTCTACCCGCTTCTCACTAACACGGCTTGTGTATGCTCAGCTTCATCCAATTGCTCTTCAGGCAGAGCTGATCTCAGCTAGGCATCGAGAAAGCTGTGAGATTCTCAGATTTTAAGGCCAGAGGGACCATTTTGATCATCGAGTCTGACCTACAGCAGAGCACAAGCCAGAGAATTTCACCAATTTCATTTCCTGCATCAAGCCCATAACTTCTGATTGAACTGTAGTGTCTCTTTTAGAAATACAGCCACGCGAAGGCTCCAGGCAGTAGGGAATACACCACCTGCCTAGGTGAATTGTGCTAGTGTGTGACCCTCTTTATTAATAGTATTGTTCCTCATTTGAATTTGTCAAACTTCAGCATTTTGTGACAGAAGGTTACGCATTGCATTTGATGCGAGGGAGCTACAATGCAGGTATTGCCTGCACACAGCTGGCACCTCGGCTCTTTTATTCCTGTGACAGCTTTTATATTTGGATAGGATTTATCTTTGGGACCATGGCATACGAGAGTCCCAGATACGGAGAAGGAGTTATCGGCAGTGAATCCTAGGGCTTCCCCAGGGCGTGGTAGCGTCTGGACTCTGGAGCTCAGGGTGTCACATTCAGGGTTTAGCCTGTGCTCCCTGCTCAGACAAGGAGTGCAGCAGGCTTTGCTCCTAGCCATTAGTTAGGATGTAAATTCCCAGCCCCCTTGGTGAACTGGGATACATGCTTTGGGGCATGGCTACTGAGATCTGCTCTCTCACGTCCCAGCAGCAGTGGGTCTGTGCTGCGGGAGACTTACAAAGAGGGAGGAAGCACAGCTGGGTCCCTGACGCTGGGGAACAGCAGCAGGATTTGTGCTTCCACCCTGCAAATGCAACGAGAGCAGCTCCTAGTAGATCAGCCCCAGGGATCTCTGGTCTGGATCAGTAGTGGGGTCCATATGCAGTAGCAAAGAGCAGTGTAATTCTTACTCACAGCTTTCAAGCACCAAGATTCACAAACTGAGCTCAATGAAGTGCCCTGGGGAAATAGCTTTGTCATTCACACTCTGTCATCTGTGCATCACAGGACTGGAACACTGCGATGAAGGCTCTGTACCTAGACTGAAGATACACAGGTCCATCTTTGGACCCTGGGAGTAGCCCTGTCCGTTTTTATCACAATTAGACCTGGGAAACAGATCTAAAAGCAAGAGCCATGCCGTGTGGTACTGGTGCAGAAATCCAGTCTCTCTGCTCTGGCACACAAAGGCCTCTTGAATGGTGTAAGGTGCGTGGACACTGGGTTTTAAACGTCCAGGTAGTAAGAGCATTGGCGTCCCCTCCTCCTCTCTACCAGTTTATTCAGCATCCACACCAGGAGCTACATACAGAGCTGAGTGAAGGGCATTTGTTACACTTGCCCTCCAACGCAGCAGGGTCTGTGCCCAGGACACAATCCTCACTGCCGGTGGCTAACTGCAGAGTGCCCCAGACATGCTTTATCTGATGCTTTGTCAATAAGCCACAGGGACATCCATGCTCTGTTTTGAACATGAGCGCTCCATGCACAGTAGAGTCCAGCCCTCACTGGCTGGCACTTCCACCTGAAACCTTCCTTTGATCTCATGGCATTCATGCTGTGGGAGACTCCTCTGTGTTTCTCCCAGCTCCTCCACAACCATGCCTGCGTGTGCTAGTGCAGGACACACTTTCAGTCTCCGGCCACGATCTGATTAGCAAACCAGAATGTGTTGACTGAGACTGACTGACATTGCCTCATTCCTCCACTCACCTGGAGCCCCCTTTGGGGTAGGGGCACCGGGAGTCACTTGCTCTTCACCGTTGGCAGCAGGACCTGTGCACAGCAGTGTCTCAGGTCTGAGGCTTATACCTGATGTCCGGAGTGTCACTTCCACAGCATTATGTGTACACAAGGAGGCCAGTGCTGGGGCTCACTCCTTCCCCTCAGCTCCAGTTACAGCCGTTAACTGCTCCATAGGGCTGAAATTCAGACTACCAGCTGTGAAAGCAATGCAGGATTTGGCTCTGTAGGGTTTCTTATTCCCAGGCTTTAGACCCTGGGAATCCATGGTCTGGGGTGCTGTTGCTGGAGCTCACAATCTCAGCCGAGAAGTACAGCGAGGTCTCCATTATAAGACATCCCAACAAACAAGAAGAGCGCAGTGAGCTGGGTCACCCAGGACACTGTGCACCTACACTCAGGCACGTTTCTGCCGGTAGAGCCATCTATGTTAGGAGGAGCGCTAGCAGTTACACGTGCACCCCTAACATACCACACTCCCCCGTGGGACTGGGACTGAGGTCTACCTGCACCTGGAGAAGATCTCCACTCCTGGGGTGTCACTGTCCAGATCCACATCTCCTGCTGCCTGATGCAAAACAGCCCACAGCCCCTGAAGACCAGAGCTGTAACTGAGAATGCCGTGCCACAAGCAGAGCAGGCTCTTCACCCCAGGGAACTACTGCCCTATGGTGAGTCCCAGGCATGGCCCCAGGCACTCCAGGCCACCTTGAAACCACTCTGGTGGTTTGTGTGCCCTCTAGCCTGGGGACTCACAGAAGGAGGTCCTCAACACTTGGAATTCCCTCCCTTTCCAAAGTCCAAAAGAAATTCTGAGACGGATTTGTGTTGCCCAACATGATCTTCCATGGCATTGTGATCATAATCCAGATGGCCAAGATCTCGCCAGCCTCTGGCTTCAGAAGAAACTTGCTCCGTTCTGCTGCCTCTCTGCAGAACTGCATTTTAATACTGAGTCCCCTCCAAGGCTTAGAGGTTCAGGAGCAAAGTACAAAGAAATGCTGAGAATAGCTACTCTTTTCTCCTCATCTTCATCTCAGGATCCCTCCAGAGACTGATCTTGCCCTGGAGGGAAGGGCAGGGCACATTAGCCAACAATTCCCTTTTTTCTGTGAACTTTGTTTAAATATTTAACAGAAGGAAACTAAAAATATCTCCAGTTAATGCACTAGGAGCTAGACAGCTACTCACTCTTGGGTGCCCTTCCTCCCAGCCCCTCTCCTCAGGTGTACATCAGGGGCGTGAGTCCCCTTACCACAGCAAGCACCAGGCTCTTCCTGCAGCAAGAGGAAGCCTCCCATTCAGGAAGGGCTGCAGTTTTAGTTCAGGGCATGGGCTGAGCAGGAGAGGATGGCAGTAACCCCTTGGGAGCCGGGAGGTGCAACACAGCTGGCTCGGGGCTGGAGGTGCAGGGTTGGACTCTGCGTTGATTCCCTCGGCCAAGCATCCTCGTTTCTCCATCCCGGCAGCCACAGAAGGGCATGACCGTGGGTTGTTGGCATTCATGCTTTCCCTTCACGATGAAGGAGCGAGCTGAATATCTTGAATGCTTTTTTTTTTGTGTGTGTGTGTGTGTGCGCGCGCGTGCGGTCTTTTTTGCGGAGGCGATCCCGGGTCAGGCACATAACAGCTCACCAGGGAAGGGCTGGTGCCGCGCTGTGCCCAGCCAAGGGAAGGGGCAGACAGCATGAAGGGCAGCCATGCTACCGCCGGACTGATGCCAGAGGGTGGCGTGCGGCCGGTGCAGAAATCCAGCCGGTGGGACCAGCCCTTACTTCGTGTTACCGCTGCTGCCTAGTGCTGCTCAGCCATGGGAGGTGGGAGAGAAAGGGGAGGAATAGGGGAGAAAGGGAGGGACGGGACAGCGCAGAGGACACTAGGACAAGGAGTGTGGGAAGGTAATTCCATATTAGCTAAGAGGAAAGTAAATGCTAAATATTTGATAGGCATATTTTTGCTCTTAAATTCTTTAGTAAGGCTGCACTTTTCTCGCTGATTCACTCCCCCTTTCTCAGTCTTCTTGGTTTATCACTCTCGTGCTTCCCCTCTCGCTCCCTCACTCTGGCACACAATGAAGAGGCTCTTTTTTAATAAATGGATTACACGCTCTACACTATAAATAAACACGGGAATTAAGATTCCAACTTGTTCCAGCGATAAGCAAACAAAGATGCCGAATCCCCCTCTCGGCCCTCAGACAGGAGAGTCCCCGGGGAAGCTGCGCATGTGCCTCTGCATGTGTGCTCCAGAGATTGCTCCTTGCTTTTCTGTGCATATGCTAACGCGCATGTTTCTGTACAGCATTGGGGTCAGGGGGACGATGCACCTCCGTGCTGGAAGAGCACGCAGGCATGGGGGGCATGAGAGCAGGAGCAGGTGCACATGTGGGTGCACGGGTGCCCCATTGCCCCCCCATTGCCCTGCCTGCTGGGGCTGGGAGCTCGCCCGTCCTTTTGGTTCCCAGTGAAGAAGATGAGACAGGATTCTCGCTGAGCAAAGACGCTGTTGCATCTGAGATGGAGCCCAGTGCCTGGTAGGTTCACAGCTTCCCACATTCACCAGTGACGTGGGAAGACTACGGGAGAGTGGGTGGCGGGCTGCTCCCGGCTGCTTTGGGCTTGGCCTTTCAACAGGAGGGACGTTTCAGATAAGGCTCTCTTCTTCCTCCCCCTAACCCGCAGCAGGATGCCTCCACTCGTCTCCTGCATCCACTCCCTGCAGCTTTGGCATCTCCTCCTCCTGGTCTCAGCCGTCCCTCCTCCTGGCGTCTGGTCTCTTCGCTCTCGGGGCCCGGCGGCTACTCGGCCTCTTTGCACCCGTCGGAGCCCCTCGGCCCCACGGCCCATTTGCATCTGGGACAGGACCTCACTGCCGGAGAGGGATTCTCGCTTCACCCTGCCGCGCCAGCGGGCCCTGCCCCCCCGGGGAGGAGAGCTGCGGCACGTTGTGCGGCTGAGGCGCCAGGCGGCGGGGGCTCGCCCTGCCACCCCCTCTGGATTTGAGGACGGCATGCCCTCCTCCCAGTACCCCTGGGCCATCGTGTGGGGCCCCACAGTGTCGGATGAGGACGGAGGGGACACCAACTCAGCCAACCCGGGCTTCCCACCACTGGGATACACCTTTGTCTCGCCACATGGGATGGCAACAGCACAGCCCAACTCCCACTCGCTCCTGCACAACGCGGGGCTCAACCTGCGCGAGACCCCGGCCACCCTGCGGCCCTTCTTGTTTGGGCCCCGAGGGGAAGGTAAATCCACCCTTTGCTTCTTTCACCCCCCTGTCCCCGCAGGAGCAGCTTGTTCTGCAAAATTCATGAGGGCCCCAGCAGGAACCTCCCCTTGCACTGCTGCTCTCTGGGGACCGGTGGGAGTGGCCATCACACCCCCCTCTCCCTCTCTGTCTCGCAGGTGTGGACCCCCAGCTGTATGTCACCATCACCATCTCCATCATCATTGTCCTGGTCGCCACTGGGATCATATTCAAGTTCTGGTGAGTGGGTTTGGGCCGATGGAGGTTGTCACCACGCCAGTGTCTGCAGGTGGGTGGGCAGGAGGACTGTGGGCTTGGGACCTATTTGTCCCAAGGGTGCGGATCTGGTTGCTGCAAGCCCTCGCAAGGTTTGGCACATGGCCAAGCTGGGCTTTAACGCTGAGCATAGCAGGGTCCCACGGACCTCTCTGTCATCGAGGGCTGGGGCTTGTCTGAGGGTGCACTCTTTACCTCACCCCTTGTCTCTCTCCAAAGCTGGGACCGTAATCAGAAACGCCGGCGTCACTCGGGGCAGCAGAGCGGTGGGAGGCAGCAGGAGAGCCAGCAGCCCCTCACAGACCTCTCCCCCACCACCGTCAGCATCCTCGGGCCCTACAGCGACTCCCTGGCCCCCACACCTGAAGCGGAGGAGTCCAGGCAGGGCCAGGAGGGTGTGGAGAAGCTGGGGGGCCACGGGAAGAGCACGGCTGTCCAGCTCAACCGGTGAGTGGCCGGTGAACCGGGGCGGGAGGGGGCGGTGGTGGACAGGGCGACAGGCAGGCTGAGGCAGGGCAAAAGTGCTGGTCACCTAGCGGAGGCAGTGGGGCGGCGTAAGCGCCCGTCGCTAATTAATTTCCGATTCCCTTTTCCCCCCAGAATCCCACTGGTGAACCTGTGACGCTCACGGGAGAAGCAGAGCTGGCTCCCCCCACCCTCCTGTCACAGCCGGCGAGCGCAGACTCCTGCCGCCTCTGCTACCCCGGGAAAAAACGACCTCCTTGTGCCACGGCCCGCCACCACCATTATTAACTCACTCCACCAGGACGTGCCTGGGCAAATGGACGAGCTGGGCCTCCTTAGCCTCCTGCTGGGGGAAGGCTGGGGACCGCCCCCGGACCTTTTCTTCGCCCACACCCCTCTAGACACACATGCACACACACACACACACACACACACTTTGATCTCCGTGACTCTCTCACCAGTGCATGCCTGACGTCGGGGGTAGGCAAGGTGGAACGGCATACCCCTGTCCCTGTGGGCCCTAACCCATCTGTGTGTCCCTTCCCGTGTCGTGTGCTTTGAAGTGAACATCTGGAGTTCAGTGGCTGCAGGATTGCCCACCGGGGCTTGGTCTTGCCTGAGCCGGGACTCAGGTGGTGGCAGGTTCTTCTGTTCCCGAGGCCTTGGCCCTCCCAAGGGTCCCAAGGGTGGGTGAAGCTTGGGCAGAAGAGGCTCACCCAGCACCTGGGCCCCCTCAGCAACCCCTTTCCTTGAAGGAAACATTACCTACCCCCTAGATGGAAGATATTCACATCTTTCCATTTTCTTTCTGCCTAACACTCCTCTGTTTTTTCTCTTCAGCTTGTATCTTTCTTCATGTCTCCATCCCCAATTTTTTCTCTCAGTTCCTCCCCCCACCACTTCTCTTGCCAGTTAAAGTTGGAAAAGGTTCCTTTAGCTTTCCAAATGTTTTGATCTCTTGGAAGCCTCCTTGCTGTCCCCCTCCACCCCCTCAGTCTCCTTCAGCAAGGTTTTTCTGAATTACATCAGCCTATGGTGATGTTCTTCAGAAAAATCTGAGGCGCAGCCCTCTGCCCATCATGTTATTTAGCAAGTGTCCTGTGCATTGGGATACTGCCCAAGCAGCTAAAGCATGGCATGCAGATATAGCTGGGCATGAGGAACTTGAGTTTTGCCGGGTTGAGGTAGGGAATTGCTTTCAGACACACATGCCACAGGCAACAAGCAACAGGTGTGACTGTGCCTGGGATGACAAAGAGCAATTTAGAGTTGACCTTGGAAACATTTGGAGGGTTGCCATGTACTACTGGTAGGTCTCTCCTGGAATGCAAGGTGACTGGAGACCCACTAGGCAATGCTCACCAAGGGCATGAGAGAGGGGATGCCTGGGGTGCCAACCTTTATAAGTGTATTGCCCCAGCTGCTTGGGGACGAAACCAATGGCACAGGTGTTGGCGCAAACCAGTTGCCTGAGCATGTACTTTGAGGCTGTGGCGGCCTGTAGGGCAGGCAGCCACATTGTCAGCTACTTGTCTGAGCAAGATCAGTGCGTCTCAACCTCTTCCTGTGTATGGACCCATGGGTGTCACTTTTAGAAAGTGTGAAATGGAAAATTTCAGCTTAATGACAATAGTTGCTCTCCCTTGGCTTTTGTGGACACCTTCAAAGTAATTCACAGACCCCACATTGACAGCCACTGAGCTGAAATGGTGCAGATTTAGGTAAGGTTGCCCCTATACTGTACAAACACCTTCAGCTGCTGGACTGATGTGGCCGGAGACAGGAAACTCACCCACAATTTGAAGGCCCTAATGCACCATAGGTCTCTGACAAAAGTCATCTTGGAGAAAAGGAAATGGCCCTTTCATCCTTTATCTCTGCAGTAAAAGCCTATTACTTTATAGGACAAAGCACAGGGAGTTTCATAAGAGGCCTGGTTCTGCCCATTTACCGAGCTGAACTATTAGGTGAGCTCTGGCCCCATGTGACTCACCACGAAGGACATTTAAATAAGAGTGTAAATTGCAATAAGCTTCACAAAAAACAGTAGCGATTTGGAGAAAATGACAGGTCAAATAAAATTACTGACTTATTAAAAGCCCAGAATGGCTGAAAGATGTAGGTGGAAAAGGACTCTGGAGGTCTCTAGTCTAAGTGCAGGTTAAGTCTCTGCTTATAGCAGGGGATATTATTGCTTTACCGTAGATTGATCTATTACTGAGCCTTTTCCTTATTCAGGCTCCATTCAAGGCTTTGGTGGACATTCAAGCTGCGGATGGACAGAGAAGGGGGCAGATGGCTGTTCCTGCCTGCTGGCCCACTCACCACTGCCCCCGCCAGCTGAGGGCAGCTCGGGGCTGCTCCCCCTCTCGCTGGCACATCAGCACTGGAGAAGGCCATCTGCACGCAGCCTGCAAGAGACTGCACTGCTTATTGCTGGCAGTTTACAATATAATGCCTTGAACTGGTTTAAATAATCTTCCAGACCAGATTAATTAGATTGCTCTTTGATCAATAGCACTTGCTGAAACAAGGCCAGAGTTTAGACTCTACCACTTCAAGGGCTGTCCTTGGACTTTCCCTTTCCACACGCTGCGTGGAGAAAAGGTCTGTAAGAAAGTGGCAGGGCACCGCAGCAAGCCTAGTGAAAACATTTTCCAACACTTGACGCAGGGAAGCCCTGCGCTCTGCTGGCCAGGCTTTTGTAAACTCTGCAAACAAATCAGATTTCGGTGGGTTTTTTTCCTCCCTTTAACGTGTCTCTGTTTCTGTTAAAAGTACCTCCAGGGAGTGAAACCTTTCACAGATGCTGTGGTAAGGGGGAAGCTGGGGAATGCAGTAGAGAAAACTCATACAATGACAGAAGCTTAGATATGCTGAACATCTTTTCCAAGACCAATTTTTCTGGCCAAATATGATTTTATGACAGTCATTCACTCTCTCACACAGAACGGGTTAGATATGGGAAACAACTTCATTGTCCTGCCCAAACTTTCATTGCTACATTTTGTCCCTGGAACAAAACATTCAAAACACGTGTGGACATACAAGCTGCTTCCAGTCAATAAATAATCTCACTGGATCTGTTTTCTCCATGGCTGGAGCCTCATAAACCATCTTCCCCTACGCAGATTGGAGCCAGAGCATGCCTGCAGTCTCTTCCCTGGCCCAAGCTGATATTCTGTGAGATGCGCACACGGACAGGTTGACAGCACGAAGTACCAAGTCAGGGCAGAGGCCAGTCCCTTCTCAGTCACAGCCCATCAGGTTTCCCTGTCTTCTAGGTGACTGGAGGAGAAAGATCCAGATTAATTTTTTCCAGTGGAAATTTTACAGACAGAAAGGTGTGCGGGGAAACCGACTGAAAATGTCCGTAGCCTTGGGCTGAGCCTGCCCAACATTTCTGTGCAATTAAAAGGGAACATCCAGGTGTGCTGGGTGAGTTGAAGGAACCAGGAGGGTCCTGGCTTTGTTAACGCAAGAGTGGTCTCTCCGTGAGCGCATTGGGAAGGAGAGAAGGTCTGGGGGAGAATCTTTTCCCTCTGCCCTGTATTGTTTTGGAGCAGGAACTGGAGTCTCCCTCTGTTTACCCAGCAGAGTGGCATGACCACAAGGCCAAATCCTGCTTGGGCTTTCCCATCTGGTTGGTTGCGACTGGTAGGCAGGGGACCAGACCTCCAGTGTGTGCTTCCACATGGCTCCTCCGGTCCAATTTCCAGGGACCCACATCCAACCAAGCATCCCACAGCTTCAGAGAGGGCTATCTACCTCTTCCTCAATGGCACCTAAGTGCCCTTGCAAATCTGGTCTCTTCATTACTCACTCCCTTTCCCGATAAGGAAAAATGCTTGGAAAGGATTTGTTCATTGTGGTTTGTTCATTCCCCACAAGTTCTCAAACACTTCAGACTGTTCTGAATTAAACTGTGGTTTTGTTCTTTCACTCCGACAAACCACATCTATGGCACAGCCTTAGAGCCGAGTCCTGCAGCACAAAAGCCCTGGGCCGAATTCCAGCTCCCCAGTTGCACCCCCGCTGATGTCTCACTGTAGTCCTCACCCTACCTTGGCAAGACCATAGAGGGGGGCCCCCTTCCTTCACCGACTGCCGGCTCTCTACTCCTTTTTTCCTGTTGTTTTCCCTCTCCCACTGTTTTCCTGCTTCCCACTCCTGTCCCGTACCATGGTCTCCCTCCCGGTTATCTCTCCCCTCCTGCTGTTTCGCTTTCCCCACTCCTCTCTTGTTCTCCCTTTGCCATTTGGTCTCGTTCTGCCACGGCTCCCATCCTCCCCTCCGTCCTCCCTCCTGCTTCCCTGCTCAGTCTCGCTCTTCCCTCTCCCCTGCCCTTGTGCGCTGTGATATATATTTTTGTAGGATTTCTCTTCTCCTCGTGGTGAAATATTCAATTCTTGTGGGATGTTAGTTTCAACATTTTTAAATAAACCTTTGCAAAATACTGAAAGCAGAGCTCTTGCTGCTGTGGAAGAGGCCGTAATGGAGATGTCAGGGTGGGACGAGAGGGACTTCACCCTGGGCAGACCCCAGTGGGATGGGGGCTGAGACATCTGGCATCCCACAGCCTCCTCTGGCGGGGGGGGGTAGGCGGGGCAATTTGGCCCCACGTCCATCTCGCCCTGGTCTCCTCACTGGCCAAAGTGGTCTTTTGACCCTCCTCATGCATTTCCATGGGAGGTGGCCGCTGATGGAGGAGGCTGCTGGGGCCTCACACCCCCACTTCTCTGCCTGGAGTGGCTGTTTTGCCTCTGGAGCTGCTGCCTCCCAGCCACGCTTTGGGGCTGCTTGTCACATGCCAGTTCATGCTGGGAGCCAGGGTGGCCAGGAGAGGTGAGAGAAGCTGAGGGGAAGGGAGGGAGACGAAGCGATGCAGGCGCAGAAGCCTCCCTCACTCTGTTCCCCGTGGCTGCCTCCGCAATTTCTATTTACAGCCCTGCTGCCTCCCCTCCTGGCCACAGTGCTGCTGCCGTTGCTGGTTTCCAGGGCTGCTCTGTAATTAAGCATCCTTGTCTCCTGCAACTCCCCCACTTCGCAAGCCCTGGCGGTGATCAGTGCCGGGGTGGGCACGGAGGGGGTGCTGGAGAGCAGCACCAGACGCGGTGGCCACTCTGAAGGGCTGCTCCCCGGCAATGGTAGGAGGATTGCTGGGTGCTGCGGATGGTCCCTGGCCCCTGCTCCCTCTGCCTGCTCGCTGTTCGAGTCCTTCAGGCACTGGAGGCATCCCTGATCCGCTGCTTTACTGTCGCAGGAAGGAGCAGGCTGCCCAGACCAGACCTGACCTCGGACTCTGTCCCGGGGTCCCTCCCCACTGGAAGGACCCAGGCCCACCTTCTGCCGCAGGGCCAGACCCCTCCACATGGCACCCTGTGCCCTGGACAGGATCTCTGTGGGCTGGAGGTGGCCCCAGGCCCATTGGAGAGCAGACACACGCCTTCGGTGGCTGTCCCAGGGCATGCACGCGTGAGAGGCTGAACGGCACCTCTTCTGCCCCTGTGCCAAGTGTGGGAGCAGAGAGTCCCTCACCCCTGTCGCTTCAGGGGGCTGGTCACCTGCCCCCCCTGGCTGATCCTCTCCAGTCAACCACATACAGTGGCTCTGGGACTGGGCAGGCTGGAGAGACTTGACTGAGGAGGCAATAGATTCTCACTGTGCTGAAATTACAGACTCACGTACTCATCGGTGCAGTGAAATGTCTTGCACAAACCTCATCT
>NW_008824032.1:1137208-1138396 GCF_000699105.1 Pygoscelis adeliae
GCTTCCAGCCAGAGCTTCAGCCCTCCCTGCTGACTTCTCTGTCATCAGACGCTTTTCCTCTGGTGCCTTCTGGGCACAGGCTGAGGCTGCAGGTGCTCAGTCAAATGTTCCCTTTCTTCACCAGGAATCGCTCTCTGCCTCACAGGAGAAGCTCCATGAGCTGCCCCTTTTTCTTCTGGCTTCCTGAAACACTGACTCCCTGGTCTAGTCCCTTCCCATCACAACTCCCCACTACATCACTCTTGCCCACCTGCACATGTTGACTTCCCACCCTTCCAGTCTGGTCCCAGCCCTGCTTCCTTCCCCAGCATCTCCCTTCCTTCCCGGTCTCCAGCTTTGCTTCCTTCCCCAGCATCTCCCCAGCATCCTGTTCTCCGACAGGGAGCTAGAATGAGGAGCTGCATGCTGAACGAGGACAGCAGAGATGGGAGGAATGGACGCGATCATTTAAATCAAAGAAGAACACCTAAAAACTGTACGACCACATCAAGACACATGAAAATCACCCCAACAAGTGGTCAAAAACAAGCATGAAGTATTGCTGACCACTGTGATTTCCCGGGAAAGAGAGTACTTCAGAAAAACATTATGAAAACATCTCCCAAAGCTGGGATTCCCTCCAGCTGAGTGCCTTCTATAACCTGCAATAAATTATACCATTATGAAGAAAAAAAAAAAAAAATCAGGCAACTGTCAGCTGGAAGCGCTTGTCAATGCAGGGATTTGGCAGCGAGCTAGAGCACTCGCTTGCCTCCCCTGCTCAAGGAGCTTCTCCACAGTTGGAGCTGGAACTTAGGACTCCATGTGCTCTGGCTCTGCCCTCCTCCCCGGGCCTGTCCTGTTGGTTATCGCCACTTTGCGTGCCTTCACAGCGCACCCTGTGAGAGAGCCGTCCCAACGCTGTGGGCACGAGAGTAGTGGTGGGAAAGCACCTGTGGAGCTGTGAGCATCACTGTGCTCCTCAAGGCTGCGGTGTGGACTGGGCACAGCAGCATGGACGAGCTGTGCTAACTCAGGTGTAAGCCTTGGGGCAGAGGGGATGGACAGCTTAAGTTAGAGGTATCTCTGCACCCTGCTAAAGGGATGTGGCTGTGTAGATGGCCATTTAATTAGGAGCAATGCACAACTTGAAACTGCCATGAAGAATCGCCCTGAAACAAGCACCCACTCATTTCAGTGTCATGTAAA
>NW_008824032.1:1138607-1154348 GCF_000699105.1 Pygoscelis adeliae
TTGAATCTTTACTGAGGGCTGCTGTGTCTCCGAGTGCACATTGCACTCTGAATAATAGACCATTCAGTGACGCATTCCACATTGATCCAAAGCCCAGCTTTCTCTGGGAGTGACCAGAATATAAGCAAAACCATCTTCAACTTCAGATCAATCCCCACAAGGGCTCTGGCAGGGAAAAAAAATGCCAGTCTCGGCTCTGGGGACCTGTCCTGCAACTCTGTGGCTCCCAGTTAGAGCTCCATTGGCAGGAGAGCAGATGCTCTAGGGCAGCCAGTCTAGCTTGAAGCCCAGACTTCATTGATGGCTGGACATACCGCAAGGGTTCAACAAACAAGCAAGCAAACAAGCCTGGGATGACTCATTTTCTGAACATCGGAGGAACATAGTGTGATGTCTACTGTATGCACTGGTCAAATCTGCATTACAGCCTGGCCTGGCTGAAGAGATAGTTGGTTTCCCAGTTAGTTTGCCTAAGGAAGGATGCTTGGACGGGCATCGTGATGCCCTCAGGTACCATCCGAGCCTTGGTAAAGTGACCCACAAAGTAGGAGCTTTTTGAACCCTTCCTAAAACAAAGGGCAGTCAGTGCTGGGTGTCCTCTGCTAGTGTCAGGGGAATCGACCTAGCCAGACTAGTGCACCGTGAACACACACAGCTTTGGTTGAATGTGTTCATCAACCAATACATGAGTGCAATGGTTAAACACACCTACAGTGGAGGCTTGTGCCAGTCTCATTACATTGATTCAGACCCATTTGGCGACACCAGGATGAGTTATTTAAGCCTGAAATGGTTTCTCTCCGATGCCTTTTTCTGCTTTGCCAATTCCTTTCTTGTGTGACATATTGCATGTGAGTGAACGTCACGCAAATGAGGTCCGAGGCTCTGCTTAGCGTTACCCTGCATTGGCTGGATACGCAGCAGGAGCTGTAAGAGGTGGCAGACATCTCCCTTATTCCAACCATCAGGGCCTCCATGGCAAAACTGAAGACCGAAAAAGTCCTGGCTAAATGGGGGTTTCTTGTAGCTGCTCACGTTGGCCAGCTTACTTGTAGCTAACGACACAGTGCAGTAATTCTAAGTGCAGCAAATGAGGAAGAGACAAATTTTCCCCTGGTACCTGCAAGTTAGAGGAGGGCTGGAACGAAATGGTGACTAAGCATAACACTGCCTCTTCCAGCGTTTTGGTGACAGTTCTTTGCTGATGCTCAGGCAGTCCTGTGGAGAGAAACAAATTGCCTAACTAAAATACAAGGAGCTGAAGCTGTCGAGCACAGGCCTTAAAGAAGAGAGTTATGAGGGAGCAGGAACATGAGGGAGGACAGGAAAAGGTAGGGTGAGGAGAGAATGGGCAGAACCAGAAACTGTGGCTAGGATTAAAAGATGGGGCAGGAAGGGGAAGTAGGGTCAGAGGAAGGGATCGGGATGGAAATTTAGAGCTAGGGGGCTTTAAAAGAGCTGGGTAAATGAAGACAAGATGGGTGAGCAGGGGTCTGGAAGCTCATGGGTATCAGGGTGCTGCTGATGCTGAAGCCTTTGTTTAGCCTGATCTCTGTGTCCCAGCTCCCCCGATCCTTCCAGCTGTCTCAGGAGCAGCAACCGGATCCCCCCCTGCCTGCCTCCTGGGGAAGGAAGGGGAAGCAGACACATTGTACATGCTTATGGCTCAGCCCTCAGAGCTCAGCCTCACTGCTGCAGTACGGACCCAGTCCACGTGTCAGAGATGCAGGATTGTCATAAAATGTCGGTCAGGGGGTGAAAGTCCCTTTTGCAGGTTTAAAGGTCTCAGCCCTCCTGACGTTCCCTCCGAAGGATGATGCATTCCCACTTAAGGGATGTTGTTCCCTTTTTTTGCCAGCTTCCTTTTCTAATGTTAATTCTTCGGTCATCATTTTCCAGGAGCTGAGATGGAGGCCACATCATCTGATCTACAGGGGCACTAAGAACTAGGCCATAGGGATTGCACTCTGACCATGCACAGCACTGAGACCACCAAAAATGAGGCTGTCAGTGTCTGCCCTTGGGGTTCCAGAACCAGTATTTTGGCCTCTGGCCTTTACCACTAAAGGGCAAGAACAGTACCACCTGGAGTGGTGCATGGTGAGAGAGGAGTCCCTCAGACTCGGAGATGAATGCACTAGAAAGCCCAGAAAGAATGACGCATGAGAAAAATGTTTTGCAAAGATGAAGCCAAGGATGCAAATGTGAAGGAGTGAGTAGTGGCATGATACAGCGAGCACCATCCTCTGCAACAGAAGGGTCTGGTGGAAAAGTAGCTCATGCTCATGTAATGATAATGTGAATCCAAGCATCTATCAGGATGGTGGATGAAGGAAGAGGCTGGTGTTTCACAACTTCTGAGCTGCCTTTGCATCCTGGGTGGTTGCTGCCATTTGTTTTCTTCTTCTGTGATAATTGTACGTTGTTTCTCTGCACAGTTTGCTGCACAAATGATTTCACGTACCCACCCAAGCTGTGCTTTATTGTATTTTGTTTAAATATGCGAAATTGTATGCAACTCCATGTGACGTCTTATGCAAATTGCTTCTTGTGTTACTGTGCATATTTGAAATTAATTTGAGTATGATCACAACTCTGACTCTGAAGCCATTGTTTAGACTGAGCACTCACCCAGCTCCCCTGATCCTTCCAGTTATCTCAGGAGCAGCAGCCTGAGCCTCCCCCGCCTGCCTCAGCCTTGATCCAGAAGCAACGTGTGCTGGAGGTGATGTGGCTTAGATGAAGGTCACGTTCCAGGCCTCTGCTGAGTTTGCCAGTTAGTGCAGTCAGAGAGCGAGTATTTAACGGGGAAGCTGGAACACCAAACTCATGTCCCAGAAGGGTCTGCAGACGTGCACTCACAAGGAGCGATTTTTAATCCCTGCAGAGCCAGGCTAGACTCTGGACAGTGACATGCCATCCAGCGGTTCAATAGCTCACTAAAATGTCCAAAGACATCTAGGCTTAGAAAAAAGCACTGGTGTTACAACATCAGGAATTAAAGTTGCTTTCTGGAGGAGCTTGTTTCTTAAAGATCTGCCCTTTATGGCAGTGGATCTGCAGATACAGGCAAATGCTCTACATACAAGTGCTCCATGTTCTTAAAAAGATCAGTTTCCATTAAAAACATCTACTAAACACACCAGCCATAACACAGGCAGCAATACAATATCTACACTAATGTCTGAACACATACAAGCCATTTCAGCAACATTCTTCATGCTAATTTTCCCTTTTCTCTTCTGCCTGGTTATGAGTCAGCAGCTAGGCTTGAAACCCCTAACCTTCATCATTGAGGAAGATGTAGATGTCACTCCGGCAATGCCTTAGTCTTCTATTAAAAAAACAGAAAAGAGGCAGTCAACCACCGAGTTTGCTGTAACTCCCATTTTATCCCTGGCTCGTATAATCCACTGTGACCTGGCAGTGAAGTATTTCATGCAAGGATTTCTGCTTTGGGCAGTTGAGTGCAGACAGGTGCTTAGAGGCAGGCGTTGCTGGGAGCTGCGTGCCGTGTCCCAGGGCTGCTGGTGTCCAGGGCTGGCGGTGGGAGGGAGCGAGGCAGGAGGTGCTCCAAGGCAGATGCCGCTGGTTCACTGTGGCACCCAGCCTGCGGCTGCCCTGGGAGAGCTGCTGTCATCTTTCCCCTTGACAGATGCTCCTGGGGCATCCCCTTCCCTCATCCCCTTTTGCCATCCTGTGCCAAGCTGGTCTCATCCAACTGACTGCCCTCCCTGGGAAAGGGGTGAATGATGGGCCCTGGCCCAGGCTGGGTACTAAGCCTCGGTTAATGAAGATGAGTGAAGACAGTGGAGGAGCTGGCCTCAAAGCCCCTAAGTGCCCAGCTCACAAGGGCGCACGCTCCCCTGGGCTGCTGTGTGGAGGAGCCCTCTCCTGCTCATCAGAAATCCCCTCAGATCTGCAAGACACCCAGCCGTCACCGGAGGCAATCAGTCCTGGGCCTGCCTGTCACATGCTGTCCCCTCCAATTTCCATGCTAGCTCTCTACACGCTGGAGGCGGCCAGGATGCGCATCCTGTGCTCCCTGGGTAATTACAGCCCTACAGCACTGTCTGCAGTGTCCCCAGGACACCGTCCCCACAGCCCCAAACAGCCAGCATCGTTTCCAGGTGAGCCTGCGGCACCCAGCTTGGCTTGTGCTGCATTAAGAGCAAAGTCATTATGAAAATGTCCTGCAATTGTGTAAGAAGAGAGGACTGGCAGAGAGCTCCTGGCCTGTGGCAGGCAGCCTCATCGCATACTCTTGCTCAGAGACTTCCAGTCCCAAAACAAGTTCAGTCTCTGGCCTTACTGCTGCTGTTGAAAGGCTGTTCCAGATCCTTGCACTGGCAGGTAGGAAGCTCCTTCTAATTTCCAACCTCAGTGTACCCATGGCCCAGCCTGTGATAATTCATTCTTGTGCCAGCATTGTCCTCAGGCTTGAATTCAATGTCAAAACCCTTTGTTAACACAGAGTTAATGTTGCTTGGTGATAGCTCATGCCTTCCCAGAACATTATGTTCATCAAAACGCAAACTTGTGGAAAAACAGGACATTTGGAGTTAAAGTACATGCCCAGGCAACCTTACTTCTGCTCCTTCTGAGCTGGCAGCTGCCAGAGGGACTGCCAGCTCTCTGCCTGCATTCACTGCGTCAAGTATAAAGCGTTCTGCGATGACCAGAGGGAGCATTACCTGGGACACGTTACAGGACTGTGAGCACCAGAGGGGGTGAGCAAGGAGGGGAGAGCCAGTCCTTTGGGGGCAGGCGGGGGGGCATGCCTGACTCCCATCTGTGTGACAAAAGGCAAAGTGTTTCTTTTCCATGGGATACCCATGGAAGGATACCCCACCCTTTCAGTGCCGCACTTTCAAGGACAGAAGGAGATGATATGTGATTAGGACATCCTGGGGTAAAGATTTCACCAGGCACTCTCCGCTCTGCAACAACACTGAAAGGAAAAACTTTCTGGCAGGGGTGAGCCGATAAAAATGCAGCCATGTGGCATCAGTCCTCTGGGAAGAACAACACCAGTGTTCACTGAGAGCATGCCCCGACCCACTGCACTGCAAAGTCACTGGGGTGGGGGAGAGACATCTCCAGCAGCAAGTTTAGCTAGCCCAGCAGATTCCGCTCTACCACAGCTGTGGAGGACTCACGCGATTCCTGGCAGCAGCAAGCTGTTTGCCCTTTCGTGCAGTTGCAGTCATGCTGCTTTGCCATGGAGGCTGCTGTGTCTAAGGTGAAGGATGCTAGGAGGTTGCCATGAGCTTCAGCCCCATCCTGGGCTCTCCATACTAAGAGCAGGGAATTCAGACCAGGATTGCCAGCAGGGCCACAGAGATGCACGGCGCACAAAGGGCCAGGGATAAAAAATTTGGCAGTTTTAATACATGGTGATTGCAGAAGCTTCAAGCACAGAAGCAAAGAATGGCTGGAGGGACTCCCTTTCAACAACCCTCCCCAATTATACATGCTACTGCCATTTCCAGCTCACTTTCCTCACTGCGTTAAACTGTTACTGCTTTAGAAACTCCTAATGTTTAAAAACGTTTCTTACAGTATTTGCTGCTGGGTATGTATTTCCTAAGCAGTGCCTTACAGGAGGTTCAGTATGAACTGCAGCCACAAACCAGGTCCTGCCCTAGACAGGCTGCTCAGTGTCCTTCTGTCCAGCCAGGCTTTGTGCTGGGCTCCTGATCTGCAGCAGTTTTGGGGTGTCAAGCAGCATTTCTTAAATTTATCGCCTACTTACCGTAGTTTTTTACATGTGGGTTGTGTGCAGGACCTGCCCTCTGCCTAGAATGGCCCCCTTGCTGACCCAGAAGGGCAGCTGACCATGCCTGCCATGGCAAGCATATGCAGATGATGGGAGCTGACCTGGGGGAAGCTGCGGCTGTCAGCTGGCAGGCCTGAAAGGCTCCACTCCAGAAAAAGGACAGAGGGAATAAGCACGGAGCGATTTCTCAGGTGGCAGCTGCTCCCCAGACAGAGCCAAAGGCTTCTGTGACAGATGCTCACTCTGCCTGTGAGGCTGGAGGAAACAAAGCCCCAGGTGACCACAGTGCTGAGTGAGTCCCTGGAAAACACAAGCATCCTTGCTAAAATGAGGCCCGGTAATGATGCAAAAGATTTTCTAGGAACTCTTGAGCATCTAGATGAGACTGAGAACTGCCCTGAGGTTGTGGAGATCATCATGCCAGCCTGCCTGGGATGCCAGCAGAGTGGCAAGGAGGCACTTGAACCTGCAGAGTGCTGCCTGCTGCAGCTCTGGACTCACCTGCCCTGACCCAGGGACTTCCTGCTTCTGATGAGGGATTGGGCAGGAAATGTGTACCCCAGGGTCCCACATCCCTCCCGGCGGAAAACCTGGCAACTTCTGGATTCCCTAAAGCTGTATTTAAAGTTAGAGGTGCTTCCACCTGGAGAAACAGTAAATAATCCAGGAGCTCAGCATTTGGGTCTACCAAAGGGCCCAGGAACAAGTTCGCAACTATCCTGTGCTCAGCTTGAATAGTGGAAAACTACCCGGAAACCAGACTGCACTGTGGAGTGTGAGGAACATAAAGATGGAGTGTACAAAATGAGAAAAGGACAGTGCTCTGTCAAATAGACAGAAAACACTCATAGACACAGGCAGCTGGACCTGCTTGCCTCCAAAACAGAAGAACCACATCAAATCCTAATGGGATGCACTCACAAGTGCTGAGCGAGCTGGCACTCTCGATAATCTCTGATTGATCTGGGAGAAGTACCTGAAGACTGGAGGAAAGCAAACATCATTCCTATCTTCAAGAAGGGCAAGAAGAAGGACCCAGGGAACCACAGGCCAGTCAGCCTCACCTTGATCCCTGGGAAGGTGGCGGAGAAGCTAATCCTGGAAACCATTTGCAGGCACATGAACGACAAGAAAATCATCAGGAATAGTCAGCATGGATTCACCAAGGGGAAGTCATGCTTGACCAACTTGATAACCTTCTACGATGAAATGACTGGCCTAGTAGACAAGGGGAGAGTCTGTGGATATTGCTTACCTTGACTGCAATAGGGCCTTTGACACTGTCTCCCATAAGATACTCACAGACAAGCTGTTGATGTATGGGCTGGATAAGCACACAGTGAGGTGGGTTGAAATCTGGCTGAATGGTTGGGCCCAGAGAGTGGTGATCAGTGGTGCAAAGTCTAGTTGCAGACCAGTACCTAGTATTGACTCCCTGTAACCCAGGGGTCAATACTGGGTGTAGTCTTCATTAATGATGTAGATGATGGGGCAGGGTATACCCTCAACAAGTTTGCTGATGAGACCAAACTGGAAGGAGTAGCAGATACGCCAGAGTGTCATGCTGCCATCCAGAGGGACCTCAACAAGCTGGAGAAATGAGCTGACAGGGACCTCATGAAGTTCAACAAGAAGTGCAGACTCCTGCACCTGGGGAGGAACAACCCCATGCACCAATATATGCTGGGGGCCACCCAGCTGGGAAGCAGCTTTGCAGAAAAGTACCTGGGGGTCCTGGTGGACACCGAGTTTAACAGGAGCCAGCAGTGTGCCTTTGCCACAAAGAAGGCAAGTGGTATCCTTGGAGGAATTAGGCAAAGTATTGCCAGCAGGCTGAGGGAGGTGATCCTTCCCCTCTACTCAGCTCTGGTGAGGCCACATCTGGAGTTCTGTGTCCAGTTCTGGGCTCCCCAGTACAAGAGAGACACGGACATGCTGGAGAGAGTCCAATGAAGAGCTGCTAATATGATTAAGGTACTGGAGCATCTCTCTTATGAGCAAAGGCTGAGAAAGCTGGGACTGTTCAGCCTGCAGCAGAGAGGGCTCAGAGGGATCTTATCAATGTGTATAAACACGCATTGAAGGGAGGGTGCAAAGAGGAGGGAGCCAGGCTCTTTTCAGTGATGCCCAGTGACGGGACCAGAGGCAATGGGCACAAACAGAGGGAGGCTCCCTCTGCACACCCAGAAACCCTTCTTTACTGTGAGGGTGACCGAGCACTGGCACAGGTTGACCAGTGAGGCTGTGCAGTCTCCCTCCCTGGAGATACTCAAAAGCCGTCTGGACATGGTCCTGGGCAACTGGCTCTAGGTGGCCCAGCTGGAGCAGGGGGAGGCTGGACCAGATGACCTCCAGAGGTCCCTTCCAACCTCAACCACTCTGTGATTCTGTGAAACCAATTACTGGGAATGGTCCCTGAAGTGTGCCACCCCCCAGCCGTGCCTGGGCTTTGTCTCAGGCAGTAGCAGTAGTAGCTGGATTGGGCCAAAACTACAGCAGTGGTGTGACAAAATGGGTGGTTGCAGGTCCCCGCTCAGCCCTGTGTCATGGGGCTGTGTACTCTGTACACAATCTGTGCACAAATAGTCACGGCTTCTGGGAGACCACCTCAGGAGATGGCAGGCTGAGACTGTCTGCAGTTGTGCCTTCTTGCAACAAGGGCAGAGTGACTTCCCCAACCCAGATGGAGGTGGAAGGAAGGAAGGATGGAGTTAGTATGGGGAAGAAGGACATGATGGCACGGAAACTGTCTGTAACTTGCTCTGCTTCTCATCAGAAACTGTTCCCTCCTGCCCATTCCACACCTTGCCTGCCAGGGAAAAAGAAGTGTCCAGGTACATAATACAGGTTGAGAAACAGTGGAAAACTTGCAAGATGTGCTGTGACTAGGTAACACTATTGCTGCTGAGCTTAGCTCTTTGGCAACTACAGCATGAGGAGGATGATGAAGTAATCCTGGGAGATAGGCTGTCTGTGGTAGAGTGAGAGGAAGCAAGGCAGCTGGTGAGTTTTCCCTGATGATGTTGTAAACACATCTGAAAAATTACTTCCCTGAACATTATGTTTACCTGAAATGTGGGAGCCCTGCCCAAAGGGACATGCTCCAGATGCTGGGAAAGCTCTGGGATAAAATAAAGGGGCAAGAGGTACTGAAACCTGAAAAACCACCCAGAGTGACACAGCCCAAGCCTGCTACTCTGAAAACCTCTCAGTGTGTCTGAGTCCATAATGAATTCCAGAGGGGTTCACAGTGCACAGACTTGATGCATCCCTGATGTTACAGACTATTAAAACACTTGCAGTAGACTGTCTTCCCAGGCTTTTGGCGCTTACCCAAGGGGCTCCTGGCAGACCCTGTTATCCCCAGAACCCCAACAGCAGACTAGTTGTCCGGCACTGCATTTTATCCTGGCTGGTTTTGCCCCTTTAGCTTGCCACAGCCCCGAGCCCCTCTCCCCAAGCCCCTTTCTCATCCCTGTCAGGCAGCAGCTGCACGTATGAACTAGCTTCCCCTCCAATATGTGCTTCAAACCTGAAAAAAACCCCTCCAACGTCAGTTCATCGGGAAGATCACGTCAAGCCCATCTAATCTCGCTCTCTGACAGGGTAACTGGCCTGGCAGACTGGGGGGGATATAGTAGATGTGATATGTCTTGACTTCAAGGCTTTTGACAAAGTGAAAGGCATGAAGCTCTCATAAACAAACTATGGAAAAAAAACTACAGTCGGAATTGCCAAAAGGTGCATGCAATTGCCAAAAAGTGTATGCAGCTGGTTTGGGGAGATTGCACTGTCAGAGTGGAAAGGCGCTTTCCAATGGGGCCATGGAAATCGGCAAATTCATTTTCATCAGTGAAAGCTTAAGCTGTGTGGTAGGAAAAGCTTTTTAAGTATCGAGCAATAAAATGCTGGACTAGATTGGCCAAGGGAACTCTGTCACTAGAGGCTGTTGAGAACAGGTTCAACAAATATCTGTCAGGGATGAGTTGTGCTTACTTAATCTTGTCGATGGGTCAGGAGGATGAATTAGATGGTTGCCCGAGGTCTCATCCCAATTTCATTTCTCCCAATTAAATTAAATAAACCTCAGAAATCATTGGCGGAAGCAAGCTGCAGCAAGCTGTACTCACTGCGTCCCCCCGAGTCAGGTGTTAGACCAGCACTAACTCCGTCCAGGTGTAAACCAGGTTCAGGACCTATCACTCGTCCCCCTGATGCTGAAAACCAGCACGAGGAAACCTATTTGCTCTGCTGTCTGCACAGGCGTTTTGTTCAGATGGGCTTTTGTGTATTTCTCCAAAGAACCAAGCCTTTTCTGAGACACTGGGTTTTAAATTTCCTTCCTCAGAGGGCTTATGGGAGCGGGCTTTATGTGGGAGAAACACCAAGCAGTCGCCTGCATAGAGAACACAAGGCTTTGGACTGATCTCTTACTCTTTAAGGAAAAACTCTTTGGGGGATGGAGCAGGAAAATGTGGGCTTGCAGGCCTGTGTTCAGCACCTCTTTTCTTATAATGCCGCGCTTGTCGTGCTAACCTGCTCTGCCTGCCAAGGAAGCACAGCAAATTGCAGAGAGAGGTAAATCTGTGCAGCCTTAAAAAGAGCCAAACTCTGAAGAGAAAAGGACTGCCTGACTCAATCATGGCCGAGTTCCTTCCCTTCTATAATGGCTCATTTTGCTGGGCATATCCCCATATATAAAATGGATTTCTAGAGAGAAGTTCACCCATCTCAGCCTTTCGTTATGCTAAAGAAGCCAACCCCTCTCCACATCTGCTCACGCAGAGAGCAGGGGGAGGCACGGAGACAGACTCTGTTATTCCAGCTCCCCCACACTGCTGCCAGCCTTGAGCCCACTTCCGAATATGGGTGACAAATTGTATATAGCAACCTAAATAAGATTAACGTAATGATCTCTTTAAGGCTGTTGTCTTTGTGATCACGCCACATTGGAGCTTCATAATCATCTTGTGAATGATGAATGCACCCAGATCTGTCTTTTCTTCTGTCATTTCTAACCAGTGAATCTCTGTGTGTAAAAGACATTCCTGTTAGCAGGAGAGAAGAACAGGACCTCACACTTCTCCGCTCCAGACTGTGAGTAATTCTTCTAAATGCATTTAATCAGCAAACTTCCTTTTCATGCTGCTTTTTTGCTGAGCTAGAGCCATTACTGCAAGCAGAATTATTCCCAAGGCCAGTAACATTCCTCCATGGTGGCAGTTCCCTTTTGACTCCACGTGTCACCTGCCTTTCCCCAGCATTTTACCCACCTAAAATTCTCCTACTAATTCCTTTCATTTCAGCTTATCTAGCTGCCTTCCAGCCTTTACTGTATCAAATGTCCTACTTGAAATCCAGCTAGATTAGATTTACCGATTTCTTTTTTTTCATCCAGGTAAGGGAAAGGAGGTAAAGGAAAGGATCAAGTTAAGGGCACACAGTGCTTTTGTTGATAAACCCATTCTGTATTTGATTCCATTTTCCACTTACTGCTGTAGCTTTAATTTTGTTTTCCTTCTGTAATTTGTTCTTAACCTTATGCTCTATTGAGACTAGACTAATGGGTTTGCAGCTGCCCAGAGTACTTTGTTTTCTCTCTTCCTGAAAGATGGCTCCTTTTTTCCAGCCCTGGCATGCGTACCCTGAATTTGATGGATATGCTGCAAATCTTTGCTCCCAAAACTGCAGTTTCCTCAACTAGTTTTGAAAAAACACAAATATGGAGGTAAGCTGGTGAGCTCCAGTCTTGCTGTGATTGAGCTTCTCGAGTTTTGCTTCTGCCTTAATACAATAATTTACTGTTCTCCACCCTTTCTTCTATCTTCTTCTCCCACCTTTTTCAGCATCATCCTTCTTATTGAGAAATTATACGAGGCAGCTGTAAAGACCTAGAGGTGCTTTAGCAGCACTGCGGTGAGCACTGAAGGTGGTATGAGGAGTGTATCAGCCAAGCACCCACCACTATGCTCTCCTGATGGATTAAATGCTACAGTTTAGGCTAGCGGACAGGTGCATTTCTCAAAAAGGGGGAACTTGCGAAGTGACTGTATGACTGTATGACTTCTGAATGAGAACAGAGATCCCCTAAAACTCATTACAGATTCTCTGTATGGAAACATGCAGACACCTAAGCAAAGAATGTAAAGGAGTTATTAAAATTTCTCTGCTTCTGAAGAGGTGAAGGTAGTGGTGGGGGAAAAACCTCCTAGATCCTGCAATATAGTTTTCAATGACATTTTGGTGACTGCTGCTGCTGTTCAGAAGAACATGGATGCCACAGCTTAGGGAGTCACCCCCAAACCAAACAGGTCCTGCTGGTAGGAGATTCACCTGTACTTGGAACAGAAGTAAGATGGGTCGAGTAGGGCTACAGAGGGTGGCAAGCCAGCTGGAGAAGAGATGTTCATGTGGAAGTGCTTTACAAATGCTAACGCCGCTGTCAACATAGATGCATTTCCACAAGGCCAAGCAAGCATACTACCCTTCTGGCTTCCAACATTAAGAAGGCACTGAACATTGGCTCACAGCAGATCAGCAGCACAAAATCACTGATGCACAGAAAAAAATCAGGTGGGAAGAGACCTCCAGAAGTCTCTAGTCCAATCCAGAAGTCTCTAGTCCAATCCCCTGCTCACAGAAGGGTAACTCCAAAGCTAGACCAGGTTGCTCAGGGCCTTGCTCACAAAACTTCTGAGTATCTCCAAGGGTGGAGATTCCCCAGTCTTTCTAGGCACCTGTTCCACTGCTGAACTGCTCTCAAGGGGAAGAAATTTTCCCTTACATATGTTCAGAATATCCCTTGTTGTGTCCATTTTTTCTTGTTCTTTCACCATGCCCCCTTCTCAGAGTCTGGCTCCATCTTCTCTACAACTTTCCTTTAGGTAGGAGCAGACAGCGATTAGATGCCCCCTTGGCATTCTGTCTTGAACAAACCCAGCTCCTCCTTGCGCGTTATGTGCTCCAGCTCTCCACTGTGGGGCCCTTTTGCTGGCCATGCTGCAGTATGTCAACATCTATCTTGTACTGAGGAGCCAGCCCTGGGCATAATCTTCCAGGTGGGGCCTCACAACTCTCAGGTGGATGGGAATAATAATTTCCCTTGATCTGCTGGCTACGCTTTTGCTAATGCAGCCTAAGCTGCAGGGATCCTTCATTGCTTGAAGGGCTCACTGCTGAATCATGTTCAAAATGCTTCTTGAGACTTTTTGTGGTGATCTAATGAAATCCATTTTTGTTTAAGCCTGTTGAGGTTATCACCACAGCGAAGCTATCACCCCACTGGAACAGGTTTTGCCTGTGCACGTGCGGTGTGCTTTGGCTGTGACCATGCAAGAGAGATCGCCCTCAGGCACTTCTGATGTGACTGTGATTTTTGCCCTGTGCTGAAGGTCCTCAGGCACAGCCCCTCTGGCTGTCTTCACACATCCAGTGATACTTTTTCCACCTTCCAAATTATGGGATTTGTATTCGTGGCACATTGGCCAGGAGGTTCGGTAACTAATTGCCCTTACTACAGCGGCCAAATGAACTCAGTCTGTAGCTAAGGTTGATCAATCCTGGGTTACCATGTTCCTGTCCAACAGGGACCCTCACGCCCCCAGTTCCAGAGCAACCTACTTCTTTCAGTGAAAAAGCAGTGGATCATTGTCGCATATGCTTTTAATTCCAAAGCGTATCCCAGGTGTGTGGTTTCTGCTCCTTGCCCGTAAGAGAGTAGATGCCACTAAAATGCAATGACTCAGGCAAGCAAGCATGCGCAGGATAACATGCACTATAACTCTCCGTTACCATGTATTTCTCAAACCTTAAACAACACTAACCAGAGAAGTTACCAAGCAGGGGAAGATGCAATTTGTTTCCATGCAGCAGAGAAAAAGCCAGGAATGACGTGCTGAAATGCTCTCTGCTGTGAGCTGCCAGGGGATTTAATCAGCCGATTGCCAAAGAGATGTCAGTTCCCTGAAAGAGTGAGGACAACACGCCTTGCTGAGAAATGTACTTACAAGATTAAAATACCAGCTTCAGGATAAACCTAATATTGTCCCACAAGCAGATGAAAATTTGGGCAAGAATGAACAGCCTCCATCCTTAAAATGTGTGTCACTACATCACACCTTCCAAGCCCATCTGTTCATCTCTGCCTACTGCTCAGATACCCCCAACTAATTCAGGTGCCACCGCAGGCAACATACTGAACATGTCAGACCAGGTCTACCAGCCCTAGAGGCCAGCCAAGCAGGACCCCATGACACAAAGTACCACCTATATTAATGGGACGGCCATCATGAACAGCACAGTTTACACATAGACAGCAGACAAAAGGTGTTCAAGCACAGAGCATACAGTGGCAACACAAGCGGATGGTCATTATTGAAGGTCCAGGGGTGTTAGGGTGGCGAGTAAGGAGAGAGAAATCAGGTGAGCTGAAAAAGAAGGGAAGAGCTGAGGTGGGAACGTGACAGTCAGATGTGACTGTGGAGGAGGTAACAAGGATGGGAGATGGAGCAGGCAGCCAGCGTGGAGGTGTGTGTTTGCCACCCTCCTGGGTCAAAGCTGTGTAGAAGAGCTTCTTACAAAGGTTGTGAGAGAGCAACTGCTGTGCTAACTTTGGGCTCAGCTGGCTTTCTCCACACATTTTCTTCTCTGAGCTTGTCAGGAGCTGGTGCCCTCAGTGGGAGGTGGGCACCCGGCTGTGCTACTTGCATGCTTCTGCTCCCAGGAAGGAGGCCCCACTAACCGCCACCTACCACTCCCTCCAGGGCTCAGTTACCTCCTGCAGTTGCTTTTACGTCGCTGCTGGCTTATTTTCTTGCCGCACAATCGTAAACCTCTCTCAGTCACCCCCTTTCCAGCTACCAGCCCAGGCTGGCAGGGCCGCTGGGCAAACCCCACGGCTGGTGCAGCATGGCCACCCTTCCTCGAACAGCTCCGAGCCCTGAGATGGCACGCTCTGAACAACAAGAAGTTGTATAGATGGAGACTGTACCAAAGCTGAGTTTTCTAAAGAAATGAGCCGGTCTGGAAGCAGCCACTGGGCCTGGGGGTCCCCGCTACATGCATTATGCTACTTGCCCAGGGGCTGGCTCTCAGCCAAGCTTGCCCCTGTGCGCCAGCATGGGGTAAGGATGGCACCTCTTCACCTCCCTGCTGCCCGCACTGCTCCTCCCACCGCCAGCATCAGTGATTATACATGGGCTTTTAACCACTGCAGTCCTCAGCTGAGCACAGCTGGTAGACTTTACGAAATGCCAGAAGCCCTAAGCACATACATGTGGGATATGGGCACACCTCACCGGGGAGAAACCTGCCGTGGCAGCCAGGATGCTCCTCCTTGGTGCACAGAAGGAGCAAGGGCAGGCAGGATAAATAAAGGGGGGCAACAGAGAGCTGGGAAGGAGGGTGAAGAGATCAGCTGTACTCTCCAGAGATGCACACCCGTATTTCTCTGATTTTGCCTCCTCCTAAGGAAAGGAGATAAGAGAAATCAAGTGTCTGTGACAGATGTTAGTCACGCTGCCTCACGTGCTACTGAAGGGTTCTTGGCAGTGCGGGGTGGGAGGGGGAGCAGAAAACTCTATGCACAGTAAGAAAAAATTAACCACTTTGTCCCACTCCTCAGCTGGCAATTATGACTTTTCCTTGTCCGGTATAGGGCATTTTGACAAGCTCTCCCAGTTACCAAGCCTAGGCCAGCCCTCTTCTTGGGGGAGACTCTTGGTCTTATTTCTTTCTAGGCAGCATGCAGAGAGGAAGGAGAGCCGAGAGGCTACAGGGGTCTCTGGGCCAAAGAAGAGGCGAAAGAGACGTTAGTGCCAGGCCAGAGTTCCTCTTCCAAGGCATAAGATTGAATACATTTGCTGCGTTGCAGAACGAGGAGAGAAATGTCACCTTCAGAGGTGATCTGACAATCACAAAAATAAATTACATAGAGGAGGGGGGGGGGGGGAGAGGGAGCGGAA
>NW_008824032.1:1154367-1155730 GCF_000699105.1 Pygoscelis adeliae
TAAGAAGGAGAGGGGGGGGGGGGGAAGAGATGAGCAAGTGAATATATTTGTGAATATTCATGAGCAAGTCAAAACCCCCAAATTAACAAGGAAATTAATTTCCAAACTGATTAGGCTGCCAACTCCTTTTATTTAAATAAATCAACAATTGCCTTCATGTGACTCCTGCAGAAGAATGCAGAGCTAATCCTGCTTCCTCCCAGGAGGAAGTTTTGTGCTGCCTGGGATGACCAATACCCCAGCACATTCTGGGGACAGGCGAGCGCTGCGGCTCCAGCCGCCTGCCTTTCAGCTGCCAGGAGATTTCCCTTTGCCCACTGCTCCGGATGTTGTGGTTTCATGATCGCCCGAGCCAATCTAACCGCTGGCTGCTATAGTCGTGCTCTCCCTGGTCCCACCCTCTTACTCACGCTGGCTCTGAAAAAGCTGTTCCAGCATGCCAAGCTGGCAGAAAACTCATGCAACAATTAAAAAAAAAGATTTTTCCCAAGTCAGAGCACTGAAACGGCTCAGCCAAGTGCCCAGTGAGCAACACCACAGGTGAGGAAGGTAACCTAACCTGACTTGGGAGCTGGGCCCAGTGCCAAAGTTAGCCCTGCTACGAGCAGCGGAATGAAGCAGATGATATCTAAAAGTCTCTTTCCACCAAAATTTTAAGAGTCTGAGACAGAGCAGAGCTGCAACAGCCAGCTTGGCTTAGTGATCTTGTGGGGCGTCTCCAGTTTGGTGTGGGGGTGATCAGCCAGCCTGGCTTAGCGGTCTTGCGGAGTGCCTCTGTGTCGTCTTCTCCAGGAACAGCCTCATGCCTTCTCCTGCGCCATCACCGAGGCTCAAGGGACTGACTGCTGCTTCGAGCACAGTAACTCACGCTGCACAGCAACGCGCCTGGTAGTGCCAGCACACGGGAGACAGCAGGGAACTGCCAGCCAAAACTTAGGTGGGTTGAATCTGTGAAACTGAATCCTCAATGAGCGAGAATGAGGGTGAGTCGCAGCCCCCTCTGGGGTCAAGTTGTGAATGGTTACAAATAAAAAAAAATTAGTATTTGGGTGTGGTTATAGGAGCCACTGGCTTGCAACTATGGGAAGAGAGTTACCCCGCTCCCCTCCACGCCTGGCCTTGCTCTCCGGTTCCCTACAGCGCTTATGAGACTGAGGCAGTCCAGTTTGCCAACCTGGCAGAAAATCAGCTTGCTAAAAGTCCTTTCTGTTGGGCTAGCGTGACGAAGGCGTTTAGCATTCGGCCAGGGAAGCGCTAGAGCCGGCACCCGTGAAGGGGCAGGCAGGGACCGCCCCAGGCGGTGGCAGCGAGCCCTTGGGTCAACTCATCTGTAACAACCAAGCTGCCCCATCTCGCCAGGCTG
>NW_008824032.1:1156910-1184757 GCF_000699105.1 Pygoscelis adeliae
GGCCGCTCCCCCTGGGGCTGGACGTGGCCGGCGGCTCCGGGGGCCCCGCGTTGCGCCGCCCGCTGTCATGCAGGGCCCCGGGCGCCCCCGTAACCCTGGCGGTTTGTTTGCAGAGACGGCCCTGGAAGGAGGAGAAATGCAAGAGGAGGGAGAGTGAGAGGGGTAAGGAGCTCCCGGAGCTGCGTGAGTGACCCCCGCCCCTCGCCCCGGGGGCTCCCTCCAGCCGCACTGGGGGGGACAGGATGGGATGGGCGGCAGGTCCCAGCGTTGGGGGCTTGAAGTCTCTTGAGCTCCAGGGTGCGGGAGAGGGGATTCACCGCCTGGAAGGAGCTGAGGCGCAGGGTGCGTCCCCTGCCAGGCACCTGTTCCGACAGAGGCCGAGTCGGTTGGGGTGGAGGCTACGCATGTGTCAGGGAACGGCACCAAGGTTGTTCTAGCTCTGGTGTGCGGGTTTGGGATTCAGGACTTTGGCCGGCATGTTTGGGGTATTCCTGATGTGCGTCCAGATGTGCTTGTTCTAAAGAGGTAGCGGCGCTTGAACTTTTTGGTGCTCATGAGCTCCGTGGAGGCATTTTTGCATTTGATGTAATAGCCTGCGTGGCCTTCAGCGTCCTTAGTATTTTGCAGTAATTAAGCCTAAAAGCTCTCTGTTATTGAACAAAGATCTTGGGCAGACACAAAACGACGTTGTAAATCATTCCCAAGTGACATACTCGGGGCCTTTTGTCAACTGAAAACTCTACACCAAATAGAAAATAAAAGCTAGGTATCTGGTGAATAAAGAAAACCATATTAAAAGTCAACCTCTAAATACCTGCGTATCCAACCTTGATTGTGCCTTCCAGAAACACAGCCTCTACCTCACCGTATACTTGCACGTGCTTTTGTCTGTGTGTTTATGATTAAAGTGATGACCTGCACAGAAGTATAAGTCCAGCACGTTAAGTATGTGACTCTGTGAAGTACTCTGAGATCTGAACTCCAGATTCCTTGTCCCTTGTGAGTTCTCTGGTTCACTCGGTTGTTTATTTGGTGTATGTAAATTTGTGGTCTGTACATAGAAGGTGTTTTTGGTTTATATCAGGAGGGTACGTTGACATCTGTCTGATACTAGACTGGTGAATAGGAAGAAGGTCCCATCTCTCTCTGGCCTGTTTGTGGAAGCTGGGATGATGAAGGCACTGCAGTGGGAACGTGCTGTGGTACAGGGTTGAAGCTCCAGCCCATGTCTGGTAGTTATAGAGCAATTGGAAGGGTTACGTGCAGAGTTCTGGTAAAGTAAGTGTGAGCAGCGTTAAAGTGGGGGCTGCGAATAGGGGTGCATGTTTTCCAAACATCCTTTAGCCTAAAAGCGGGGTAGGGGAGGGACAGCCTGGGGGTATTAGGGCAGCAGTTTGGTGGAGGAATCTTATCTTTGTTTTCTCCCTCTGGAAGACTGGCTTGCTAGTGAGATTGCATGAAAGCTTCAGCTCTTACACCATTTCTCCTTTTCCTCCACGTTCTTATAACTTCATCACACTTCAGCCTTTCGAGCCAAAAGTTTTGAGGCGTGATATCTGCTCAAGCATGAAGATTTTTGAATGGGGAGGTGGATTCTAAGAGAGTTTAACAAAAACAACGTAGTCATCTTTTGAGCATTGATAAGAGCTTTATTTTGACTTGCACACTTTGTAAACTAAGCAAAGAAAAGTTAGGTGCTCTCTGAACTTCTGGTAGGGGACTAGACGGAGACAGGCAGCCGCTGAGTGCCCTCGCCTGTGCTAGCCTGGATTTTAGAATCTGGAAATGGAGTTGCCTTTCATACCTTGTACTCTTTAAATAGGAAAGCTGTTGTGAGATTTTTGTTTAAATTGGCATCTTTCTGTTTAACTCCTGAAGTTTGCAGTTGAATCCAGGGGAGTCTTGGATAATTACAAAGTTTATTTGGAAAATGCATCTGATTATTATATGAGACTTTTATGTTTTTACAGAATCAGGTTCACTTTGATGTGGAAGCTGAGCAAATAAAGGCTTACTTATTTTAAAAACAAAACCAACCAAACAAACAAAAACCCAAAACCCAAACTTGACATTCCAAACAGAAACCCCCTCTTGATTCAGGTGGTGCTCAATTGCCAAGAGTGCGTTATCTCTTCATGTGTGTCCCTCCTTTGGAAGAAAAAAGTCATGTAGTTAAGTGTTACATACATAGGGCCTTGCTGTGGGCACTGTAATTAATTTGGCTTGGAAAAGAAAGCAGAGGAAGGAAGGTAAGAGTCTCGCCCCATCAGATTCTGACTGAATCACAGCAATGTAAATCCAGAGTAATTCAGTCAAGCAGCTAGCAGCCTGACTGCAGGCCACCAATGCAAGGTGAATAATTCATCCTTAAGTGTGTTTATTGGTTGATTTGTTGTGAGTGAGTGAGGCAGGAATACTTGGCTTTGCTGTTGCATGAGCAATTCATAAAAACAAAATTATCAGGTAATTTGGTTCATTTAAATACTGCTTCTCTACATAGAGGAAAATTATCTTTGCATTTTGGCTCACATGCAGCAATTCCACATGTATTTATTCTGCCCTAATATACTTCTGGAAAGTAAGTGTTTTCATGCTACTCGGGGCATGCTCCTCAGCTTAACTGATCATTGAGATAGGCCCTTCAGAAACAATATTTACTCGCTGATTAGACTGCTGCCACATCATAACAGAAACAGGAGTGGGACAATTTGCAGGTAGCTGCATGAGAAACCTATAGCGCTTGCTTTCTCTAAGCAGCTTGCTCTGCCAGATGTTCTCTGAGCATAGTTTTTACCAGATGTATTTTACCTACCAGTTTTGCCATATTTGTTCAGGAATGGGTGCATATTCCGCTTCAGGAAATATTCTTTTGTGGTTTTCTTTAGTTTTTGCATAGCGTTTTCACAAGTGTAACAAACTTTGTCCACTAATGCTATTACGCAGAGGAATGTAAGGATTAGAATGGAAAGGGCTTCTTCAGCCGGGTGTGCCTAAAGAGATTACGCCTCTGTCTTCAGAGGGCTATCTTTTGGTGTCTAACTGGTCCTCTGACTGCATGGAGATTTGAGATCGAGCAGTGGGCACTTGGCTGGGGACAGAGTCCTACAGAATCTTGTCCCAAAGACGGGAATGAAATGGGCAATAGAGAGCCGTGACATGATCTCACTTGGAAATAGGGTATCTCAGGAGCAGGGTAGTCAGGTTGTTTTCCCGCTGCCTAGTCTCGTTGGATGAGAGAGGAGGATCTTGTCTGTCAGGAATATTGAGTGATATTTCCGGGTTTCTTCCGAGAGTGGGGCTGGGGTGGTCAGAGCAGTGGGCAGCAGGAAGTTAGGAGCCCTAAGTTTGACTTCTTGGTCTGCTGTGGCTGTCTGTTATCTTGGGCAAGTCTATTTCCCTCTTTCTGCCTGTCTTTCTTCCTGTGTAACACAATGCTAATGTCCCCTTGCTGCATCTGGGTTCTTAGTGTCGAGCTGGGGTGGAGGGACAGGCAGGGTCCAACATTTTCACTGCTTCTGGGGTCAGACTGTCTGTGACAGTGAAAAACAGTTTTCAGCTGTATTTGCCTGGTTGCAGATGCACAGACTTCATCATTTATGCCATGTACTTGGGTGGATGATAATTGGGGAATTTTGGAGGTGTTCTGGGTTTGTAGTCAGTCCTTTTTTTTTTTTTGCATGGAGGACTATTGGGCAAGAGGCGTTTGAGACGGACCCAAGCCTGTGGGAATAGCAGACACCTTTTTCCCCTGAAAATAATGTTTGGATTTGGGCGGATAGCTCAAAAGTGGGGAGAAGTTGCTCAAGTAAGAAAGGGGAGATTAAGGAACTGTCACAGTGTTAGACTGAGTCAGTTCCATGTTGGAGTCTCTTTGGGTTTAATGTTCTTTTTGTGTGTGTGTGTCTGTCTGTCTGTCTTCCTTCTCCATTCCTCTTCCCTTCCCCTTCCTCTTCCCCCCTGTGCCCAGCTAGGATGGAAGAATCTCATTTCAACTCCTCCCCGTACTTCTGGCCAGCAGTGCCCACCGTCTCGGGACAGGTAAGATCTTTGTCTTCCAACCTATTATGCTGGTCTTGCTTCCTGTTAGAAGTTCATGCATGATAAGTGTTTCTGTTGCATTTCTTGCTCAGCCAACTGCTGGGAGAAGCTGTGCCAGGGTATTCTAAAAGCTGTTCTTCCCACCCGTTTAGATTGAGAACACCATGTTTATTAACAAGATGAAGGAGCAGCTATTGCCCACAGAGAAGGGCTGCAGCCTGGCTCCCCCCCACTACCCTGCCTTGCTGACAGTACCCACTTCTGTGGCTCTACCCACTGGTATCTCCATGGACTCAGACACCAAGCCAGAGCAGCTGACACCACACAGCCAAGCCCCTGTGACTCAGAACATCACTGTGGTACCAGTGCAGTCTGCTGGGCTCATGACAGCAGGTAGGGGACTCCAAAGACTTGGGCAACTTATGAAGGAGACTCCGGGATGGTGGGGCGGAGGGTCCTGGCGAATCCTTTTCAGGCTGTAGGTTATTCCTAGCCTTACTGATGGTGTGGACTGCCCTGGCGTGGTTTCACTGTGAATCTTTAGGCATTCCATACGTCCACCCTCTCTACGGAAGTTTGGCTTCTAGCAGTGGAGACTGGGAACGTGTAGGCTACTCTTCTGTTTGGGTTGTAGTCAAAAGTAGGTGTATAAAGCTCAATTCTGTGGGATAAGGAGGTTGGACGTAATTAGAGATGTAATAACTGACTTCCTCCATCTTTCTTTCTTTGCAGGTCCTGGTCTGGTGATAACTTCCCCATCAGGTTCCCTGGTGACCACAGCCTCCTCTGCCCAAACCTTTCCCATCTCAGCTCCCATGATTGTCTCTGCGCTACCCCCTGGCTCCCAGGCAGCCCTCCAGGTGGTTCCTGACCTGTCCAAGAAAGGGACAACCACCCTCTCCGAAGGTGGTGGGGGTGGTGGGGGTGGGGGAGTTGCCCCCAAACCACCCCGGGGCCGGAAGAAGAAACGATTGCAGGAGTCGGGGCTGCCAGAGATGAGTGACCCCTTTGTGCTGTCAAATGAGGATGATGAGGACCAGCACAAGGATGGCAAGACATACAGGTGGGGAGCGGCGTTAAACCTTGACTGTAACATTGCATGGGGATGGGGGTGTATTTAACCCTTCAGAGGGTTACATGGGGAAGAAGAGATCTCTGCCTTTTCCTGTAGAGTCCCTGAGTAGAGAAACTTTCAGCCGCAGAAAGAGTTGAGTTTTCTCTCTAATCAGGAGTGTTTGCAAGCTGGGGGGTTGACCCAAAACTAAGGATTTCCTTCTTAGTGGACAGCCTTGATTTCCTGAATATAGAGATGTTAATGTTACTAGGTTAGTTAATGACCAGGATGTTATGGGGCTGAACCATATCCTTGATGCCACAGCCGGGTAGTATGGCTGGTGTACTGCAGAATGCAGTACTGTCTGGTGCAAATGGAGCACTTCTGGTGTAGCGGAGCGCCCTAGTAATGTCCAGGTGCCCCGAATTAGGACTCCAGTCTGTCCAGTGTAAAGACTACAAACTGGAGGCACACAGAGCAGGAAGTGAACTGTGGTGATAGTGTCTGCTCCTGTGTGCATTGCCCCTTGTGATCTCCTATCTCAGCATTCCCAACAAAACAGGAAAAAAAAAAAGTATTTCTGAATTAGGTATAAGGGTATTTCTGAGCCCTAAGGGTATCAGATAAGAGGGGGGAGAGTTCTGAGCCCTGAGGTTGGGTTTCTGAGCTTGGAGGGATGTGGCTTGAGTTTACAAGTGAGTGGTGGGAAAGGGAGAGATTAACTAGGAGGGGATACTTAAACCAGAGGATAAGGAATGTGGGTGTTTTAGAAAAGTTGGGAACTGGACAGAGCAGGCAGGTGCTAGGGAGGAAATGTGATGGTCTGTCTGAGTTGGGAAGCAGGAGCACATATGGGTGATTTAGCGATAGGTGTTTCCGAGGGATGATTAAGATCAGTAAGAGGCAAAGTAGCCAGATGGAAACAGAATAGGAGATGGTCCCTAGCTCTTCTCACTTCCCTACTATGTGCCCATGATCCCATCTCAGTTTCCCTTTAACCATCCTAGACTCTCTTTTTTTTTTTGTACAGATTTAGTTATGTTTCTGGAATTAAGTCATAACAATATGAAGGCATCCACACAGAGTCAATGCATCCACCCCAGGCACTGTTTCATTTTTAACTGTAGCATTTAAAAAAAGTTTACATTTTTAAATCAATACAGTTAAATGGGTACAAAACCAGAGCTTGGATCAGCCTTTTTATTCTCTTACCTAATGTCCCAGTTCTTCCACTTTGAAAATATAATCAGCGTATGGTGAAGAGGGGTGGGAGTGTTAGGTAGCTTGCTATTTGTAATCCCACCATTTATTTTGGGCCTTAGCCACAATTCCACACTACTCAAGCTGCTTACAGTCTGGGTTGCTAATTAGGTTGTTAAATATGTATTTACAGGGGACACAATTGGCAGTGAACACTAGAATTAAAGCTGAACCAAAGCTTTAATTATAGCTCCTTGTTTACTTGTAAGTTTGGAAAAAAATGCCCAAGACCAGGTGGAGTGACTCAGCAGAAACTTTATGAACACGCATAGTCTGTGTAACAGCTCATGAAAAAGACTTTGCAGGAAAAAAACGAAGGAGTTTATATGTAGGAACATGTAATCAGGAAGATTTCCTGTCTTCGTGTTTAATCTGAGTGTGATATCTCTGCCTCTTCCTCCAGCCTCCATCCCAAGCAGGCCTTCCTCTGAGCAGAGCTAAAGTGCAAGATAGCTGAATTGAGATTTATTGAAGATCACCAAGGAGTACTTCTGCCCTCCTTGGTGTCTTCTCTTTGGCTGATACTTTCCATGTGCAAGTTTGGAACTAAAAATAATTGTTGAAAAAATAAAGGAAAATACTGTCTTCACTTGGAGCTGTGGGAGAGAAAACCTTTGTGAAATACAGTAAAATTGTTTCTCCATAATATACATATGAATAGACTTGCAAGTTAAAACTTTGAGGACTCCTGGGTTTCTTCTGCATTCTAGAGGATGATTTGGGTAGTTCCCGTTACTACAGTATGCAGACATATCCTAGCTAAATTAAGACTGTGGGTGAGGTTCATCTACTCCTGCTCCCTTCTGAGGCTGGAGGAGGAGTTGCTTGTGGTATTCATATGTCTACGTTTGTACGGTTTCACTGATTCTTATGATGATACACTGAGGACAATCTAGTCAGATGCCTGGAAGGAGTTGCACTATATTGAGCAATATGATTTTTTTTAAATACCTAATTCCCAAAACCTGGGATTATTTTGTCAAATTTAATTACTTTTTTGGTTTTAAGTTTCTTTTTTGAGTTCTGTGAGCTCTCTTGTCCTAAGTGCCTGGGCAGGTGGCTGATTTCCCTAATTCCTGACTCCTCCTATATTGGTGAAGACAGAGTAAGGCCTTGAATGGGCAGCACAGCAAGGCAGACTGGGAAGGAATTGGAGCACAAAGGTGATACTCGTATTGCAGCTCATCCCACTCTCTACTGAATCTAGAGATTCCCACTCCAGCAAATGGCAGCTGGTCTACTGCTGTATCATCTCTAGAAGTGAATTAGTAATCTGCTGTGAAAGTGGTGCAAGAATCTTTGTGACTAGGTTTTTCTTTGTAAGAAAAGGTGTGAGGCTTTTGCTAATGATGGTGTTGCTTCCAGATCTTGGACATCTAGCCTTAGGATTAGTCTGGCAGAGTCCTTCGTGCTTTGCTTTGTGCTATTAGAAGAATGCTTGCACCCGCAGGGGACAGTGTCTAACCCAGTGTTATGAAGCGTTTTCCTTCATGAGTAATGTCACTTCAGTCTTGTCTGGATTCATTGTCAGCTCTTCGTAAATCTTCCCTGTCATCTTTGTAGAATTTAATTTTTCTGTGGAAAATGAGATCGGTGTTGAGTCTTTCTAGTAAGATGCTGGCAGTGTGAAGCACATGGCTTCTTCTCAGTACTTTAAAAGGTGCTGAGGAAGAGTGCATGAGCATAGGTCCTGGAGACAGTAGTACTTTTTCTTACTACTGTTTTGGTCCCTACCTGTGCACTTTTGGAAGTTTGTGGTGTGATGTGATCAGTGGACAAGACTGATGAAGTGGTTCAGCCTATCTGGGCCAGGTCATCAGTTCTCTCTCTCTGACAAACAGTTCTCTAACTAGTTTCTTCTTTGCAAGAGGAAGAGAGCTCTTTATAGGCGTTGCTTGGTTCCAGTATTAAGTTTGTACAGGCTAGGGCGAATACTAGTTTATAGCCTGGAATGGTTTTGCAAGCTGTGCTTTGGAGCCTAGGGCACCAACAGAAAAGCTGTAGGCTTGAGAAGGGCCTTGCCATCATACTGTAACCAACAAGCTCTCTGTTCCCCACTGCTAGTTCTGAGTTTCCCTACTTTCACTAGGTTGTGGGAACAGCAGGGGGTTTGGGAGGCAATAAGCAGCTGAGAGACATAGGAAGCTTCTGAGGTAAGTCCAGGGTGAAAAAGTGCACAGAAGCCTTAGAAGGCTTAGCAAGAAGCAGAGCTGAGCTGTCAAGTGCGAAGAAGCTGGGTGGAGGCCCTCGTTAGTGAGGAAATTAGGGACACAAGGGGAGCCAGTGGTTTGAGTACAGCAGGTGGGTATGTTCTCAGACATGTCTCATTTTAAGCCTTTTTTTTCTGCCCTATACTGGATTTAGCATTGCTGTTCGGTGAACTTCCCATGGTTTTGAATAGAGTTGAAATCTGGTGGCTATGGCTTTTGTAAGCCACATATATCTGTGAAAATATGGTCAAATTTGGCCAAGCTGTAAGCTTGGAAAAAAATCTGTCAAGCATGCTCTGAGGTGCTTTATAGTTTGGTGGTTGAAACATGCGAAGATTATATCCTCTTTGACGTTTCTTGAGGCTTGCATGACTCCAGGCACTGACCAGACTGTCTGTCTCCACAGAAGAGAGAAATACACTCTAACCTCTCTCAGTTTCTATGTGAGGCTGGACTACATGTGTATTCTCTCTGCAGCAATAAGCATCTTCTAGACTAGCGCTGAAGGGCCAAGCATGCTTTTCCTTCAGTCACAACTGCTCCTTCTGCTTCAGAAGGGAATCTTTTTTGCTCAGTGTTGACAGTAACCTCCCCCCTCTGATGGGCACAAAGGCAAGGTGCGAGAAGACACTGCTTGGTTCAAATGTAGTAGGGACAAGAATGAGATATGGGCAGGGCCTGGAGCTGATTTTGTCCAGGAAGTCTGGAAACTTGGTAGAGCAGAGATGGGAAGTGAAAAGGAGTAGAGAGAAAAGACTAGAGCTTACAAACTAGGGAATGTAGCAGAGGATGTGATGGGGAGTCTATTTGCAAGGGAGAGAAGGCACAGAGATAAGCTATGAAGGACCAAAACTGAGGGGAGGAAGAAAGAGGCAGATCTGCTACGGGCTGGAAAATGAGGAGATACCTAGAATCAGCAGAACAGATGGGGACAAGAGCATGGGATGTGGACAGACAAATAGAAGCGTGGGGGAGAGAAGACAGATGTTAGGTAACTGGGAGAATGCAATAGGGAAGAGCCACTGCAGTAGAGGATAAGGAGGCTGGGGCATGTGGGTAAAGAGCTTGGGCCTGGGTCTTGGTGCAGGAGAGAGGGGATTGCAACAGGCTAGAAGGCTAAGCGCAAAGGGGGAATTAAGTTTGAAGTGTCAGGCAGAAAGTTTGACCACATTCCCTCCAAAGCCTAGAAATATTCAACCCAGTATTCCTAAATTTTGCCGTGTCTTTCATGTCAGCACAAGAATGTGACCTCCTCTGGCAAAGAACCTCATCCCCCTCTAAGGCTAGAAAAAGGTGACAAACTACCATTGCTATCATTTATCATCCTAGCTGCAGTGGCAGAGGTCTGTGCAGTGGATCTTAAGATTGCTGATGACCAACATGGGTGTCAGTATGATGCCACATGTTGGAATTTCTGTTTGCTTTTTTTAACAAGTAGTTCCGTGAGCAGCGGAACTAATGAAGCCTGGTTTCCAGCGGCTCTCTCCTGTGTGGATTCTCTGATGTCTAATCAAGGGTGAGCTTACTAGCCTTTCCCTCAGCAGGGGGCTCCAAGAGGGTCTCTGGTCTTTCCCCAGCGGCATATTTTTGAGACTTGTGGTGACTTTAAGATCCTTACCCCTTTTCCAGATTTGGTTGAAATTGGCTTATGATCTCAAAACTCTTAAGGAGGACAGGTGCACATGCACATCCATATATACACATGCAGATTGTACACATAAGCTTTGCTTTGTATATGAATGCTGTGCCTGGAGGTTAGAAAATGTCAGAATTAAGACTGACTGCATGCCTCAGGATATAATAAGGTAAAAACTTGCATTATGGTTAAGTTCTCTCCCTTCTGCTGAGATGTTGTAACTGTGTGCGTGTGCGCGCGCGCTCTCAGTTCATCATAGTGCCAGGCAGAAAGAATTAACAGTAAAGGTCCTGCAGTCATGAGTTTTAATTTTAGCACGTGTTACTTGCATGTCAATGGAATGAGTGTGTGCAAGGGAGTGAGGGGGGTAGTTACAGTTTCAACTGGGGAGAGAGAACTTCGAAACTATTCTGTTGCACATCTTATCTGATCACACCTTAATTTGGCCCTATTGAGTCAATGCACTTTGATACCATCCTTGATGATGTGATTATAGTCATTGTGTACATGATGGCCTGTCAGAGTCCTGCATGTTTACTTAGAGAACCTGAAAGGAGTGTTTTAAAAAAAGAAAAGTAAAATATATTGACATGGGGTTGCAGAATTGAGAAGGATGATTTTGGGGAGGCATTTGATTGCTAGTCTGAAGAATTGTAGATTACGCTTGCCTCTGCCACAGATTTGCTATGGTATCCTATAGCCATGTGATTCAGGCCTGCAGATAATCTTGCCTTGAAGCGTGTGCAAATATGAGTTAGGTCTAATCTTCAGTGTGTTTCCATTTGCCACAGGCTAAAAATGACCACAGACAGTTACCCTGAAATAATTAACGTTTGGTGTTCCCCAAACCGTAATCTCTTCTCAAGTATTGTTTAATAGTCCTCTGTTACATGTCAGTCTCTGTTTTGCTTTGCAGAAGCATTGCATCTTATAGCTGTAGCACAGAAATCTACAGGAGCTGTGATTTGAATGTATATAATATGAATTTTCCTTTAAAGGAAAAAAAGTGGTCACAGGTATCAGTTTGGCCACTCGGAACTAGTGGGTATGTCTGTCTTACTGTGTTTCACTCCCTTCCCTTAGAAAAAATAAAACAGGGACATTGCGGGGATAGATGAGTGCTTATGGAGCACTGATACTTGTGTGGTGGGTACAACAGATGAGTGATTCTGCTTCATGAGGTTGGAATTGCATGTGGTCGACAAGGCTTGAGGCTGAGAGGTGATGAAAAAAACTGCACACTTGCTTGTTAAGTATCTGTGCAACATAATAAGGATGCAGTTCTGTGGAAACAGTCAATAAGGTTGTATCAGAACGCACCTGCATTGCGGAGCCAAATTATGGTGACATAGATGACCTTAATTCTGGCATTTCCAAATTCGCTAGTGCTTTCTCATGAGCCTTTTGTATTCTTTTGATTTTAGCTTTTGCATGTTATCACTATACTAGGAAACCCCTTGTTAATGTTTTATTGTTTTGCTGGTCTTTTTGCTAATGGTGACTGATTTCAAAAATTGGTAGACAAGGTCTTAGGCCTGATGTTGTTCAATGATTTGGAGGTCAACAGAAAGTCGTGGCTGATAATTTACAGATAGAAGCAATGCTGGTGAATAGCTGAAAAAAAAATAGGGAAGCTTTATGTGGTTGTTAAACTGGAACTATTCAAGCAAAATGTATTTTAATACAGCCCAATGGAAGATTTAGCCTTTTGGATAATACTGTGTGACTTCTCCAGCAGTCAGGGAGTGAGGCCTAGGTGTTTGGACACAGTGGAAAACAGTATCAGACAGAAGTGTCCTGTTGGGTACTATTGAATGTCTTTAATCTAAAGATAAGGGATATGAGGAAACAGTATCCTGGAAAGCAATGACTGTGAAAAAGACTTTTAGGAATTAAGTGACATCATGTGAGCTCCCAGTGTGAGGCTGTGACAGAAGAGGGTGATTGCAATTGTTGAAAGCATAAAAGCTGGAGTCATTAAAAGAAGACAGGCAACTTGTGAAGCATGCTGAAATACCACAAGATCATGGGTTTGGTATTTTTAAAAGATCATCTGGAAAAATGGTGAGAGCATTTAAAAATACTTGCTGCCTTGCCACGAGAGTATGATTTTCTGTAGCCTTATCAAGCCACCAAGTGACTGAAGGACTGTGGAAATAAGCTGACTAAGATCTCTGAGTGTAGCTGATAGATTTGATAGTATGCATGCTAGTAGTGTAAATTGATAAATGGAAGCATAATGTTAACTTTTGTATAGGAGTTGATGCTGGGTGTAGAAGTGTGGAAGCAGAGGTACAATTCGTGTGCTTTCATTTGGCATCTTCATAGTCGCTGGCTTTATTTAGGTCTTATCCAAGTTTTCTAGCTGTGTTTCTTGGATGTCAGTTCTGTCTCCTTTCCCCTGCCTCTTACAAAATATTAGCAAGAAGATGTTTAACTTCAGCTTTAAAAAAAATAGGGGAATGCAAGGGTTAAATTAGCATTTATCATGAACTGTGCATCTGTTATTATGCTATGCTGGCATTAGTTACTTCATTAACTCTGCATTGCAAAGGCAGTACATTTCTTTCCTTGCTAAATGAACTGCTGACTCTGACAGCCTAAACTTACTGTTATCATCTAGTATAACTTCAGACCCTCCTGATATGATTTTTTTTTTTTTTAACTTGTGGTCTCACTTGTATTTGTAGCCTATCAGAAGGAGCAAGGGCTCAATTAACTTCGAAGACTAATCTCAGTAGATACTAGAAATTTGAATTCTCAAAGCCATGTAAAAGCGTACATAGTTTTCACAACTGTGATACTGATTAATTAAGCACTTGATTGAAAAATGCTGTTAATCCATGCTAGGCAATTTTACTATGAGCTGGTATTGCAGATGGTATTTTATCTCATAACAGCATCTGATGAATGAGGCGGAACATTCCATGAAAAGTGGAAAAAAATATGGCACTGTGTGCCACAGAGTTGTAGTCTAGTTGCTATAAGCATCATTTTGTTTATGAGTCATCATGATGACTTTCATATGGGAGCAGAATTAGAATGGTACATCCACCTTTCACTGGCATTTCATAATTTTTAAGGGTGTTTCTGTCTAACATGAACATTCTCTGAATGTCTCACTTTATTTCCCTGCAGATTCCCTATAAAAAGAAAGGATTATAAACATTGAAAGGGGTTACTTTTGATCTCTGGCATATGGCTGAGTACTAAGTTAACTATTTATATGAAGAGATACACCTCTGTGTTATTAAGAATATGTTCTCCTAGGCTGTCTAAATTTGCAGAGCCATAACAAGCAGCTGTAGGGATGTTGTGTCACACTGTCAATGGGAATGCTGCAGTCATTTCTGTTACTTGCTCTCAGAAAGAATACAGTGGAAGTAGTGGTAGTTAAGAAGCACAGTGGGGACAAAAGATTAAAACCAGATATTAAACAGAGGGGAGAAAAATCAATTATTTCATATAGCTTTTTGTTCATCCTTAGCAAGGAGCACTCCCAACTTTTCCTCTCCCCAGCCAGGAGAATTTCACTGAGGTAGAATACCTCAGTGAAATGCTGCTAGTGTCAGATGCAATGTTCTCATTATCCATATAGATTTAACATGTTTTTGAATCCATATTTGCCCACTAGAGGGCTGATTGCATCTTCCCCTTTAATATTTGATGTTGTCTGAGGCAGAATGCAAAGCCCTTAATTAAATGGATCATTTGTTCCCTTGAAAATGCCTGATACCACACACTACAAAACTCTCGGAAATGCAGCTTTCTGCTATATTCCAGGGCTTTTTTTAACTCATAAGGCTCATGAATTTGTTAATGCTACATAACATTCTTGCCCTCTCAGGGCTGATGCTGTTTAGATGATTGCAAAATGAGTCCTTGCAAGACTTTCTTTCTAAATGTTGTTTGAAAACCAATACTGGAATATCTATAGCTGCTAAATTCAGAGAAGAGGGGTTGGGGGGGGGGGCATGTTTTTGCTAACAGTCAGGTTTATCTTCCATTTTTATGCAAGTACCGAAGAGGTTTTGAAATACCTTCTTTATAATTTTATTTTGGAAATGGAAAAGGATGTTCAGTCTGTTTCTCTTCATTAAAGTTTATTCTAGGGAATTTCTGACCTGAAGGCAGATACCTGACAAAGCAAATAAGTAAAAGAAAGGATGCACAGAAGTTATGGGAAATAAAGTAGATGGCTTTATGGCACTACAGATTTAATGCATGGGACTATTTAGACTTGATGACATAGTAAAAGTTCATTAATTTTTCAGAACAGAATAGACTGTTTAAAATATACAGTCATGTGTACAGCACAGAAGAGATTAGTGCCCAGCATTGTATTTAAACTAGAGCAAAACTTTTAGAAAGGTATTTCTCTCAGGAAGGTAGCTGGATTCTCAAAATATCAATTGTAGGGGCCAAGTGATTGAGGCCATACTATAGCCTCCAAGCGTTGTTTCAAAGAGGCATTATTCTCGTGGTTGGAAAGATCCTATTTCCTCTTGGAATTTTTAACTTCTACTGTCACTTACTGTTTCTCATTATACCTTTCCTTGCTCATAAAACAAGCCCCTAGTAATTGATATTTTTCTCCCTATATAGATTTATATGGGTATTGACCAAGCTATCTTCTAAGCTTTTCTCCAAACCTAGATAGACTGGGCTCAGTGAACCTTTACTGCGAAGCCAATTTTCCACATGCCATCATTCTTTAAGTTTGCTGAACTTGTCTGAGTTTTTCAATAATTGTTGACTATGTGGACTTCAGAATTAGACATGCTGTTGCAAGAATAGTCACACCATTCCTGTTTACAGAAATGATACCTGCTATTCCCCTTTGTTTTGGTTAGCCATATTAGCACAGCATCGTACTGGGAGCTTGTTCTCAATTGAATGGTTCCTTATCAGCGGGCTGATATTGTGGAACAGAATTCAACTGAGAGTAATGGAAGTAAGCATCTGCTGAGAAGGAGCTTGATAAAAGTCATGCATGGGATTATGCTGTAATTGTTTGCATTAGCAGGGAACAGGACTTGGTGACTCAGAGGTATTTTTCAGTTCAATATTCACCTCAAAGTTCTTTCTAGTGTTGCTGCTTTCAAGGATACAATCCTCATCCTGTAAGTATGACTTGATACTGCAAAATGCATATGCTGTATTCAAGTCTAGCTTTAAACATTTCGGAAAGTCTGGAACAAACTGCACCAGTGTTTGGAGATAGTTGGGTTTATAAACTAAGAGCTACTTTTTTAAAAAGAGGATTCTGATGTTCCTTTTTATTCCTCATAGCTCTAATAGACCTAGGGATAAATAGCCAAATTGCTTCTGGTTGTTGATTCCGGAAGGGACTGGTGTGTGTGTGTGTGTGAGGGGGGATTTATGTAAGGATGTATTTAGCTTGTATGTTCTGTTAGGGTTTGCAATTAAAGTGGATTAAGAGAAAGATGAAGGTAGGAAACGTGAGAACAACTGTTAGAGATGATAATGAATGTAAAAGAATAATGATGGAGAGGAAAAAATGTTACGGCAAGTGTGTGGTAGAGTGCTTGCTAGAGAGGCATGGCTTCCAGTTAAATGGCTTAAAATCAAGCTGTGGCTTGGAAGGGCCTGTGGAAGTTAAGGTAGGTGCTGGATAAATATTGCCTACATTACATACGCTAATCATACTGCACACTTCATAAAACTTCTGGCTCCAGCGTAAATAGTCACAACAGTAGATGCAATGAAGTATCCTCCTGGGAGGAGACAGATATGGGGAAGAGCAGGATCAACTCTCTGTGGCTTGTAATACATGCAGAGACTTTCATCACTGACCAGTTTTGTAAACACTTGTAAAACTTGAGGAAATTCCCAGACAAAAACATAAGTCAACCTGCTGTGAATTCATGTTAGCCACCATTCTTCTGGGTGGCATTTTTTTCTCTCAAATGTGACCCTGGAAGTTCCAAGTGCAGGTTCAATTTTGTATTGTTTAATTGAAAAGTCCGCAAATGGAAAAACTAAATTCAGAGAAACCTTAACTCTGCCCCTTGGTTGGCACATATTTGGGGAAGAAAAAAAGAAAGACCAGTAACTTGGATGCAGCCTCTAACTCTGTCAAATTATCAACCACAAAAGCTTTTACCATCTTGAATTGTTAACAGTGCAAGCTTCTCTTAACAGCCTGGTGTCATGATGGAGGAACAGTTTTTAACAGCAGCATCCATAGCAGATAGATACCAACTGCTTCTTCCTGTTCGAAGAGTCTGCGTGTTATCAAATACGTTTCTGATCATTATGGGAACAGATGGGTCCAAACTCCTAGACAAAACATTTTGCATCACATCAGTAAGGTAGAAATGATGAAAGCCCATTAGACCAGTGAAATACCACATTTGATATCCAGAGTATCTTTGTGAGACCCACTAGGAAAGCAGCACTGTTGTTATTTTCAGCATTTTGTATTCTAAATACTCAAGTGTTTTTTCCAAAATCGGGAGCAGAGTTAGGTGGGTTTGGTCATAACTGACTTTGCAGTACATGGAATTAACTTTTATTATGAAGATGAACCTTAACCTGGGATTTCCAGGTTCTCCAACCTTTTTTTGACTGAAATAAATCATAGATGAACAAAGTGGGGTTTTGTCTGGGAATTGTTATTCCTGTCCCCTTCAGATTGCTGTTGAAAAATTTCCGAAGTGCTGCCCTGTCTCCCTTGTAAGCCTATTAACCTCTTTGATTCTTCCAAGACCTTTACTTGTCTGGCTGCAAGGTCTCATTTGGTCTCTTCTGCCAGTTCCTAGCTTAAGTTTGTCCCCCTGGGACTGGAGTATTCGCAGCCAAGCACAGTGTCCCAGGTGAAACCTCCCCAGAACCATATAGCGAGAAAACGTCCCTTCTTCACTCAGTGTGGAAGACCCCGTCCAGTTAGAGTTGATACATATTGGGGCTTGCCCCCGTGTGACACTGTCTCTTCCCCTCGCCCCGGTCCCAGGTGCCGGATGTGTTCGCTGACCTTCTACTCCAAGTCGGAGATGCAGATCCACTCCAAGTCCCACACGGAGACAAAGCCACACAAGTGTCCTCACTGCTCCAAGAGCTTCGCCAACAGCTCCTACCTGGCCCAGCACATTCGCATCCACTCAGGGGCCAAGCCCTACACGTGCAGCTACTGCCAGAAGGCCTTCCGCCAGCTCTCCCACCTGCAGCAGCACACACGGTAAGGGCCAGAGGAGGCTGGGGGCCCTCCGCATTGCATGTTGCCGTCATCCCAGCATGCTGTGAGCACCCTCAGTGGGCGACTGCCTGGGGAGACCTTGCTGTTTTCCGCAGGCTGGTCAGGTCTCGTACACGACAAACCGGCAGTAGTGGTATCCAACACATGAGACTTGTCACTTGCTGTGAGGGGCTGGGCGTGCACAGAGGTTAGCGCTGCTCACTCTAAGGGGCATCTGCAATGGAGTGACGCTTTCTGACAGAAGTAGGGCTGGTTGTGTCAGAGTGAGAGTAGAGTGGGTGTAGGAGGACTGTTCCCTGTCACCCCAGTGTAGTTCTGCCAAACATCTCAGTCCAGGCTTGCAGCCCCCCTGCTATTTCAGCCATAGGCTTTCCACACACAGCTCTGCCAATGCCCCTCAGTCCAAACTCTATAGTTCCTCTCTCTGGATCCTCTCCCGGTGCGGACAGACCATGGTCTCTTGAATCCAAGGGGAGCACGGTTTGAGACCGAGCGAGCTCATGCCATGTTTGGAGTTCCTCCGTGTAGCAGATAGAGTGGTGCTGTCCCACCCCCTTTGTGCCCTCATTCCATCAGCACTAGCCAGATGGCGGTCGTGTCCAACTGCTGCTGCTCCTCCTCCTCTTCGGCAGGATCCACTCCAAGCTCCACACGGCGATTGTCAAGCCGCACAAGTGTCCTCACTGCTCCAAGAGCTTCGCCAACACATCCTACCTGGCCCAGCACCTCCGCATCCACTCGGGGGCCAAGCCCTACACCTGCCGCTACTGCCAGAAGGCCTTCCGCCAGCTCTCCCACCTGCAGCAGCACACACGGTAAGGGCCAGAGGAGGCTGGGGGCCTGGCCCTGGCCCCCCCACGCTGCCGGCATGCACCTGTGGAGCACGCGCGCCAAGCATGCGGGGGGCGGGCGGGGAATGCGGCCGGCTGCACCCTCAGAAGGAGGTGACCCACCAGAGTGGACGGAGTGGAGGCTGCGCAGGAGACACTGACCACGTCAGGGCTGAGGGGGGCACGGGCGGTCCCTGGGGATCCTTGGTCTTGCACCGTGGGGGGCACAGAGAGAGAGCGATAGAGAGAGAGGCATTGGCTGTAGGGGATCCCAGCCTGGCACCACGGGGGTTGGACTGAGTGTGTGGAAGCTTCTGGCATTGCAGGGGGACAGGGACAGATGAACACTGTAGGTGATCTCAGCCTGATAATGTAAAGGGAAGAGTGTTGGAGTGTCTATCCTGAGAAGGAACAGAGCTACTTTCTTGGTACTGCAGAAGCAAGAGAACAGATTCCTCTTGGTCATATGGGACTCCTGAGCTTGGAGCAGGGAGCCTGGCCCTCCCAGACCCCTTCCCAACCCATTTTCAGGTGGCCCACATGGCGAGCTGGCCAGGCGTTCATAAGCTCTTGTTCCTCAGTCCTAGTCACTCTCTGAAATCTGCTTGACTGCTTATCTTCTCTAACTTCTAGCTGGACACAGGAGCTGGGCAGAGCTCTCTTTGTTCAGATAGAACAGCATCTGGAGGCAACATCATCCCCTTCCCTGCTCTCCTGAGTGGCTGTGAGATTTGATCACAGCATCAGGCCCTGGCAGTCTGCCCTGCCTGTCTGCTCACTGCCTCCCGTTTGTGCTCTTCCTCCTCAACAGTATCCACACCGGGGACCGACCCTACAAATGCGCTCACCCTGGGTGTGAAAAGGCTTTCACCCAGCTTTCCAACCTGCAGGTAAGGGGCTGGGCCTGTCCTGCTCACCAGTGGGGGTGGCAAGGGTGGCTGTCAGGTGGGAGGAGAGGCTACTTGCCTGTGGTGGAGGAGATGGAGAAATTGGGGCAGCTGGGAGGAGAGTGAAAGAATACAGAAAAGCCATTGAAGCCCTCAGCGGGGGAAAGATTCCTGGCTTTTGTGGCACTAGTGACCCAAAGAAGTCACATAAACAGTCACATCCTGTAAAATTGTAAACTTGACTTGAAAGCGGTGAGACCTTGGTAAAGTTCCTCCCATCTGTTCTGCAGAGTTTTCTAACTTAGCTGGGGCAAGACTTTTGCTAAATGTCACGCAGAATAAAATCTGGGTATCCGATTGTTTTTTTTTGTTTGTTCTACAATGAAACGGAGGGCATAAGAGTAAGGGTTTAGGGAAGCACAGGTGTTGTGTCCTGTTGCAGTATCCTGGAAGAGGGGAATTGTAGGGTGTGCCAAATGGCAAAGAGCTGTAAATGCCTGTGAGCAGTTAAAGCAGATCCTGGCCTGAAGGGCAGTGACAGATGTGGGGAGCAAATGTGTAGTGAGGCAGAAGAGGAGAGAAAAGGAAAAGACTTGAGAAAGAGTTGCGTGGAGACTGAGAAGATGCGGGTTGTGGAGAGTTAGGAGACACTGCTCTTCAAATGCCTAGTGTACCTTAGAAAAAACGGCATCTGTGGGGAAGATGTGGTGAGCTGGAGGGAGAAGCTCTGTCCCCTATGCTAGGAGACAGGCGTACCTCCCTCAGCGGGCGGGAGCCTGGGGAGCTTGGGGCCTGGCTGGAAGGGGGTGTCAGAGGTAAAACCTTCTCCAGTACTAATACTCACTTCCCTCCCTGCGCTTGCTTTCTCTTTCCTCTGCCCCGCTGCCGCCCCCCAGTCCCACAGACGGCAGCACAACAAAGACAAACCTTTCAAGTGCCACAACTGCCACCGTGCATACACGGATGCTGCCTCTTTGGAGGTACACCTGGCTACACACACGGTGAAACACGCCAAGGTCTACACCTGCTCCATCTGCAGCCGGGCCTACACCTCGGTGAGTGCTTGCCATCCTGGAGGGTAGCAGAAGTGGACACGCTTTCCAGGGAGTAGCTCCTCCAGATCCAACGGGAGCAGCCCCCTGAGCTGTCGTGTCCCTCCCCCTTGGCTTTGGCTTTTGCGAATGTCGTCCCCTACTCTCACGCCATTCTTCCCGTTGCAGGAGACGTACCTGATGAAGCACATGCGGAAACACAACATCCCTGACCCACAGCAGCAGGTGGTTCAGGCGCAAGCCCAGGCCTCTCAGCAGCAGCAGCACTTCCAGCCGCAGGGCGGGGGGGCAGCAGGGGGCCCTTCTGGAGACACTAACCAACCCAACCCTCCCCCCCAGTGCTCCTTTGACCTGACTCCTTACAAGACTTCAGAGCATCACAAGGACATCTGCCTCACTGTCAGCACCAGCGCCATCCAAGTGGAGCACCTCTCCAGCTCCTAGAGAGACCTCAACCCAGGGAGCAGAAAGCCTCTTGTGCATAGCCTGCGCCCAGGGGCACCGCTTGTGCAGCGGCCCTCCTCGTGCAACAGTCTCCAGCCTCTCCTCCTGCAACAGCCTCTTCTGGCTGTGTAACCCTGTTCATGGCAGCCCCTCGAACAACAGCCTGTCTCAAGGGGGTGCTCCTTCTGTGCAACAGCCTGCCTGGTAGGAGGATGCTTCCTTGTGCAAGAGCCCCTTTCCTGTGCTGGGATCACTTCTTCATGCAAGAGCCCCTCCTTTCAAACCCAAAGAAAGGCCCCCGTTTTGCCTTCTCTCTCACTGTAGGATGCATATGAAGGGGGGTTGCGTGTTGAGACATGCGTGGTGGATGGGATGGAGAGACGGTCCTTGTACGTACAGGGGCTCGGACACATGTTTTCAGCAGGCCACAGAAGAATGTGGCAGGGTTCACAGCTGGATGGGGTTCTTTGAGGATTTCCTTGAGTGTCTGAGAGAAATATCCATTCCTGTCCCTCCTGCTTGTGAAAGGGAGGAGGGGTCACTCGTCCCGCCCCAAGGACTGGATGGGAGAAACCTTCTCCCCAGTGGAAGGTGAGACCAGTGTGGGGGGAGAGGGTGAGGCATGTTCTCTGGGCCAGACAGGTGCCTGCACTGCCCGAGGGCTGTGGAGTATTGCACTCTTTCTCCTCCCCTGGTGGAGAGCAATAGAGAGGATTCTGTCTGAACTGGCTGCTGCCTCTCTCTCCTAGCTGTCTGAGCAGCACGATGGCCAAGGCCCCGTAGGAATGTGGGTTCCTGCTCATTGCTCTTCCTGCCCGTTGTGGATGATGTTCTAGCAGCTTGTACTCCTCCTCCTCTCCCTCCTGCTTCCCCCCCACCTCCTCAGAAAAGCCTGCAGGCATCAACAACAAACCAAAAAGCAACTGGAGGGAGGGTAAGAGACTGCCAAAATAATCATTGCCCTTTTCTCTACTCCCTTTCCTGAAAGGCGGAACGACAGCAGTTCTGACTCTCACACGCCTGTCCTGCCCCCAGTTTCCCAGAGGGGAGGAGGAGGAGGAATAGACCAGTCTTTTCAAGGAGCCAGCAGGAGGCAGGGAAAGGCTAGCTTCTCCTGCTCACCTCCCATCAGAGTGCTCTCCCAGGCTCCCTCTTGCCAAGACGGGCTGGACTCACATGGCAGTGGTGGCCTCTTCTGGACCCTGGTCATGGGAGAGAATCCCCAAAAGGTGGACAGTGGAGAGAAGGGGATGAAGATCCCCACAGAGAGACCAATCTAATGAGAAGGGGGAGCCAACAAGAATAAACTGAAGGCCCCTTGAATTTATATATATATATATATATAAATATCTATTCCCCACCCCTGGCCCGCTCTGTCCTTGCTGTAACTGTTTCTATCTCTGTGTTTATAAAACGCATTATCCTGGCGAATTTTTATTTTCAATCTTCGTTTGTTTTTCCCTTTCTCTTCGTCTTCAATTCTCCTTCCCTTTTTTTTTTTTATTGGTCCACATGACTACTAGTCTTGTGTGTCACTTGTTAGTTTCTTTGGATCATGGAGGCTGACTCGGAAGAGAATGAGAAGGCAAGGGAAAAAGCATGTGTTGTTGGGATTTAAAATCAATCACCCACCCAAAGCCTATAGAATCCTAGACTTCTGTATGAACAACCAATAGGGGCTTTTTTTTTTTTTAACCACCTTGTATAGAAATAAATTGGTGTAAAAGGCTCCTTGAAGGTGCTGCTGTGAGCACCCTGCCCCTGTGACGTGTGTTCCTTCCCCCTGTACCAGACCACTGCACGAGCATCTTGCTGCTGTGAGTCCCGAGCGGCTGTGCGGGTGGACGCGAGGGTAGCACATCCCTGCCTTTGGGCAGCCTTGTGGTTTGCACGAGGAAAGCGAGGAGCTCTGCCCTCTGTGCTTTGCACCTCTGGAGCCTGTGGCAGAAACCTTTTTCTCTGCATTTAGTCACCAGGATTGGCTGCGAACGGTTGGAGTGTTTTGTAGATCCATAGGTTAGGCTAGAAGAAGCTGTCTGATTTGACTCCTGCATTTCATAGGTGACATTTCAACCCATTTATCCTGTATTGAGCCCCAGGAACTAATGTGTATTTGGAGTGTGTGTTGACAAAATGCATTGGCTTGGTTTTGAGGCATTGGGACACACAGAATCCCTTCCATTGGTAGCCTGCTGCAAGGGCTTCATGTTCTCGCTGTTTAAATATTTAAGCCCGATTTCTCCTTTGGATCTGTTTGGCTTTGGCTTCCAGTTACTAGTTCTGGATACATCCATCCCACTGATTCAGAGACCCTTAGAGCACAGTGGGGCTTTTTCCCCTGGACTGGTATTTAAACACTGTAATATCCCTTCTCAGTCCACTTTTTGACAAATAGGTGGAACTCCTTAAACCTTCCACTGTAAGGGATTTCCTCCAGTCCATGAATTATTCTTGTCTTTTCTTTCTACATCTTGTCAAATTTTTCAGTATCTTGTAAAAATGTTCCTTTTGGAATTGAGTGTTCAAGCCCTGGTGCCATGGACAAGGTCCCCCTGCCCTTTGCCTTAAGTCTGCAGAGGATTGCGTTTGCCCTTTTCTCGCAGCATTATATGGGAGCTCACATTAGCTGCTTGTCTGGTGTGACCCCTAGATCATCCGAAGTCTCGGCTTTCCGTGCTAGTGTTTCCCCCTTTCTACAGGTATGGTCCGAGTTCTTATTTCCTAGATACTTAACGTGAGGCTGTATCGAAGTCCAGTTTGTGTGAATGGACCTGGCTTACTGATGGTCCAGGTTACTCGACGCTTTCCCAGGTTTGTCACCCACAAACTGTATCAGTTGTTATTTTTTACTTTTGGATCCAGGTTGAAAATGCTATATTGCATCTGACCTACACTGACGTGAAAAGCATCATTCAGTGCAACTTTTTATTAGCTTCTTGTTGAGACTTGCAGGTTAGGCATTTCTTAATCCTCTTAGTATGTGATTATGTACAGTAAATCTTTTTGACTTATGGTGCTAGGTCAATGCCTTACAAAAATTTAAGTATGTTGCACCTATGCAGTCCCCTTTGTTAAACCAAATGTATAATGATGTCATCTAAGAATGAGATTAAGGTTTGGGTTTTTTCTTTTTTCTACAAAATCTATATTTCGTAAAACCTTTGGATTATAGGTTTTATTTTTCATTCATTCATTCTTCATCTCAACAGCTTTTCCATAATTTTGACATTGAATCACTTCATTTGCCTTTTGGGAATACTGTCATGAATGTCTTAAGGTATTTCTCTAATATCCCAAGTTTAATTAAAATTGGAATCAATGGGCTAGAGAGCTTGTTAGTGAACTCTTTTAGGACTCCTGTTTCCTTGCTGACTTAAAAATATACATCCCTACTAGGTGTTGTCTGATTCCTACTTTGATACTAAGGTACTGGATAGAAGTTGCTATTTTTGTACGACTGCACATCCTGTTTCTTTCTGAATATGGAATTGGAAGTATTTCTTGACCGATTGCCCCTGCTCTGTGTCACTAGGATTTTCACCATTTTTATCTCGCATGGATCAGTACTGTTAGTAAGATTTCTTGTTTATTTTTTATTTAAAGAAAGGAATGAAAGATCCACAATCCCTTTCCTATTACCAGTAGTTTTGCTAACCACAAAGCTTTCCTTAACAATTTTCTCTGTTTTATAATGTCTAATTTATGTTGGTTGCTGTCTGGCCTTCCTCTTTTCTGTGTGTTATGTTTCAGGGTTTTTTTTAAATTGTTTCTTCTTGCTCACAGACTTTCTCGCTGAACCCAGGATGAGCTTTTACCAAAAGTTATCCTCTTTCTTGATTGTGGAATTAGGGCTTTTTTGGCCACATAATAATTTTTTCTTACAGAAGAGTTTCATTCACATTTTTCTGCCTTAATTCTTTTTTCTCATGGACAACACAGTTTATAGTTTTGCTCACCTTGGAAATCAGCACAGATTCAGCACAGGTTTATTACTGCTTGTGGCTCTCCTCTGCATGTCCATAATCCATATGAACAGGACAAAATTGCCAGTTTCATAGAATCATAGAGCAGTTTGGGTTGGAAGGGACCTTTAAAGGTCATCTAGTCCAACCCCCCCTGCAATAAGCAGGGACATCTTCAACTAGATCAGGTTGCTCAGAGACCTGCTCAAGTTATTATCTTGTCTTGTATGCATCACCTTGAAGTCTGAAAAATTGACTTGTTTTGGGTGCAGTGTCGTGTATTAAGAAAGCTACAGTTTTAAAAGTTGGAAAGGTGTTTTGCCAACTGATTGAATTCCCTGGGGAATAGCTCACAAGTTAAAATTCTTTGCAGTGGTTTCTCATTTTATATGTTCAAGGTGCTTGAAATCGCCTTTCCTGGTCCCTGGTTTGATGTGTTGTTTTCTAACGTTTGCTATCCTTCCCCTTCTTGGCATCTGTTAACTCGCCTGGGGATCCATATGTATGTGTACAATTCCTGTGTTATCAGTTATTTCAAAGGTGTTATTGCTTGTGTTTGTGCACTTTACCACTGCTCCTATAGCTTTTACTGTCGCCCAGGAAGAAGCTAATGATTTTTTTAATAAGGGACTTTCCCATCAGGTTTCAGAAATGCCACTTTATTCCAGGTCTCTTTTTTTTTCCTCATCAATTAAAATTTCTTACTTCTCTGTTTACCCAGAGTCCTGTTGCTGGTGTAGAAATAATTGAAGATACCTTACTCTCATTATCTTTGTCACTTATTTGAGTTTGGATTAGGTCATCTTCTTTGGATTCCTGAGGCTGTTTAACATATTCAAGGTGCTTCAGGTGGTTTAAAAAGTATAGTTGCTACTTGTGGCATGCAAAATGTAACATCTATACAAAATTCTTCCCTCTTGAGATGAAGCCTCGGGTTCCACAGTCTGCAGCTTTTCAACTTGGTGCACTCAAGCCAACAACAGTTCAATTATTTAACTCCCACTCACAAGAGTGGAAGATTCTGTAACAAGATCCCATGGTCCTTCCTCTTCAGCTCCCTCAGTTCTTTGACCCTGCATTTTCTTTGTGATGCCAATCCATTTGTTTCTGTACGTCTGTACCCAAGAAGACTTGACAATGACTCTGGAGCTCTGTGTTAGGTTGCATCTTGTATCTTTGCTGGAAGGTGGTAGCACTTTTTCTTCTCATCCTTTACTGAATCGGTTGTCTGTTCTTAGCTGGATTTTGCAAATTATCGTTGCTTTAAAAGGAAACATCATGTAGGCTGGAAATCATTTAGAAAAGTCACCCACAAACAGTAACTGAATCTCAGCCGTGACTAATGATAGTATTGCTGGTCTATAATTCAGTTAAATCTTCAAGAAAGATTTAAGACTTTCATAATTTAAAGCCTTATGGTTAATTAACCACATCCGTTATTAGAGTTTTTTGTTGGTTATCACTGCCATTAAAACTGCCATTCTATTTTACTGCTTTTTTTTTTTAATCCATAGGGTCTTGTTATGCCTTTGTTCAGTACCTTAAAGTCTTCTGCTATAAGAAGTCTTTTTTTCTTTTGTAATGAATTACAGACCATGATCAAGTCACTGCATTCATCTTTCCAAACAGCTAAATTAAATTGAGCTGTTTTAGGTGTCTCACACTAAGGCTTGGCTACATCCTGTAGTACTTACCTACTGCCTTTCTTTTTCCTTTATGAATGACCAGGCTGTGTAGTGTTCAGTTATAAGTCTTGCTACATTAGGCCTAGACGGTTATCTTGAGCCACCAAACTTACATTGCCATAAAAGGATATGTAGTTCTTTTAATGAGGTCTTTTTCTTTAAATTAAAACAAATGGCATTATGTTTCTTTTCTTAGCTGAGTGCAACCCATATCAACTACACTGTGATTTTGCCAAATCAGTGTTAGGTTAACTGGCTTACAACAACCTGAATGATCCCTTTTACTTTTCCAATACTTTTTAAGTAAAAGTATTTGCTGGTCTTGTGGAACACATTCAGAGCTCTAAAGTTGTTTGGAAAAGAAAGCCCATTGCTTCCATCTGCTTGCCAGATAATTCTTTTAAAATTATTGATTGTGAGTTTCTAGCTATGCAACTTCTAGGATGTTTTATTTGATGGGTAGAACTAAACATCCTCCCAAATCTCACTGGCAATAGGTAATATTTCATTACTTCACACATGTCTACATCATCCAACTTTCTTCCTAATATAGAATATAATTATGAGATTCTGCCTGTCTTCTATATTTTTATTGATTATTTTATCATCTTTATATCAACTAAAGGATATATATCATGTTTAGGATTTTCTTCTAATATTTTGCAGGTAATGTACCCGAAAGCTGCCCAAGTTTACTAGTGCAGTTTCAGAACATAGAATGAAATTGCTCTGTACATTTCCTTAACTACAAGATAGGTACCTGTTCAATCGTCATTTCAGGTACAACAGATTAAATTTGTGTGCATGGTTTCTTGTTTCTGTATAGTAGAACACCAAAGTACTAGAGAGATGTAGTAACTTGGTCCAACAAACATTTCGATTTCATGTAGTGTCTATGTAATGAAAAAAAAAAACTGCAAGAAAAGAAATCATGACACCAAAGAACTAGAGTCTATGCCTAGTTTTGCTACTGAATTAGGATACGTTTTTGGAGTGTGGACACAGCTATAATTTGGGGCCTTTGGTGGCATCCTCTTTCACTTGTAAAGCTGATTAACCACCTTGGGGGCAAGTGCTGCAGATCAATTGTTTGATGTTTGTGAGAATGACATGTGGGTACATCCAGTCTTCCCTGAAGAGAAGGAAATGCAGAGCAGGGACCTCTGAACTGAGAATGTTAAAGAGTGAGAAGAGCTGAATGTGTACCTCTACAGCAAAAAGGGAACCAAACAAGACTCTGAAGTTGTAGGCCTCCTGCTGGGGTATGCATAAAGATCCCTCTCAAGCACGGGTCTTTACCTTGTGGTCCTTCAACATTTAAGAGGTCTGTAAGGTAACTGAAAAGCTAGAGGCTTAAATTTGGTATGCAGATGTTTACATTTCCAAGGGAAAATACACAGGCATCTGTAGATCAATAAAGGTTGAGAACCACTACTCTAGACTACTTCAGTAGGCTGTTTAGCTTCCCTTTGAGAGATGTGTAGGCCCTTCTGGGCAGTACACCCACCCATCAGTCAGGTCTTTCATGTAACTAGGAGGTATTTACCAGTTTAACTATAGGATGTAATTG
>NW_008824032.1:1184781-1186879 GCF_000699105.1 Pygoscelis adeliae
GGGGAGGGGGGTTTAGTGTGGGGTAACCATTGGAGTTAGCATATGTGGCTTTGTTACTACAGCAGTTACCTGAGTATCAATATTTGAGGCTGGGTGGGGGGTAGATGTAAATAGTCATGTACCTCTGGAGCATATTCCAGTTGGGGAAGCATCTTCCTGTGAAATCATCTGTACCCATGCTAGGACTTCCACTTGCAGAAGTGTTTAAAAAATATCACACCTCTCACCAAATAACTACCGTGGTAACACTCCATCTGTGGGTGAGGATGCTTCTGGAACCCTGAGAGATGCACTTCTCCATGAACCTCGGTGCCTCGGCTTTCTAAAGAAAGCAAAAATAGAGAGACAGCAAACTTCTAGATTCAGAGCTCAGGAACTATTTTTTGCTGGATTGGAAGAATTTCTACTGCCATGAGACCACACAGGTACACAAAACTGCCTCTTCCCTTTGTTTTCCAACTTCACAGTGGCAGTTAATGAAGTTAAACGTACATTTGTACACTTTACTAAGGTTTACCATTTAGCTTTTAGGCAAGTGTCTCCTCTTTTCCCTGTCTTTCGTATCAGCAGTGGCAACAAGCCCAGGGGGAGCTTGTCTTTCCATTTCAGTGGTCTAGTATTTTGACATCTCCCTAGCCTTGGCTTGGAGGGTAAGATGGGATTCCCAAGTGGTCTCTTAACCAAATTGGCGATGTCTAAGAATGCGTTTCTTAACATCAGCTCCGTTCAGCCTGGTAGCTCTAAGCAGGATGCATTTGGTGGATTCTGGTTTAGTACTGTGACAGGGCATAGGGAGCAGATTTTTTTTTTTTATGTAACAGCCACATGCTTCTCCCTAATTAAGAGTGTAAGGCAATTTATACAAGAATTTTGAAGTACTTTAAAAACGAAGTGAGGCTTAACAATAATGTTCAGCTAACTGAAGCCAGCTGCTTCACACAAGAACTGAATAAGAAATGTGTTTTGAATAATTAAAAATATGTCATAAATAATTTAAATGACTATAGGAATAGACTGGAAAACACTGCATCTTCAGAACACAGTCATCTCTGAATTAACAAAATAGTGTAACAGCAAGATGGTTGATAGTTCAAACAGCTGCAATTCAGTTTTATAACGGCCTCTCAGTGTTGCATTGCAGGCTGCTGGAAGACTTAATCCCGGTATATCCATATAAATAAAGGCACGGTGCCTTGGAAGATCTTTGGGAAAAAAGAGAAGAAACAACTCCGGTCACTTCTCCTCATGGCCAAAATCTAGCAACAAGCAGTCCTAAGCAATGACCGTTGTTAAACAGTCTATCAGGAAAAAACAGAACAATGTAGGTGAGTGGACAGGAGAAAGGCAGATGAAGCGTAACATTTGCCAAACCAACCTAGCGCCTCCTAAGCAGTATAGGATGCTAAATTAATGCTGACTTCTTGAAACAATCCTGAATATTATAGACTCTAAGGATCAAAAGAAGATAATTTTGTCTCAGTTCTTTTGTAATCGTGTGTGACCTCACCCTGTTGACCTAGCATGATACCATACCATGTCATGTGCAATCGCTAGCAAAGGACCATCTGGGGAAGGGTTCCTGAACTCTGTAGGAAGAGGATCTTTAACCTAGAAGTGAATCGTGGTATATGGTCATGAAAGGGGGTCTGGCAAGATGGAGAAAAGAGAACATGCTCACGTTTAACTTCATTTCATTGCTTTTTTGGTTTGTTGGATATGTTAAGTTTGTGCCACAATCATTTTACAGCAAAGACCGTCTGTTTATAACATAGCAGCAGCAGCTACTCGTCGCTGGCGAAATACCTGGTGAAGGGAAAGATACAGTGCCGTTAACAAACTAACGGCACTTCCTTACCCAGATTACCCAGCGGGAGTGCCCAGCCAGGCTGTTGAAAATTATTTGAAGCCTCGAAAAGACGAAGCCTGTTTTTTTTAGCACGGAGATGAAGGCAGCAGGTATTTACCCTCCCGCAGCTGGGGGGAGTCGGACCAAGGCAGCCCCGGGCCTGCTCTCCCCCGTGCCCTGCGGCGGTACCCGCCTCCTCCCCAGAACCAGCAGCGGAGCGGTCCCGGCTGGCGCCCTCCCTCCATCACCGCC
>NW_008824032.1:1187701-1204309 GCF_000699105.1 Pygoscelis adeliae
TCCCGGGGCAAACTGCAGGGCTGGTGAAATAAAGCCGAAAGTAATTTTTGTGTCTGTAGGGAGGTACTTTCGATAGATTCCTTTGCTGTCGTTTTAAAAGTGCAGTCCTGTTTTGCTGGTCGAAGAAGTGCTCTGTAAATACTAGTGGAGTTGGTGACATTATCTGAGCCCTCTTATGATATCATCCTGCCTTAAGGTGCTTATAACTTTGTCAAACTCAGACCTTTGGGGAATAAGACCTTGAATGCGTTTTTTTCCCCTGTGTTCTTAAAATAGACAGACTAATCAGAGGAGTTTTTTTGAAGGAAAAAAACTTCATTTTTTTTAAATGAAGGTTAAGATGTAGTAACCTGTTCTTTGATGAATGCTGTTTTCACGTTTTCTTTCTGATCTGGTGTCAACACTAGAAATGGGGGAGCATGGTGATGTGGTGGTGCGTTTAAAGCGTGGTAGTATTGGCAATGTGTCTTTTACTTTGCTATACCTGGCCAAGTTAAATCTCTTGCTATCTGCATATGCTTGGAAACATTGGAGCTTGGTTGTTCAGAAATTTCCCTAAATTCCTCCAGCTCAGAGTTGATACTGTGTTGATATGGAGACAAAGGATCTCATTCCTTGTGTCTGCAGTGCTCCTTTTGTCATTAGGAAAGGAAACCTCTTGTGAATTAAATTAAGAAAGTTCAAGAACCGTAATAAATTTCAGTGAAAGCTGAAAAGAAGCTGGAAGTGAACAGGCAAGGATCTAGGAGCTGTGAGGAAGGAGGGTGCAAAAACCAGGAAGAAGAGTTGGATGAGGAGGCAGATTGTTAGAGAGGAGCAAGGATTGCTGAGCAAAGATGTATGTTCTTCTGCTCTTCTCATTCTGTTGTGGGAGACTGCAGTTGACTGAGGCTCCTCAGCAAAGATGGCCAGGAGTTGGGAGAACGGGGGCTAGACAAGAGGGGAAAGAAGCAGATAGACAAGGAGTAAGTGTGTGGGGAGGATGCAGGGTTTTCCTACAGGAGAGCACAAGTGTATTTTGAGTAAGAACTGCAGTGTGAAGATAAAGGAGTGAAAGACTTGAGATTTGCAGATGCTAGGCAGGGATGAGAAAGATGCAGCACTGAGCGTGGAGTGGTATGGTAGATACCAAGTTGGAGAGAAAGGAAGCTGTAGATGTGCTTGGTGGCTAGAGAGTTGCTCCCACCAAAGTAAAACGCTTCTGGATCTCATCGCTGTCAGCTAAAATCAATGAATCCCCTGCAAACTCCTCTGTTCCCCTCTAGTACAAGCATGCAGAGAAGATTACAAACTCTTATTTTCTCTCTCAGCTGAGATGTGTGGTCCTGCAATTGAATTAGAGATTCTCATCCTGTTGAAGGTGGATATTAATATGGTGGTGTAGACTGTAATTTTTAAGGTGTCTTGCTTAAAAAAAAAAAAAAAGTAATGTGCACAATCTAAAAGTACTTAAAAAAATCTGACTACACAGATGTTAGGAAGAACAAGCAATCTTCGCTGCGATGGTTTAGCCTTTTTTGCATACTCTTAGAGCTCTTAAGGCCTTTTTCAATTTTGTCTGGTGTCCTGTATAGTATATGCAACATTACTTCCCTTTATTAGCTAATTGTAAGACAGTTGCTGTGCTAATTGTAAGACAGTTAATCTAGAGTTTCTTTCAGAAAAGCACATCATATGAATTGTAATACAGTCAAAGAGCATCCATCTCAGTCTTCAGTGAGTTAGTTTGCTGATGGGCTTTCCTGTCATGGTTTTGCGACTTTTGTCTGTAGTTAATTTTCACAGTTCCAATATTTAGTCATTGCACCTATAATGCCTTTTACCTGCCATGTTGAAGTGTCCCCTTATTAAAAGTTTCTTCCCTGTGTAGATTGTAATTGATTAAATCTTAACCTTCTTTCTGGTAACTTAGCAAAAAAAAAAAAAAGGCCTATGATATATTTTTCAGTTTTCTAATTAGCCATCTTGTTCTTCTCCAAGCCTGCTCTAATCTTTTGACAACCTACTTGAACTTCTGACTCTCTGAAAACGCATACAGTCCTTTAGTAACCAGTCTTCTTCATGGTACTAACTAAAGAAGTCAGGTTATTGTTCTTCTGTTGGGTATGTCCTTATCCCTGTTCACCATTGCATTTCAGCTGGGAGCTCGTATTCAGGTAACTATCTACTATGATATTGATATGATACAGTCTTTCTGTTTCTTAGAAATACGGTCCAGCATCCTTTATCCATCAGTTATATTTCTTATTTCTAAATATATTACCCTCCATAAGACTTGATGGAAAGTATCTGTTTGCAGCTGGGCTGTCTCTTGCTGTCCCAGTGGTCTGCTCCTTCCATTCTCATTCTTCCAGTCTGCATCTCACTTCCAAGTGACTAACTTTTCTTTCGTTGGATCAAGAACTGCTTCATGGGTGATTTGCATGAGTGATGCAGACACTGCTGATAGTTATCTGTAATGCATTCTAAAGCCTTATGTAGCCATTTCAAGTACTTTAAATATGGGTTTTTTTTCTTGTTCTAGCTTGTTATGCAAGATACTTTCTGACAGTATGCATCAAATCAAGTATTTGATGCAAGTTGTAGCTTAATCACTTAAAAAAATATTTTCACTAATGAAATGTATATTCTTACCAAAAAAGATGATCCAGTCAGGCAAGTTTGTTTTAACACTTAATCTACGTTTTCACCCTCATTTAATTCTTTGAGATGATTTCAGATCAGCTATTCCATTTCTTTTCGTGCCTGCTTGACAGCATTCAGTTTCCCCCTCGCTCCTTCCTCCCCCCCCTTTTTTTTTTAACATTATTTCAGTATTTTAAAAACATTCAATTCAGTTTTAAAGTAGTTCACTAATGTTCCAAAACTTCCTGAAAATGGATACACATAAATAGTCCAGAACCTTTGGTCAGCTCTTTTAAAAATGTCTAATATTTGCATTTGCTTCTTGGAATTGAATTCTTTTAGTATTGTAGTACTAATGCAGACACAGTTTTCAGTTGAATATTTTTTTCCTCCCACAGAGTTTCTCTTTCATATGGTTTACTGGCTGGATCTGCTCAGGGAATGAATGAGAAGTGTGTGATGGAAGAGGGCAGTTGTTTGTAGGACCTCTTCAAATCCTTGAAAAAAGGAAGGTGTATAATGAATTAAGTGAGGAGTGTAAGAAGAAAAAAGGTGGCCTCATGCTTGAAGCAGTTGAATACCACTCTGACAAAGTGAGTTTGATGTTTGTGTTTATTTTGGGGGTCACGCTTTTTACAGGTGCTCCTTGCGTAAATTGTGGTTCCCTCAAATTATGAGTGAAAATTTGTAGTCAGAGGAGCAGATGTGCAGAATGCTCATAGCTGCAACTGAAGTCTGCTTTGAACAGATAATTCTGAAAAGTCAGGCTATGTAGTATTTTTAGACGTTTCAAAAGGTGTGTTTGTAATGAGCTGGCCTTCTTGGCCTTAATCTCTTTGCCTCAGTAAACCTCTTGACCTTCATTTTAGTGGTAACGGAAGTGGGCTACTCCACAGCAGTGTTGTGAAAAAGCATTCTAATGTCACAGTAATGAATACCTTGAAAGGCTGATTACCAAGGCAGATTGACGTTTGGGTTGTGTATGTGTGACTCTGTATCAAGCAAAGAGAATAAAATACAACTTTGAATCACTGCTCAGTCACTGAGAATGAGAAATGCCTTGTAGGAAAGTGTCATACAGTTAGGTAATTAAAAACTGTATGTTAAAATACACGAGCGGTCTGACAAAGCTGTGCATACAGCCTCAGTTGTTTCAATTCATAAATTTTTAGTCCTCTACTTTGGACATCTAAAGTTCTTTCCCAGGAGATTTTTGTGGAATAGCCAAGTTAACAACAGTTCTCTTAGTAAAAGGTGTCTGGCAGTTTCTTACGTCTGGTATTTCAGTAGCTTTCAAGTCCTTGCTGTAATCTGAAACTGGGTTTAGACTTAGGATTAGACATGCCCTTGCCTTTGCTATAAGCTGTTAATTGCAAAGCATATCTGTCTGAAATGTGTTATGCTCCTAGCAGATGTTTTTGCAGCAGAAAAATATGCACATTCCTTCTGTGCTGAACATCCTGACAGAGGAACTCCGTATGTTGTCTACTCTGATCACCTTCCTTCATCCTACTGAAGCTGCCCCTTCAGTGACTATACTGAGCCAAAGGATTCGGGGAAGGGGAAGAGGAGGAATGTTTCTTGTTCCAGGTCTCATCTTCCTGAGTGTTTTCCTTTGAGCATGGCTCTTTCCTCAGTTCTCTTCAGTGGCTGAAGTTTAAGCATGAAAAGGTTTCCATTTCTTCAAATATTGTCTTCTTTCTGGTGTTTAAACCGTTTTATGCCTGCTTCTGATGGGAGGAAGCAAGATACTGAAGTGCCTTCCTTCACGCCAAGAAAGCAGTGCAACTTTAGTAGGGGAAAAACTATGGGTGTAAAGGAGTTAGAGATGTAGAAGGGAATGGAGGAAGAACAAGAAGGACAAAAACATAATGTTTTGTGATGAGAAGATTGAATGTGCATGAAGACTCATTAGAGAAGTTTGTGCTTGCTCAAACTTGAGTTACTGTACTTGGCTCAGTATTTGCTCTCGTACTGGGTTAGAAATACTGTAGTGGAGGCTTTGAGGGGGAGAAAGGAAGGGTGACTGATACAGATTTTCCAGAAGATGAGATGCAAACACTGAGTTTTCTTCATGTTTGGAATTTTCAAGAGGATCGCAGAGCTTCTTTGTAACAGGCATTGTTGAAGTACACGTGTTCAGAAAACAGTCCCAAATAGTTTTCTACAAGTCTCTGTTTATATGTCAATGTGCCATGAGTGTAGGGATTATCTTTATAGTAGAGGGAACTGCTGTGCAACCACATGTATTTTCTACCGTCAGTGCTTCCCTGTTTACCCACGTAGTGGGTATCAGAATAAAGTGAGTGTACTTAGTGACCATACACAAGTTTATCTTTTATGGCAACAGAACCAAGGCATGTACCTCTCCTCAACTGTCTGGTGCCTGAATTTATTATGAAATGACCTCTCTGCTCACCTACCTATGCTCTACTGCTGAGGACATGTCTGCCCAGTTGCTCAGATAGCTGAGGTGAATGGAAGGGTCATGTTTGTGGGTGTGCTTTCTGAAGCAATCAAACAGCACCTTCCCTGCTGGTTTCAGCCATCACTGTGTGTTCCTGCCTGGACTGATGAGGCTGTTGCTTTATTTGCCTTGCTGAATGGGGAGCACACGTTGTTCCAGTTGAGAACAACAGTGTGCCAGACTGGAAGTTCATTCAAATTTCCATATGGTTGAACTGGTCTGTTACTGAATAAATGTCAGCATAAAATGTTGGTAAGGAGTGGTAACAAAACAATAAAAAATGTTTTCACCTTCCCCCACCCCAAACCTCTGAGGAACTAGATTCTGCCAACATTTGGTCTAAATTAGACCTAAATGCTTGGGAGAGTCATCAGCAGAGGGCTAGTAACCTTGGTGAGCTTGAGAGGTAGAAGGATGTCACTGGCCTGTCTACTCAGATGGCTGCTTGATATTCATTCCATTGTCTTGGAGGCTAGCAGTCAGGACCTGTTCCAGGAGCAGACAGACATGAAGACATACCTGCCTCAGTGAAGAGGATGCTGGGGACAACAGACTTACATGAGGAGTCCTCAGCTGGTAAGTTAACATGGTACTGTGTAGTCATTTTCTTTTGGGTTTTTCCCCTTTTTTATACTGGTTAGGGAGGCATCAAGTTTCCCTTGCTCCTTCTATTTGCACATCTATTTGTCAATAGGCACATAGAGTTGCACCAGTTCAGGGCTTGTCAATACTAGAAAACTTATACCAGCATAAGCACAGAGCAACAGGAGCAGCATACACCCTCTTGAAAGTCATCTTTCTCCTAAAACTGACACGGGGATGTCCTTTCATTCCTTGATAACATTAGCTAACCCAGTGAAATAGGATTATTCTTTCGTAACAGCTATATCTGTCTGGATTTTCCTCTGTATAGCTTCATCAAATGAGAGTATGATGTGTATTGTCATCTTAATACTCTTCGAGGACGTGGGTGTGATGTCAGGACTTGCTGTAGGCTAGCCCTTGATTCTTTCCCAGTCCTGGCTGCATTCCAGATTCCCCAGCAGTTCTTTTATCTCTCACCTTACCTACTATCATTACTCTTATCCCCTCCCCAATGTCACATGCAGCTATACCCTCCCATTCTTGCCTCTAAAGTTTCTCACATCATACTTCAGATACGCAGATATCTTAATAAATTGTTTCTGTATTCAACACCATTTTAGTGTAGTGAAAGATGCCTTTCACCTTACTGAGACATTGGATTAGTTGCATCTGTGATGCAGCACACATGATCTGTGGAAAATTACAAAAGGTCTCATGCAGGGGAGAGGATTTGGTGATTCATAGGCATCATTTGTTTCTGTGTGAAAGCTACTGGCACAGCCCACACTAAGCTAATACATTTATTATTGTTAGCGACCAGTGTATTTAGAATTGATTTTGTTGTTGACTGGTATTTTTATCAGAGGTGATTCAAGATGGCTTTGCAAGACAAAGCATACTGCATTTTCTCTGCATTTCTTCACTTACCCAACAGCAAATCTGATGTGACCATTTTGGTGAACAGCCCTGTGATCTCTTTGGTGGTGGTCCCTGCCTTTGGAGATCTGTGACAGGCTGGAAATGCCTGGAGTGGTGCGAGTCTCATTTGACGTGTCAGTCTTCCAAGTCCTCCAAACTTCTGAAATCAAGGTTGATCTTCAACACAGCAATAAAGATCCCTTTTCTGAGACTTAACAACATTGCCAACCATTTTGGCTGTGGATGCTGTAGCACTGAACTAGTGTAATAAGACAAAGACAAAAAGAGCCCCTCCTTCCCTGAGGAAAGGGTCCACTCTTTGGGGGAGTATTAGGTTTCTGTGGCTGTTACATTGACTGTCGTTGCTGACTGATACCTGTTTCTTTGGACAGTGCCTGAAGTAGATGCACCTGCGTGGACTAGTGTGCAGTGCACTGGCTCAGAGCTTGGGGTATATGACATGGCCACAAAATTCCTGGGTGCCTGTGGCTAAGTCAGTCTACCATGCACCCGAGTACCCTGTTTGTAAAAATGTAGGTAGTATTATCCCTTACAGAGCTGTTGTGAGGATAATGTTACAGGTTAGGGTGCATATATTGCAGTAGGGCTGAGCCATATATGAATAGAGAGAAAGGTATATATTATGCTCATGCACCAATTTCAATAAACTGTGTAGGAGGATAAATAATTAGCTGAGAACACAGGACAGGTAGAAGCAGCAGTTTAAAAGGGTTATATCCTCTAAAAGGAGGGATTGAGGGATATAAAGGACATCCTCCCCCCTAATAAGGAAGCTCCTGAAGATTGCTGTAAGCCAGTTGTCCTGCAGTATACTTCAAATGCTACAAAATTATGAGAATCACGGAGTACTGAAAAGTCCTGTGTGCTTCCCCCGCAAGATCCCAGACAATTTCCTGTCTCAGGGGGCAAAGGATTTACCCTCTCATTGTGGCAGTCCCTGGCACAAGCAGGATTTTTTTAATTGCCTTCAGCAATGTGGTGTTTAAAATGTTTGCTGAAATCTGTACTGTTCAATAAAGTAACCTTGGTTATGTTTCAAAATGTATTTTCACATTTTTTAATAAATTTAAACATGCCTCTGAACATGGTGGGTGAACAGATGTCTCAAGAAAGGCACCGTGTATTTGTGTAGTGCTTGGTGCAGTGGATCTCTTTAGGAATTTGGACATTGTCACAGTACAAACCCATTGTCTGGCACAATTAAAAGACATGCTGTGGGAGAATGAAGCACAGTGAAAGTTACCAGGCTGTGTAGGCTTGCTGTCTGTGTGTTTATGTCAGAGTTAACATGGGTTAAGTAGCTGAAGTTTAAATATCAGTTGCCTACACTGGACACCCCACATGTGTTTCTAAAAAGAAATAAATAATAATAATTGGAGGGGAAGGAGGGTGGTGATAGATTCTGACTTTTGGAGAGTGAGAGTGCGTGGTTCTTAAGGGACGAGACGGTGTGGTTATGGATGCCTGCAGAAGGATGAATGGGGGAAGGAATGACAAGGAAAGAGGAAAATAAAGGAGATGAAAGAAGAATGGGGGTAGCAAAGGGGTAAGAATTGAGGAAAGGAGAGACGAAGGTAGGTAGAGAGGCTTTTAACTTGTGATAAGAAATGAAAACAAGGTAAGAAAAGGAAGGGGTGGGAAAAACTCAGTGAGAGACCTGAGCTGATGATTTTCAGAGTAATCGTACTGTGACAGGAATGAACAGGGCACAGTGGGGCTCTGCGTGGCTCTGTGCGGATCTGTGCAGATGGACACAGTTGCATTAATGCCAGCCCATGCTTTGGGCCAAGCTGCAGGCCTTGCTAGCACTTTCTTCGCTGCACATCTTCACCATCCTCCTCTTCCTCTCTTGCTGCTATGCCATTTGTGTTGAAAGAGGCCCTCGCTTTTCTTCATTTTTCTGTCATATTGTTGCCTGTCTGGGACAGAGTGACTGCCCTTCACTGCCCTCTTCTCTAGTGATCAAGGATGCCTGTAGGGTGTGTTTTCTTTACTGTGATCCATTTCAGAATCTGAGAATTATTTGGGTATTTACAATATATAGTATTTAGTCATGAAAAGTTTAGGTGCATCTTACAGTAAGAAGAAAGAGCAAATTAATTGTAAAGGAAAAAGGAGAAATTCAGGAGGAAACAAAACTACATAAATAATGTGAATGATTTTAGAAAGATGGGGAAATTGTTTTGTGTTAGTAGGAATGAGGAAATGGAAACTTAATTTATTTTTTTTTAATGGGACTGTTAGGGTGGTAGTGTCTGATAGCCAGCACAGCACAGGCCAAGCAATTTCAGCAAGTGTTCTGAACCACTGTGATAAATTCTGTGATGCAGAGCATCACTTTTTTTTTTTTCCCAAGGGTAGACGAGAGCTTTTGAGTTAAGCTGCAGATAGTAGAAAACTTCCCCATACTTAGATAAACTATATACCATACAAATAGTTTGTTGCTCAGTTAAAACTTGCTTAGCTACAGCTTTATCTTGTTATGCTTTTTGTTCTTGCCAAACTCTCTCTGGATCATAATTTTTAATGTTGTACTCAGCTTCTTTCCACTTTTAGTTGACTAGATTAAGCATCTGCATAACAGTTCTGCTATAAAGTCACTGTACTGTCAGTTGTTTTGTTTTCTCCCAATTTATTGAAGAAGCAATTACAGAACATTGGTCCAATAATAGATTTGCAGAGTGAAACATTTTACTGGGGTTTTAGGAAGTCATTTTGCTGGTTTTAGCAGGGAAGGAATTCAAATGACAGGGGTTTGTCTCGTCAGTCCCCGTGGAAACCTGCCCAGCTAATGAGCCTCTGGAATATCATTACTCGTATGTGCTTGACTGGTAAATGATCTGCCGATTGTGTCTGTGCTGAGCATCTGCTAGGCCAGAGACAGAGCTGGATAATGCTTCTCTCCGCACTGCCGGGAGCAGAGAGCTCTGCATGCGCGGAGGTAGGTAACGAGGCAGGGGAGCCACTGGCCTGGCTGAGGGGCTGGCCGTGAGGGGAGGAGGCCCTGGGAAGAGAGAGTCTCTGAAGGACAGACGGCCCGGCCTGGAAAGACGAGACCAGGCACGTAGAGGCAAAGGGAGGACAGAGGCTTTCCAGACGAGGGCATGCGCTGGCGTTGGTGACAGGCGGTGGCAGATTTTTACATTAACGGCTGTAAAAACTAGAGCACAGTCCCTTTCAGGTTCTGAGGCAGAAGCAAACTCCTGCCCGAGTTTCTCCTGCTGCTAGAACATCGCTGTGAAACGTGGCCATAACATCTGTGGGGTTGTTCTGCTCGGAGAATAGCATCCTACTGGTTTTTGTGCTAACTCAGGTGCTTGCTCTATCTAAAAGGTTTCTAGCCCTGCCGAGAGAAAACTGACTGTACCCAGTGGAATTTGTGCTTTTACCGACTTTCTTTTTTAGAAGATAAAAAGAAATTACATTAATCTTCTTTTAAAACTACAAAGCCAAGAATTTAGAACTTGTGATCTTCCAGGATTAATAAACTTGGTGTAAATTTGACATATTGTGTGCAGTGTAAGAACAGATACTGTTTTCCTCTAGAGGATGCCTGTCTTGTCTTCTGCAGGGGATGCTCTCGAGAGCAATGAAAAGTAGCGTGCTGCAGTATGACCCGTTTCATTTGTGTACAAATTGAAAGGTTTGGAGTTGACGAGGCTGGGGATTGCAGGAAGGAAAAAGGCATGGTCTTGAGATTCCCAGGCTGGATTTCATCCCTGCCATAAGTTCCCTTTGTAAGCAATGATAATTTTCAGCATTGTGTCCCCGTTGTCTTCTGAGATGCTTTTTTGAGCCGTAGGGATCTAATCTGGTAGTTGGCTGCTTGAACCTTGTGTGAAGTCTGTCATGCCGGACAAATGCCGGACAAATTTACCGATGTGCAGACAGCCTTAATTTTGCTGCTTACTAATTTTTTGAGAATTTGATTTTGCAGTGTTAACTGTCCTTGAATGCAGGGGGGCCATGTCTATGCGCTGTGTGATTAGGTATCTGGGTGCTTAAGGATATCTACTATCTGAGCATTTCTCAGATATTTAAATTAGAAATGGCAACAGAAATCTCTTGAAGCAACAGCTTGATTACTTATAAGGATTCTGCATGTAACTTACAATATTCTGTTTGTGCGAAAAAATAAGTTAAAGGAACAGCGTCTGAGCACAGTGAGGCCCACAGCTGTTTTTACCTCTTACAGGAATTAGTTTCATGGCCCGTGTGTAATACTTGTTAAAACCTGCCTCTTGCATACAGACCTTCCCTGCCGACTGATTGCTTTTCAGGGAAATGTCTCTACTGTAGAAACACTGGCAGTGAAAATAGAGGCAGCTGCAGGACTGATGTATTAGACAGTTTTGATGATGGGTAGACACACCTTCATTTACGCTCTCTGTATGTTGGAGAGTGGGTTCGGGAAGCAGACATGCTTATGTTCTGTTTCCGAGGAGCTTTTCCTCCCACCTTTTTTTTTTCTAAACCTGTGAGAGAGATTTTTTTTTTTTTATTAGGTATAAAGGTGACAACAATCAAGCTTGGACTTCGGGTTACTGCAGTGACACTAGATCTCAGTTTGATTAGACAGGCATGGAAAAATGAGAACTGTTTTTATCAGCTTTGTCAATTGAGCATCTGGTGATGCCTAGGGGGTGAGTAGCATGGTGCATTGAAAATTAATTGACTATCAACTTCACATTGTTCATCAGAGCCCTACAAATATTTATTATTCACAATGTATAGCATCCTTCCAGGTGTTGGACAGACCACACTGAGATTATGGTGCAGAATGCAGAACAAGGAACACGTGACAGGGGGTTAAGACTGCTGTTCGCTGGTCCCCTATCCTGTCTCAGACTTGCTCTTTGGCTCGGCACAAAGTGTCTCCTGTCCCCTATACGTGAAATGGATGCACTAAAATGGACTCATTTTTCAGTGAATTAGCATTTGATCAACTTTAATTTTGACATCCTTGCATAGGAATAACTAAATGGCATTATTTAGCAGCTGTTGTACTGCTTTTTTCATTACTGAATGGAGTTCTTGGATGGATATGTTGTATTATAATGACTGACTTCATTACAAATTTTGGTTTTCTGCTTTCTTAATGTAGGCCTTTCTGCATGGCAGCAGTTTTCTGTTAACTGGTATGTATTATAGAACTGTGGTCCTGCATTAAATATATCACGTTTTTATAGTCTGTCTCCTTTGGAGTTGACAACAAGTGGAAGCACGCTAATGTGCACCAGGAAAGGATGTTGGGAATCGCTGGAGTGGTGTATGTGGTGTTATCAGTCAACTTTGTTCTGCCTTGGCGTTGTGGACAGGAACCTGACTTCTCCATGTATCCTCCTTTCCCTGCAGGTATTGAGAACCTGCCGTTTGAGTTGCAGAGAAACTTCCAGCTCATGCGAGATCTGGATCAGAGGACAGAAGGTGAGGATTAGAGATGGTTTCGTTGACGAGACAGGAAGTATGCAGCTTGACTGGCTTTTCTTGCCTTTGCCTTTATCATGGGGATCTCAGGGCAGGGGAGGAAGCCTACAGCTGCTCTGATCCTCCAGTCTCTCTTAATGGAGGGCACTGTAGTGTGTGTGTATGTATGTGTATTTATGTATTTAATGGTAAACTTGTTTCAGACCTCAAGGCGGAGATCGATAAGCTGGCCACGGAGTACATCAGCAATGCACGGACTTTGTCTTCGGAGGAAAAACTGGGGCTTCTCAAACAAATCCAGGAGGCCTATGGGAAATGCAAGGAGTTTGGGGACGACAAGGTTCAGCTGGCTATGCAGACCTACGAGATGGTATGAAGGGAAGTGTCTAGTGCTTATCGTATGAAAGGCTGTACTAAAGCCCTCAATCCTGGAAGGCCCTGATCTCTCTTTTTAGGCCCTAACCACTCTTGCTTCTCATCTCTTAGTGCAAGCCCCATGCCCTCTCCTCTTTGCCCTCTTGGGCTCTGTTCTGTGGTAACAACTCCTGGTTACTGTCGTCTTTGCAGGTTGATAAGCACATCCGGCGGCTGGACACAGACCTCGCTCGCTTTGAAGCAGACCTGAAGGAGAAGCAGATAGAGTCGAGTGACTATGACAGTTCTTCCAGCAAGGGCAAGAAGAGTGAGTACCACCACTGGGCTGCAGATTGATACAGGAGGCAGCCAAGTGACTATGGAAGTGGTGGGGATGAAGGCAGGCACTGGAGTGGTACAGATCAAAGACTGTTACGCTGGAATCTGAAGGACAGGTAAAAAGATGGTGACCTGGGCTCTTCTTGTGTGAGCATATTCAAGGCCACTAGATAAAATTAAGATGGGGTGCGTGGCCCAAAGCCAATATACACTCCCAAGTATTTTAGTACTGGAGAGGTTGTTACTATCAGGTGTCTATTTTGATGGGGTGGCAGATGCAACACCTTTTTCTCTTCTTACCAGAGGGCCGAGCCCAAAAAGAGAAGAAAGCTGCCCGTGCTCGCTCTAAAGGGAAGAACTCTGATGAGGAGGCGCCAAAAACTGCCCAAAAGAAATTGAAGCTTGTCCGCACGTAAGTGTTTAAGAGATTTGCGGGAGTGAGGAGCATCACTGCAAATCAGACGAAGGGAGGCCTAGCCAGACTTCCCTGTGAAGGACCTGATCCCCACCCAGACCAGACGGTGTGTCCCCTGTCCCTTCTTGGGAAGCAAGAGGAAGGACACCTTTTAATTCTTTCAGGGGAGTGTGGCGTGAAGGGAAAAGCAGGTCACTTCAGTGGAGTTGGGTGTATGTGTTTAAAAAAAGAGAAGTGGCGGTCTCTGGCAAACAAGGGCTTTGTCTTGGGAGACATGAAGGGACTCGAAGCCAGTTATTTTGCTGACCTACTTTATTCCTGTCGTGCAGTAGCACAGAGTATGGGATGCCTTCAGTCACCTTTGGAAATGTGCACCCTTCAGATGTATTGGATATGCCTGTGGACCCCAATGAGCCTACTTACTGCCTCTGCCACCAGGTCTCCTATGGGGAGATGATTGGCTGCGACAACCCAGATGTAAGAGCCTGCACTTGATGGAAATGGGGGAGAAGGGAGTGGAGAGAGTCTTGCACGTAAAGTCTTGTCCCGCTTGGGTGGGGTCTGATACAGCAAGCAGTGACAAGAAGAGGGCTTACCTCGGGTAGTTTGCAAGGGCAGAGGGGTGGCTTGCCATGACCTGTTAAGTGCCTCTTTCTTCAGGGTTTTCCTTAAAATGACAGGTTGTCTTCTTGCCCCCACGCTTAGCAAGGGAGAAGGGGAGTTCTCCTTGCTAACAATGTATAGGTTGGGTGTGAGTCTTCATTCCCTGATCACTGCTAGGGATTTAGGAGTTTGTGATCAAATGTTGGGAAACTCTGGTAGCCCAGAAGCAATGATTTCAAAAGAAAACTGCTCTTTAACTGACTGCTTTCCATCCCAACAGTGTTCCATTGAATGGTTTCATTTTGCCTGTGTGGGTCTGACAACAAAACCAAGAGGAAAATGGTGAGTGAACGAGCAACCTGGAGGGCCCATTGGTCTTTGGAAAGTGGAGGTCCTGGTTGGCAGAAGGGAGAGTACTGTATATACACACTTAGAAGACCTCGTAAAAAGGAAAATTTGAATTAAGGCTTTGTCAGGGACCTTGGGAAAGGTCCTTTGGGACTGCACATTCAAGGTTCATGTCATGCCCTAAACGCTGGCTTTTTACTTCCCTTTCTACCAGGTTCTGCCCTCGCTGTTCCCAGGAGAGGAAGAAGAAGTAAAATCCCACGAGCCCTCAGTACTGCTGCAGCAGCTCTCTTCCCCCTGCCAGGGCCTCGTCCCAGCTCCCCCAGCCCTTGGGGCCTTGGCTGGGGGGAGTCTTGCCCTGTTTGTGGTTTGGGCCATCCCTGGAATGGTGTGTACCCTCACAGCGGTTCCTGTGTGTTCTGTATCCCTGGTTGCTTCCGAATCCCTAAGGGAGGCCCTCTCTGTGTACTATTCCAAACAGGTCTCTGAGCCTCAAAGGGAATGAATGAGGGCACCAGGGTAGCCACCAGATTCCCAGGGATTCAGGTAGCCCCTGATTTTCCTTGGCTTTCCTTCAGCCTCCTCAGAGTTCATTGCCTACTCTCTGCTTAGAGAACAAGGCTATGGGATGGGGGAAGGAAAGGAGGTAAGTCTTCAGCATTTTAGGTCTTTGATTTTCCTGGATCTTTTTCGGGAGAGAGGGAGTAACCAGGCCGCTTCTTAATCTAGTGGGTTGGTTGAGAAACTGAAAACCTAATGTACTCCCTGTCTTTAACCATTCCACTACTGGCATTGAGCAGCCTCTTTTGTTGGGGAGAGGAGGAAGAGGGAGGAGTGTTTAGAGCTAGCTTTGTCTCTCTTATTCCTGGGGTAAACCTGCTGGTCTGGGAAGCACATTGTGTGAAGGAGGAAGAATTTCTGACTACATGGGGAGAAATGGCTTGATCTAGCCTGTCTTCTGGCTCCAGAATTCTTCCTTCCTTTTGTGCAGTGGGGCTTCTCCATTATGTTGATGATGGGAAGTTTGGGGATTCAGATCCCACTTGTATAATATGGAATTAAATAAAGTTCATTGAAACAAATACTCGGTTTGCCTTGCTGTCACCTCCAAAATAAAGTGCAACAATTGGTCTCTTTAGGTATTCTTTCTCTCTCAGCTCTGCTTTTATTCTAAATGATGAATGTGGTACTGCTTTTTCATGTAACAATCCTGAACAGTGTTAATAAGTGACATTCCGCCTAAGTCAGGCTTGAAAATATCCTTAATATACTTGCAAAAGGTTACTAAGCTTTCTAGTGGCTGTGAAAAATACCTGCCCCTTCAGTCGTGACCCCACAAGAGGGTGGACATTTATTCACGTTTTTGTTGGATTGTTTACTTCATTAGTTGTCTTCCCTCAAACGAGGAAAAGTGGAGGTTATAGAAGGCCAGCCCTCACTATGGCTGTTGGGCAGCACAGCTGAGAAAATAAGCCATCAGGGCAAACCACGTGCATCCAAGAATGTGGATAGGTTTTCCAGATATCCTGGTAACTTGCTCCCCAGTGGGTCGCTTTCACCTTGGATCACTTTCTTGTTGCCAGAAACTCCAGCTGCTGTTACTAAGATAATGTTAGGCTCCAAAACAATTACTGAAGGTGTGTCTCCCTTTGTAGTGTCTGCAGGTAACGGTGAGGAGATGATCCATACTCCAAAGGGGAGAAGCTCCCCTTTATCTATTCCATTGGCATGGCCTGGAGATTGATGAGCTTGAGTCTCTTCCTGCTTAAACCATTTTCCTCGGGCTTCCTTCCTTAAACAGAGAGGAAGTAAATCCTGGAAGATGTTGGTTGTGTGTGTGGTATGGTCTTCATAACAGGAGATGCTGTGCCAACATCCAGCGAGTGAGAAAGCTGTGGCAGGAGAACAAATTTCTTCAGCTGGGGTTTACCCAGGTATCAGCTGGGTGCTCAACTAACGGAACAAAGGGAGGATGTGGTCTGAGCTTGAAAATGGGCTTTGGGCAAAGTGCAAGGGTGACAAAGGATGCAAACACTCCTCTAAGTGGTTTGGTTTTGATGGATTGTAACGGCCACCGTTAGCAGCAAGCTTTCTAGGAACTGTGTGCTAGAGAGGTGTTTGAAGTGGTGGCCCTGTAATGAAGCCACTGCTGATGAAGGATAATAAGTAGTTTATAAATGCATGTGGTGTAATGTGAAGGCAGCGTGAGTGGGCAGGGGTGTGTTGCACACCAAACCAGGAAACAAGATGGCCCATTGCTTAGGTGCTGCTTACTGCACAGGAGTAACTGTTCAGGGTAGCTCTGGTTTAGGAAACCCAAGTGTTGCGTCTTCTGCAGTCAGTGTAGGATACTGAGAGGGGGAGGTAGACCAAAATACTCCTGCTTTCAGGCTAAAGCTTGGGCACAGGTTTATCATTGTGCTTCTTGGGACACTGAGAATTGGAACATCCTGATGACTTTTAATGCAAAACACATAAGAAACACCTTGGCCGGGTTCTGATTCGG
>NW_008824032.1:1204360-1210273 GCF_000699105.1 Pygoscelis adeliae
CCTGCCACTACGTCCTGCTTCTGTCTGATGAAGGGGTGCTTCAACCGGCAGCGTAGAGCATTCAGGGGACATTTGCTGCAGCTGAGGGAATGCTCTGACTTAAAGGAAGAGGGAATTTAGACAAAAAATATGGATGAAACCCGAGAATTTTTAAACGGCTCGCAAGTATAAATGCAGCTGAAAGGAAATTAAAAACTAACCTTGGAAGAGAGGGAATAAGGGCAGTAACTGTGCAATATTTAATCACCAAAGGGGGGAAATAAAAGAATCAGTAGAAGCTAGAAATTACAAAGTACAAAAATGAAGCCAGTGGGAACAAAGCCTATAAGTGACAAGGCTAGAAACATAAGCAGCTTTTTTTAGAATGCCTTTTGTTCTTGATATAATTGAACATGGCACATGTCCATTACCAACTGCAGATAGCAGAATTGTTTGTAATGAGAGGAGGGGGAAGTGTTCTGTAAATATTTATTCTGTGTTGGTACTGGTGTCATATGGGGATGATGTACTTCCCAGGCAAACAGTAAGGAGGATTTTAAATAGCATCTATTGGGGCGAACACTTTTTTTTATCAGCAGCCTTCAGTAAATGGTGTTTGTGGTCCTGTGAAAGCCACCCGAAGGTGTCTGTGGTCTGCTCTCTGTCAGCCTCTGGACTGCTAGGGAAAGCCTACAAGGCTGAAAAAGAGCTAGCTCTGTGCTGGTCCTTAACGATGTCAAGAAGGCTGCCACAGCAGTCCAGATGTGAAATACTGAAACAGCAGATAAGTAAATTGCTTCTCTTTAAAACGAGCAAGAAATCCAAGTCAAGAAAATAAAATCAGTTTGCCTGGAAGTAGCAAAAAAGGTCAGTCAAAAATTACTTGATTCGATTTTTTTTAAAAAAAAGCTGACTATTAATAGTTACCTGTATCACTGTAGTGGTAATGGGATCTGAAAAGTTTACTTCACCTAGAATTGAAGTGCTTAAAAAGGGGATACACTAAGTCAAAGTAATCATGAACTCCTTTAAAGAACTGGCTAGCTTGCAGATTTCCTGGAACAGCTGTCAGTGCAACATAAACACTTTCTAAAACGGAGCTGGAGAAATTGCCCTTTTAGAGTGATTGGAAATAACCTAGTTGATGAGTAAAGTCAAGTCTGAGTTTCAGGAAGCTGGAGCCGTACAGCATGACGAGAGGGAAGACTTTTGCCAGCCTCTTTAAGCCCATTTATTAAAAATAATTGGTCATCCACACAAGTGACCGGTTTATCTTGTCCAGCTATGATTGCCCCAACTGTGGGCATCATTCCTAGGTAGCTGGGCAAGCATGGCTGATGAGGCCGTTCAGCAAAGTATTCCCCTCTCCAGCCAGCAGACGCCCTCAGCCAGCTCCCGGCCCCCAGGCTCTGCCACCGCCATGTCCGCTGCGTGATGTGCACAGAAACCGTCCCAGCCACAACCGTCGCCTTCCACCAGTGGGACCTTCTTCTTCATCCGTTACAAACATAGCAAGTGATTAAACTAGCCCCATAGCTCAGCAACATTCAGCCTCTAACTAAGCACTCTTAAGGTATTATTTACCTAAATATACATTCAGAGCCATGTGGTAAACAGTCTCTTACTGTCTGTTAAACAGCTTGCGTAAGGCTTCTGTGCTTAAGCAGACTATTTGAGGCTCAATTGTAGAGTGTGTTTCGGTGATACTGACTTAGATTATCGGGGAAGAATTCTTACGAGACAATTAATGCATATAAATATATATATCTCTCTCTTAGAGTTGGAAACACTGATTGGAAGGTACTCCTGGAGTTGATCTGGTCCAGCCTTCCCTTCAAAGCAGGGCTGCTGTTGGTCCTAAATCCGGTCAGATATATGCTGGGTAACAACACACTGTAGCAGAGCAAGCTAGGATAATAAGCTGCAGTTGGGTGGCTCCAGGTGAAAGGTGATATTGCTGAAGATCTTAAGGCTCGATTCAAATGCTGGCCAAATCAGTCCAGAGATCTCAAGTTGGCAGCAGAGAAGAAAAACATTCCCAAGAGATAAGTTGCTTATACTGGCTGAAAATAAGACCAGGTCCTCCCAGGACGTTTCTCATTGCAGATATGCAGATATACGTTGTTGAGAAGTGGTAGTTACAGATGACAGCAGGATTGCTCCCCTCTGACATCTACAGAGAAACGGATGGCACTTCCTCCAAGTCCCAGAAAGGAGGGATACGAAGGGTATCCTGTCATTCTCTTGGCTAAGTGAAGCTTCAGCCAAAGCACAGCAGGATGTTGAGGTGACTGAGCCCAGACCACGATGCAACCACGGTGAACAGTCTTGTGCGAACCGGCAACGGGAGCGCTGATGTTTCATTTCTCCTGGAGCAGGGCAAGGCACTTGGTCACGTACCAAGTGCTCGTCGGTAGATCGTTTAACATAGCACGATTACCCAAACTTCTGAGTGAGCTTAGGTTGAGGGCCCTGGACGAAGCAGACCTGGCAGGTTTGACAGTTTCCGAGTCCTTTGTATAATCAACCATGGCTCTACTTTTTCCCTGCCGTATGAACGGGGAGGACAAACTGTGGAGGCGTCAACAAGCTGAGCGGCAACACCTGGGGAGCGTGCGATCCCCGGCTGCTCTAAAGCAGCGGCAGTAAGCAAGGAAGACTGCAGTATTTAAAGAGTTAAAGGCTAATAGAAGGAAACAAAACGTCCTATCATTCTTTCCAAAGACAACTGAAGGAAGTTTCTCCAACTCCGTTGCCTAGTAGAGTATCAGAAAAAACATAGCTGTTTTTATCAAATAAAATGCATTTCATTTATAAAAATAGTCAAACATCTTGATTAATTTATGCTAATTTATGTTTATTCTTCTGAATACATAAAAGAAATTTAAGTCTTAGTTTAAAAAAGACATTTTTGCCCAAGACTTAAGGACAGGCAAACCTGTGACAAACACTAAGCTCCTAAAGCCTACTGTGAAGAAATGCTCAGCAACTTGCCCACTTCGTTCTGTTTTTGCAGATGTACAATTTAATTTCAGTGGTTTGGGTCGCTGCCATTGAAGGAATAACTCATTCAAAGCTGAAAACCAGGCTGGGAGGAGAAAAGGCTGGAATTATTTTTTACACATCAGCAAGAAGCAAGAAAAAAAAGTGTGAGACCATCAGATTTCCTCGTTCTGAAAGCCTGAAGGATCCAGTCATTGGAAAAACCCATTTAGTTACTACAGAAAGATTTAGGTGGGAAGAGATGTCTCTGGAGCTCTGTAGTCCAAGCCCCTGCTCACACTAGGGCTAACTTTGTGGTTAGATCAGATTGTTCTTGCACTAAACCAGCCTGCCTAAAAAGACTAGAGCAGTTCATTCAAGCATGCTTTTATGACTCCACTCCATTTTAGGTTGTATTATTAATTCAAGAAATCATTTTTAAATGCTGTTTTTGCAATCAATTAAATATTCTATTTTCTAAATGACAAGTAAAAAAATGCTTCATTCACTATTTCCTAACAAAATAAAATGTAAATTAAGTATCTGAATTAATGCATGTTATAACTGTACAGTGCTTGTATAAATGTGAATAGATTAACATATTCACCAAGTTAAAAGGAGTGCCAATTTTAATGTAAAGTCTATATTTATCAGCACATTCACATAGCTCTCAGCCAGTGACAGTAAACCTACAAAAATAAAGTACAACTGCGGAAAGAAGATTATTTAACCTGTGATTAAATTCAGCAATTCATATCATTCTGGTTTAAATCAGCACACTCTCTAATGCTTTTGTCCGTGGAGATGGAGACCTCAGCCCTTCTCTGAGTGGGCCGGTACCCACATCCCTTCCCACAGGGCCGTAGCTACTAGGATGAAGGTGTTCAGCATCAGGCTCTTCTGCTGACGTAGGTTCTGCTTCATGGAAGACCTAGAGCTGAACTGGAAGAGGACCTTTACTTGGCTGCTATGCAATGGCTCTGATGGCTTCTTGGCTGGGCTGTCCACTCTTCCATTAGTACCAGATGGCAGCTGATCTTAGCAGCCCAGGCATGCTCCTGAGATGCAGCTCCACATCCTCCAGATGCAGCACTGGACGACATCTAAATCCATGCCCTGTAGGCGCTGGGGCAGGGACTGCTGTCTCAGCCAGCAGCTTCGTTGTCCCACATCTCAGACTAACAGTATTCCCATCTTCCGCCTCTCCTTGAGATTCCCCCATCAGGACGTTTGATTTGTGGGCAGGTGGCTGCGCTCTGGCTCTGAAGCTGGTTTTGCTTGTGACTTTACGGTCACTGGTAGGGCCTGTGCTGTGTGCACTGGTAGGGCCTGTGCTGTGCGCATAGACAGGGCCAGTGCACAGGGGTGTGGGGAGGGGAGATCAGATCGTGGGCAGAGGGTTGTAGGTGCCAGCGCTGTTTTATCAAGGAGGCTCCTCTGTGCTCTCCAGCGCCTCATGTGAACGGAGCAAACGCGCTCTTGCTTGAAGCTGCTGTACCCTCAAGTGAGACCCAGCAGTGTCACCGATAGAGCTGCTCCCAGCATGGAGCAAGGGCACCTGTGCAAGCCTGAGTTCCTGGGAGCTGCCAGATGATTGCTGGTTGCAGAGTCCAGAGGAAAACCGTATGGCCTGGGAACTGGGATCTAGCAAGAAAGTGAGCCCGGTGGGCAAGGAGAGAGAGGGGACCCCAAGGAGAGCTGGAGCCATTGCTGTTGAATGTTGTCATCCATGGAGGGGAGAGCGTAGAACTGTGATGGGCTTTGGACCCCCTTCTCTACCCATTCACAGCATTGCTGTTCTCTTAGGTGTATGTTTTGATAAATGAAGGTATCACAGTTTTCGCTTTCCTTTGATGCTCTGGAAGCAATACATAACCTGGCATGTCTCAGGGGCTCTGCTGGTCCCTTCCTTAGTCCACCCTAACAGCTACACAAGCAAAATTGCTCACGATCTCCTCCACAAGCAAAGAGCCTAGTGCTTATTTTCTAGCAATATATTGATATACAAACATATTGCAGTTAACAGCACCATTATGGCTGTACCAGTACTCTGATTTTTCACTCCAGCTAACATGAGAAAACAGATTTACGTATTTTTACCAGAATTTCCTTTCTGAAATAACTCCCTCCCCCCCCCAACAGGTGGGTTTGGAAGCATTTTTCTATCATCTCTGCTTACATTTCAAATTAAGACACATGCTTTCTAGGGATGCTGCTTGACAAGGCACTGAGTCTGGAATTCAGTCCTAACCTTTGTAGCCTCCATCTTCATGAGTTTCTTGAGCTGATCAGACATCTTTTACCCTCTTCTCCCCCCCCCAGTTTAACTCACAGAGCTGACACAGTCCAACAAACATTAGCCATCATTCCTTCTTCTTTGGTTAAGTGCAGTGTGTGCCTGAGTGTGCTTTTTTCTTGGCAAGTTAGGCTAGTGTGTATGTTGAGGAACCACGCTATGCATCTCCATGACCTGGCTCTGCAGTCACCCTTTCCCTGTCGGCCCGTTGCTCACTAGAGACAGGGCCCGGCTTGGCACTGTGCTGCTACGGTGAGGTCAGCCTCTTCTGGCTGTATTTGCCATCTCCAAACATGGCACTCAGCTGTCCTGGGCTGAGGGTTGTGCACCGTACAGCATGCATCTGCAGAAGGTAGAAGAGAAACAAAGGGTTGGGGGATTGGATCAGCATGTCATGTCCAAGATGGTGATATTTTTGGGTGCGCACCTTAATCTTGTGATGTTTTCTATCAACCTGATGAAGGAAGGGGCAATATAACCCTTGGAGCGGAGGAAGAAGGGTCTGTGAGCCACGGTCCTGGGATTTTCAAGAGGTTTTCAGACGTTGCTGCTTGGTGGTGGTGTTTGTGGGGGAACATGCAGAGTGGAAAATACTGAGAAATAACTGAGTTATTGAAGACAACAAGAAGACTAACTTGGGAGAGGAGCTTGGCTGC
>NW_008824032.1:1210330-1229387 GCF_000699105.1 Pygoscelis adeliae
CAGGCTCGTCCCAAGCTTGCAATCGACACGGCAATCAGATAGCAACATGGAAAATGCAGCTCCTTTCCTTGTAACAGCAGCGAGTTGTTATCCTGCTGTTACACACACCTACTGCTGGCATCAGTCATGCTGTAGGCCTGGGGGTTACAGCTGCATACATCAGCCCGCCGAGCTCAGGCTAACGCAGGAACACCATCTGCAGGAAATGCAGATGTGGTGGCTCTGAAAACAAGGTTGCCAATCTGCTTCAGTGCATGAATTATACAGCTTGTGTATAATAATACCATCATCAGTGGTACAGCTTTATAGGTGCCAAGTTAACCCTCAGAAATCAGAAAATATTGGAATTAACATCACCCCTGTACTGCCCATTACTGACCACTACAACTGCTTGACACCACAGTAGGGAGTAGACTCCCCCCCAGCTTGCCGCATTGATGCCTCCTGTCCAAACTACTGTTCCTCCTATCCTCATCCCTCCTCCAAAGATGACTCCTTTTTTGCAGAAACTTAAAACACAAGTGCCCCATAGCCAGCTGTCACGAACAAAGCTGAACAGCGCAACAGTGTCTCCCGCACTCGCAGTCTCCTGACCTTGCCAAGTGCACGCCGCAGACTAGCTGGCTTCTGAACGCACTTGCAGACCATAAGAGTTCCCTGAAGGATTTTGACAAGCTGAACCAAATCCAGTGTATGCCACAATGCATGAGAAGTGCCAAGTAGCCAAGTGCCTTTTTTCCAAATATACAGTAGGTCCCCACAGGCATTGTTACTAGAGCACCAACCAAGGATGACTTATTTGACAGCTCCTTCATCTTCTGCCTTGTGCTTGAGTTCTCAGTGTATGTCCAGGGACTCTGGTCCATTCATTCTTGCTTCCTGTTTTCATACACCATAAATCTCTTGCTGGCATATGTAGACGCAGGCCGTATAGCCAGCATCTGCCAGACATTAATAACACTGTGTGACGTGCCATGTTGGTGTGCTTTCCTAGGTCATGCATTTCCATCAGCCACTGAGGTCAGCATTGACTTCCCCTGGGAAGCTGCTCAAGTCGGGACGACTGAACTCGGTCTGGGCTGTGGTGTCACTGGGGAGCAGAGGGGATTAACAGAGTTGGGGAGTGGAAGGCCCTGGAGTTGTCTGAAATGAGCTAGTAAGCAATATGTCTCAAGCTAAGCAATGGAAGACTAGGAACTGGCTAAAATTTGCAAGCCCCAGCAGTGTTGCCTGTTTTAATGTGAGTGGCAAGAGCTAGCTGGAAAATGTCTCCTGCTCACTGTGTTTCTGAGAAGCTGCAAAAGCATCCTAAAATTCAATGCTGTTGTTAAATGATATGGCTTCAAGCTTCACAGAAATGTTACCTTCCAACAAGACATCTTAGAGCAAACTACAGCTTGTCTCCTGCAAGGAACCGCAGAGCTACGTGCTGTTGCCAGACACCTTTCTAATGGACTGCATGGCTCCGGTGGTATGAGTTTTCACCTTGATAGCCTGTATGGCCACTCAGGGTACTGGCAGGGGGTGTTTCAGCCTTGCAATCGCAGCCAGCGTATCTGCAGCATTCTGCAGCCGTTGCATACAGCAGAGCTGCTCGAATCTCCCAGGATTTGCGACAGAAGTGACTTCTTCAGCAGCATCCTGCTACGTTGTCGAAAACTTTGTCCGCTTTGCAGCTCCTCTTCGGTTCTGCAAGGGTGTCATTTCCCAGCTGAGCTGAGGCTGCTGGGTGATGCAGTGGGTACACGAAGCCGCTATGCCACCCTCCATTTTGCTTACAGATGCAGTTCTTGGAGCTGCTGTGCCAAGCATTTTCCTTCCAACCATCCTGACAGCTGCTTGCCCGTGATGGTTATGGTCATGTCTTTCCCGCTCATGTCAGAAAGTGCCCAGCCGTGGGAAGCACTGTATCAGCTGTTTCTCCATGGGGTGCACATAGAGGTTGCTGCATCTGTGCCCCGCGCTTCGGCCTCTGTAGTAAGAGATGGGCACGGGCACGTGGGTGTTGGTCTCCCTCAAAATCAGCCCCTGTGGGGCTCTGGGCACCTCCGTGCTGGTGGTCCCAAAGCCTCTTTCGCCGGCACCCCCTTTTGCCTGGGAAGGTTTTAACGTACAGAGAGCAGCGCTCGGGACACCTGCACCGGAGGCAGAGGAAGACCAGCTGGTGCTCCCGTGACTCGCTGGGTGTTCAGGAAGTGGCATAGCTGCCCAGGAGAGATCAAGCCAGCTTCCCATCATGTCCTGAAGCGAGCTGGTGCTGGGATGCTCCCTGGGGAGGCATGGGGTGCGTCTCAATCCGCGCAGGTGGAACAGGAACAGATTTTGTCCCCTTTCTCCAGCAGAAGAGCACAAAACGCTTTGCGGTGCAAGGTACCTCAAAGTTACTGCTTTTGGGGTACCCTCAGCTCGGGGATAGCCTGGCCAGGCCTCAAATGCTGTTGCAGGTTGTTGCCAGCCACCACCGTGTCCCTGAGTGGAAGGGGAATCTCCCAGGTTGGCTCCCGCTCCTCCAGCTTGCCTTGTCCCCGTGGCCCCAGCTTCTTCCTTCCTCGTGGGGTGCCCGCCTCCCCTCACAGCCCCACAGGCATGAGCCTGTGCCTCGGCTCCCCTCCACACCCCCTCCCCAGCCCACCTGTTATGCTGTCCCCTTCTCATTCCGCCGTCGCCGGGGCTACCAAATGGGACAGGGTGCTGGGGCCCGGGGCAGACATGTTGAGGCTGCCCTGCCTGGTGGGTGAGTGACCCCTGCTCAGCCCCTACCCACCCTCCTGGGGCCACCTCAGAGCCTGGGGGCCGGGGCTGGAGGGAGGCCTGAAGCCCCTGCTGCCGCCACCCCCTGTTCCTGCCCCCCCCATCTCTCACAAGACCACCCCACTGGGCCTACTGACCGCACCAGCCCTTGGCTCTGCTCACCCCAGGGGGCTGCTGGAGGCTCTCAGAGGGGACATGGGGCCGGGGGGGCAGAGCTAGGCCTGTGGAGGGTGCTGGAGGCAGAAGAGGAGGGGGCCCAGCCGAAGGCAAAGGAGGGAAGGGAGGGGATGGAGGGATGTCCCCATGGCGGGGTACAGGCCCCTGGCGTGGTGGAGGAGCAGCTCACAGGGGTGGACAGCGGAGCCCTTGCCATTGCAGGTGCCACTGGAGGTACCAGGCAAGTGAGGCTGGGGCTTTTGTGGGGAAAAAGACCAAAAAAAGCAAAAAAACCAAAATCCAAACAAAACCAAAAATCAAAACACCTCCCCCCAAATCCAAACCAAACCAAACTTACAAAAAAACCCCAACTTTTAATTTTTTTCTTTTTAATTTTTCCCTTTTTCTTTTTTCCTTCTTTTTTCTCTTTTTTCTTCATTCTCTTTTCTTTTTTCTTTTCTTTTCTTTTTCCTTTCCTTTCCTTTCCTTTTCTTTCCTTTTCTCTTTCCTTTCCTTTCCTTTTCTTTCCTTTTCTCTTTCCTTTCCTTTCCTTTCCTCTTTTCTTTTCTCTTCTTTTCTCTTCTTTTCTCTTCTTTTCTCTTCTTTTCTCTTCTTTTCTTTTCTCTTCTTTTCTCTTCTTTTCTCTTCTTTTCTTTTCTCTTCTTTTCTTTTCTCTTTTCTTTTCTTTTCTTTTTCCTTTCCTTTCCTTTCCTCTTTTCTTTTCTCTTCTTTTCTTTTCTCTTCTTTTCTCTTCTTTTCTCTTCTTTTCTCTTCTTTTCTTTTCTTTTCTTTTTCCTCTTTTTTCCTCTTTTTTTTCCCCTTTTTTTCCTTCTTTTTCCTTCTTTTTCTGCCTTTTGCCCTGGGGCTCCTGGTTCCCCTGGGGGGCCTGCAAGCAGGGGTGGTGGAGGGAGACCTCAGGCCAGCTCATCCCCATGCCTCTCTCAGCATTCAGCAAAGGGGAGCAGGCCGCTCTGCCAGCCACTCTTTCATTTCCACCCACCACTTGCCCCAGTTAAGGAGGATTAATAAGCACAGCTTGCCTTCTCCCCCAGGGCTGCTGACCTTGCTGATATCCTCTGTTGCTCTACCGGTGCCTCCCGCTCCAGGCAGCCCCCTGTCAGACAGCGAGTATGAGCTCTTCTTTATCAGCCTGCGGCCCCCCTGGAAGGCAGACGTGTCCTGCCAGCTGCGCCAGGCACATGGCTGCCTCAGCCCCACCATCCTGCAGCTGGACCAGGAGGAGAACCATGGCCGTGTCCCCGAAGGTAGGGGCATCACCCCACCTCCAGGGGCAGAGGCGGGCATCAGCCCAGCTGGAGCGGTGCCGGCTGTTTCTCTGCCCTGAAATGCCACAGGATTATGGGAATGGTGGTGGGATGGGTTGTTTTGGGGTCTCTAGCCCAAATCATAGAATCATAGAATCATTAAGGTTGGAAAAGACCTCTAAGATCACCGAGTCCAACTGTCAACCCAACACCACCATGCCCACGAAACCGTGTTCGGCTTGGAGCAGGACACTCCCAGCACCAGAGCACTGTGGTTTTGTGCAAGGGGGTTTGGTTTTGTGGCCTCTCTGGGCACCCCTTCCAGTCCTGCATGGCTTTCCTGGAGAAAAAAAGCTTTTCCTAATGGGCAGTCCCAACCTCCCAAGCAGGAATTTGCAGTTTTTTCCCTCTTGTGTTGTCTGGCACCACCAAGAAGAGTTTGACTTTGTCATCTTGTAGCTTTCCTTCAGGTCCTTGTGGGCTGCCGTTAACTCGCCACCCCATTTCCACTTCACCCCGCTGAGCAAGCACAGCTGCCCCAGCCTCTCTTCATGGGTCACGGGCTGAAAGCCATGGCCACTTTGGTGGCCCTTCACTTAGCTCTTCAGTTTCTCCACATCTCCATTGGTGGGATGGCGGGGGAAAAAAACTGGCCACAGTTTTCTGAAGCTCACTGAAGCTCATCATCTCTTCCCAACAGTTCATCTTACAGCCTGACCGGCTCATTCCAGCTTGATCTGGGGTTTAATGCAGAAACTTGGCTCTGAGAGACAAAGGGTCTCACGGGCCTTTAAGAAAGCTTGAGCTGATAAGCTGCTTTTTTAAGTGCAACATTTCAGGAGCCAAGAGACATCCCAGTTCAGAAAGTGCCATAGCAACAGCACCCTTTAAATCTCTGCAGTCATACTTTCCCTGCACCCCTGCATCAGAGAATTTAAGTGGCATAATTATATCTGTGCAGCTGAAAAACTTGGGACTACTTCTGTTGTATTTTTCTTCAGAGGAAAAAAAATAGGAACAATTTTCTCATAAAAAATATGTCTTTATATTTAGCTATGAACGTCAATGAACTGAATGATCAGCCAACTGTGCTTATTTGGACTGCAGCTTGAGGGCAACTATTTCTTGCTTGTTTCTTGCAGCTGTGTCTGGGGAACAGGTCCCACCCTGCACCACCAGACCCAGGGACGGGTCCTGGGTTCCTCGCTCACCTGCGGGCACCTGCAATTCACAATGCCGTGGTGCTAGGTGCACCCAGGGGCTGTCCCTGGTTCCTCTTCTGGCAATGCCCAGCGCCCTCGCACTGCTCTCTGGCATATTCAACCACTCTCCCACCGCTGCTGCCTTCGGAGGCTCAGTTGCCAAGAGCAGGAGCATCTGGGAATACCAGGAGATGGGACAATTTTGCAGGATGCCCTCTTTGTCTTCTTTTCCTCCATCCCTCAGCCCAACAGACCCATCTGGCAGACTTTATTCCCCTCCGTGTTCCCTTTCTTCCAGTTTTGGGGCTATTTTGGCATGTGTTGCAGTCAGGCTGAGAGGCCGAGCAGACGCGGCAGAGCATGTGCCCTCACATGTTTTGTCTCTACTGTCCTCACAGATAAATGGCAGTGCTGTCTACATCCAAATATTCATGAGCATTAATTGTGCCTCTTCAGGTGTGGTGCTGAGGAAAGCAGTTATCTTGTGTTTTAAACAAGGGAAGCCTACATGTAGCCTTTCAAAGCTCTTTGTTGTGGAAGATGAGAGTCAGGAGGATGTTTTCTGATGAGTGTATGCAAATATCTTGGCTGGTTCCATCTTTTAGTGATGATGCAACTGTTAATTAATTGTCCCCCCACCCCCCGTGCTGGGAGTTCCCGTGGATGGAGTTGGCCACAAAGCCCAAGGGGGTGGCTTCCTGACACCTGGCAGAAGCTGCAGCTGTTTGCAGCAAACACATGGGCATGAGGAGCAGAGGAAAGAGGCAAAAGATCATATTGATTAAACTAAGCAGCTGGTGCTAGGAACGGCTCCCCTTGGCAGGAAGGTCAGAGGATTGAAAGAAAGATGAGTATTTCCGTAGGGGAGATGAGCTGAGAGAAAAGAGGAGATGGGGATCAGTGCTAAAGGAGGCAAGCTGCTTGTCAGGCCATGCCATCAGCATTCAACAGGCTGTGGGAAAGCTGAGCTGTGGTGAAAATCAAGAGACCAGCAAAGAGAGCTCATGGGAAACTTTATCTGTGTCAAGTTTTCCTTCATTTCCCAGATGTTGTAATGAAAATGTACTTTTCTTCTTCCACCCCAAAACAGAAAGTTTCTGTAACATCATAGGAATTGTTTGTGACAGGACACAGCAAGCTGTAATACTCCAAGCCTGGAGTATGTGCTGCTGGGGATGCAGTCCTGGCCTGGGAGAGCCAGGCTAACACTGGGGTTAGCAAAAGGTTGGGCTTCCTTCCCTGCCCAACAGCAGCAATGCTCCTGTGCAAGTAGTGGCTGTGTGGTGGAGTACAATGCTGCAGCTCCCAGTCCATTGCACTGGCCGGGTCCACATCCTCCACATCCTGGGGGGATTTCATAGGGCATCACCAAAGGACAGAGTGGGGAGTCTGGCTTGGTCCCTACAAGTTGGGCATTTTTCTGGGCTGGGATCCTGGTGGATACCTGAAATTCTACTTTTGCTGGTTAATCTGTATGCTCAGCACAAGAGAAGAAGTGTGTACAGCATAAAAGATGGTGTGCAAGCAACTAACAGGAGTGCAATTCCACTGTTAACTGCCTCCATCTCAGCCAGCACTTGATCCATTTGGCCTGCACAAAGGGCTGGCTGTGCTAGCTGGGCCATGCACCCACAAGAGCAGAGGGAGCACAGGATTACCCCCCTTCCCCAAATCTCTCAGGATTTTTGGCTCTCCTGCATGACCTCAGTTATCCTGCGATCACTGAAGGAAGAGCTGCAGCTTTTGAGCCAGCAGGGTCAGCAGTGCTGGGCAAGACTATGGTGCATGTGTGTGCACAGGCTTTGCCAGCAGCACCTTGGCCTCCATCCCCTGCATGGCTGGAATCACTGCCAAACTAATTTGCTCTGAAGAGGTTGTTTCCTCTGGTGTTCCTAGGCCTGCTCTGGTCATCTTTTTAACCCATCACATCACTACTTGCCTTTTTTTTTTTTTTAAACCCTTCAAGGGCTAATAAGAGGATCCTTATCAGATCCTGGAAACAGGAGGTTTGGGTCTCTGTAAAAGGGAAGATAACCATGTAAAAAAATGTCAGAAGGACAAACTGAAACCCTAGGTGGTTTGGAGGAAAAGTGCATGTGGCACCTGGGATCAGGAGCTATAACAGCAAAAGGCTGTGATCTCCCCTTGGGGGCAGACAGCTTTGATTTTCCCTTCAACCACAAGCCGCTCCAAAAACAGCCATCCAAGAGGTCCCCATCTCTTTTTGTGCCCAGGTCAAGGGGGCAGGTGCCTAAACCTGTGGCCTGCCCCCATCCCACATCTCTCTCTCACCCCTCTCCAGGGCCAGTCTGCTCTGGCTTCCCGGAGGCACCGTGGTTTCAGACCTTCTGCCAGTTCGCCCAATACCGCTGCTTCAGACGCCAGTTCTATGGCAAGGTGGGGAGGGGGATTGGGACCGGGGAGGGGGGGAGTATCACTTGGGAGATGGAAGGGATGAGGAGGAAGGGAAGATAACACAGCAGAACTCGTGTTTCTCCCTCTCTCCTCTGCTCAGCGAATCCCGTGTCGGAGTTTGTCTCCTCCAAAAAACCTTCTCCTCCCAATGGAGCGACCTCATACTGTGGGCTCCTGGGCAAGGGGTGAAAGCTCACCTACGGGAAAAGGTATGGCTGCACTCAGCTGTGCTGGGCACCCCTGCTCACCTGCTGTTCTCCCGTAGCTACTCTTCCCCCCCAGCAGCCTTCTGGCTGGCCTCAGAAAGGTGCCTTCAGCTCCCCCTGTCCTGGTCTCTCCCCAGCTCCAGGGCAGGCTTCTCTCTCACCCGCTGATGCCCTGCTGCGCACCAACGTGGACACTCTCCTGAAGTATTCCTACACACTGTCGAGTCAGGAATTGCCACCAAGGAAACTACCCCCAGCCACGCCAGGGATGCCGAGACCCCCGCAGGACAGGGGGCTGCCTGTGCTCCCACTGACCCTGCCAGTCCCAGCTGCCCCTGCACCCTCGCCTCCCAGGCTAGGATCCCCTGCCCGGGCAGAGCAAGCCTGGGAGCAACGCCTGCAGAACAGCGTCTGGCAGCTGATCCACTTGGCCCTCTCCTTGGAGACATCCCTAGGCACCAAGGGCTCTTCTCCGGACTCCAGCATCAAGTCAGACCCAGGAAGCACATCAGGCAGTGCGAAGGAGGGGGTGCAGGAAACGCCCCCCCGTGGCAGGTGAGGGGAAGACCCATATCCCTGCCCAGCGGGGTGCCGCACGCCACCCGTGCAGGACTGTCCTCACACGCACCAGCTGGTAGACCCATGGCACTCATGCCCCTGCCCTGAGCAGCTGGTGAGTGCAGGCAGGCTTTCTGGAGCAAGCTGTCCCATACAGAGCAGGAGTACCCAGGGAGTCCCTCAGACACCTCCCACTCCAGCACAGAGTGAGCAGAGAGAGGATGACCCAGCACTGCTAGCGCCTGACAATGTTACTGTCCTTGTGTCCTGAGCGAAGTGCATTTAGGCCGGGCCTTAGCTGCAGGCAGGGCTTTATCCCATGCACGTCTATCCCCACACTGTGGTCATCTGCAGTGTGCAATCACCTCTGCACTCATCCTCCTCCCAACTCACGTCTCTGGGGGGGGTCTGGGTGACCTGCAGAAGTAGCTTCCTTGTGAACACAGGTCCTTGGGATGCTGGGGTAAACATGTGTCTCGCTGTGCTCCTCGTCTCTCTGCATGCAATGTAAAGCAGATGTTTCTTAAAACAGGCTGACCTGAGGAGCGCTCCGAGGAGCGCGCCATCCTTACCCAGGTAGAGCAAAAGCAGCTCCGGGCTAGGAAACAGAGCCAGGAGCACAGAGCCTTGCTCCTGGCTGTGCAGGACCACTACTTCTCCTCAAGCATGTGCACCTCTCTGCGCTCTGGATCTGTGCCTTGCTCTTCCTAGGGGGTTTCTGGTTGCCCATTCTGGCTTTGAAAGCAGCTGCATGCCAGTTCAGCACAGGGCCCTGCGACAGTCCAGCTTACTGCAATCCTTTTACATGCCCTTCTTAGTTCCTCTGGCCTAGGGATGCTTTAGGAGCTTGTCAAGCATCTTGAGCTCTTCTCAGCTGATCTGCCAGGATCCACTTGCCTCTGTGCTCAGGCAGCTGGGGCTGGTGAGCCCAAACAGAAAAGACCTGCAAAAGGATCTTATGTTTTCACTCAAATTTACTTTTTGAACCTGTAGTACTTTGTGGCTGAGGACCACTTGCTTTGACTGAGATGCAAAAATTATTTTGCTTGCCAAGAGCAAAAAATAAAGCTGTCTAGATGTGGTTTTCATAGAGAAGTCATTTTGATTTCACTCTGTGCTGGCTAGTGATGTTCCCGTAATTGTGCATGATTGCACATCTGTGGTTTCTATTAAAAACACTGCATACTACTACAGTTGAGCAAGAGATCCTACTTCTGCATGTAAAAATGAATTGCATCATGTTGTTAAAGCTGTAAATGTTCTCTTGCAAGGCTGTAACGTATGTCATCCTCCTTCCTAATATTGTAGGAGGCTTTTACTGCCTGGCAAATTTTTTCCGGTGTTATGTACTCTAAGGAAAAATTATGTTTCACTGAGGATATGTTCATTTTCCCTGCCTCTGAAGTTGAGCCTTGCTCCAATTTAGTTATATTGGGATTATTGAGGGACTGCTGTGATTGCCGATGACACTCGCTATTCTGCTGCAGAGTTTCTCAGAGACACTAATGCTGACTGTGTGTCTGTAACCTGGCAGCCAAGCCCCATCAATCATGCTAAGCAAAGCTTAAACTCAAGTGAGGATAAAAAGGCGAGATAGACTATGCCTGTTGGCTTTGCTGCTTGCCCCATCCTGCCTCCTCTCAAAGTGACTTCAAAGCATGACCTAAAAAAGGGGCAAAATGCTTTGAGGCATTTTCATTCCAGCAAGAGGAGCAGTGCTGGCTGGGACTGGTCAGTGTGCACAGGTGCCATTCAGCATCTGGTTTATCACAAGGTGCACACGGTTGTGACGGGCACTGAACACGGGGCTGCGTGTCTTCCCTGAGGTCTTATGTCCAGCGGGATATCCATCCCTTCTTGCTCACCCCTGCTTGCGGCAGCTGCTCCGGTAGCTCTACCAGCTTTCATGGTACCTGATGAAGGTAGCTGTGACCTTTAGAGAGAGACATGATGATAGTAGCAAAATAACAAGGAAAAGAATTGGCGGCACACTTTTGTGGTGTTTCTGCTACCAGTGAATCTTTATAGGAGAAAAAAAATATCTCTTATTGCATTTATTTTCAATTTTTAGTCCTTATCGTGCTTTCTGCCCCCTTGATTAAAGAGCTATTTATTTCCCAGTATTTCCTCTCCTCAAAGTTACCTATATGCCATGATTCAGTCTTGCAGTAAGCTGAACAGAGCTCCATAGCTCTCATGTTATAAAGCCTGCACAACTCATTTTCTGTGGCAATTTTCAGTGTCCCTTTAAAACATCCACACGCTCCAGCTCTGCGTGCACCATTCAGCGATGGGTTTCAGCAGTTGGGTATGCAGAAGGAGGTCAACCTCCCTTCCCTCCCCTGCTCTTCTGTTTGCACACAAGAATTGCATTTGCCCTTTTTCCCAGGGCTTCCCGCTGTTGCATTGTTTGTCCACTATGACCCCTACCACCCTTTCAGCATCACAGCTGTCCCGGATACAGACCCTGTCCTGTTGGCATTCGCACGCGAACGCTTGTGGTTTGCGTGAGCCCAGCTTCCCCAGCAAGGCTGAGCCGAGCCCTCCCAGTGGCTGCACCCTCCTACTGCTGCTTTACCCCTCCAAATAGTCCTTGTTGTGCTTACGTACTTCATTCCCAGTGGCTTTAATTTTAAGACCAGACCCTTCATTAAAAATAACTGTCCCCAGAAAAACACTCTTTGAATTATCATCACCTGTTAACAATTACTTTTTCTTTTTTACCCTGGGTCTGGTGGTGCTGGATGGGACCCGTTCCCCTGACACTTTTCAGCTGCTTTCAGGAACTATCTGTCACTTGGGGATGATGTACATGTGTCTTTTGGCTGTTCAGCAAGGCCAGGGCCCAATTTAGTGTCTCCGTATTGCTACTGTGCGCGCAGCTAGCTGTGAAAGGGGAGTCGTGACAAGGCAGGTTGTCTTCTCGCCACCAGGCCAGAAGAAGTTCAAGTGCTCCCAGGCTTTTGAGAATCTCAGAGCTGGGGGCTCTCAGTGTCCCAGGTGGGAAGAGGTAAGAGGCTGCAATATTGTGAAAGGAAAGATGTATTTACAAAAGACAAATTTTCCCATGCTTTGTCCCCCCCGACCCTTGGGCAGGTGTTACGTTCCTGTTCTCCCAATGGTTCCTGCATTGGGTTACCTGCTGGGCTTGATCTGCCAGGTACCTAGCCAGCCTGCCTGCCTTCTTGACATGCAGGCCAAGATCTCTTTTTCTTTCTGAAGCTGTTAAGAACAGCTTTTTCCTTAGTGGTTTTAGTTTCCTGAAGTAACCCACCTAAATCAGAAGTTACAAAGTGCTGGAAAGTTGCTGTTTGCTCCTTATCTTCTTTTCTGCTTGCCTCAGGCATTTGCTCCACCTCACACAGCCAGCCAATATCGGGGGACGTTCAGCAGCTGAAAGTTAATGGCCCAAATCTTTGTCATTACATCTAGGGAGAGGTGGATGGTGTTAACCAGCCCTCTTCAGAGATACCACTGAAGTAGGCTCTATGTGTGCCGCTCCATGTCCTGAGATGCTAAAGCAAGATAGGCTTTTGTCTGAAGTTTTCTCCTTTTGCCTTTGAGCAGTTACTGATCTTGACCCACAGGTTCTTCTTAATTACATTTTTTTACATTCCCTTTGAAACGTTGTCTCCCAGTACCTGTTAGGCTTTTTCCAGGGCAGCAGTTAGGACATCAATGTGCAGAGGTACTAAGCTGCGGAGGGATTTGCATTAGGAAATCACTTTAGACAGACCTATCAGTTCCCTTAGTGCATGGGGAAACTTCTGCACATCCGCAAACAGCTAGCAGTGTGTCAATGAGTGCAGGGGACCAGCAGCAGTGCTGTGCCGGGTCTGTGCCATTTGCCTGAAGTGCCTCTGTGATGGGACACAAAGCCCCAGTGCTGCCTAAGGCAGCAGCAGTGGGACGGACAGTGGCTGGATAGGCCAAACAGCAGTGCCAGGGCACTGGGAATCACCGGGAGAGGAACCAGGGACAGCCCCCCGCATCGTGAATTGCAGGTGCCTGCAAGCGAGGGAGGAGCCCAGGACCCATCCCTGGGTCTGGTGATGCAGGGTGGGACCTGTTCCCCTGACACTTCTCGGCTGCTTTCAGGAGCTAGCTGTCACTTGGGGATTGTGTAGAAGTATCTCGCTCACCCAGAGGTGGTAAACCAAATCATAAATTTGCAATCATGAGGCCAGAAGCCTTGCAGTAGAGATGGAGAACAGAGATAGAGGAGGAAATGGATGTGACAGAGAGAGCAACAGAATTTCTTGGTAACCTCAGGCTGACGGCATGACCTAGTTTCCTGGGTGGGTGAGTGGAAGTTATGGACACAGTTCATGTGCATCTGCATACTTGGCCAACAGCAAAGTGTCAGTAGGTGGTGCGTAGGGATGAGAGGCTTTCTGATCTGCATGAGCCAATCATATCAAATATGGTCTATAAATCTAAAGTTTGCCATGCAGCAGAGGCTCCTACCCGCGTCTGACTTTGCGTCTGTTCTGAACAAGTAGGTCATCAACACTCAGCAGATGTTTTATCGCTACTTATGAGCTACTTATGGAAGCACTCACTCTTTTTAGAAAAGACTGGAGCTGAGTTCCCTTTTACTGCCCCTTTTGCCTGTAATCCTCTATTTGCATCTTGTTCAGGCTGCACTTCTTGGACCAGCACGTGCGTTGGAGAAAGCAAAGGCTGTTAAACCCATTTATTAGCAGTTGCTTTCTAAGCCTCAGGTTGTTATTTATTTGCTTTTTTTAAAAAAGTACAGCAAGCTGGACAGTTTTCTTCTTTTTTCTACCTTGGTGATGAAAACACGAGAGCTATTCATATCATTTTTAATGACTGTTAATGTGCCTCTCACTTTAGTGGCTTGATCATCCTGATGTGATGAAGAAGCAATCAAACCACAATGTGCCACTGGAATAACAAGCAAGTAGTGGAACAATAGCCAATAATGACATATTTGTGGATAAATTATTTCAGATAAGTTTTAAGAATAATATCAGAGTCATTAATTGAAATTTGTGAGTCCCATCAAGATGACCCAGCCAGTTTACCAAATCTTGAAGGCAAAGATCCAACTGTGCCTAAGCATCTGAGTGGTGGCAGGGACTCCCTTCGGCTGTCACAGATTTATCAGCAAAGTGGACCAAACACTTGTTCTCCTGGGCTACAACTGCTTAAGAGAGAAATTGTCAGTGTTAGGTAATCCCCACACAAAGAGCAATCCTTTACGGAAGAGAAATGCTAGGTGTGCCTTGGGGGCTGTCACTGGTTCTTCTCTCAGCGATGTCCAGCTTCCAGTCACAGAACAATGCTGAGAGGGTTGAATTGAACAACCTTGGACAAGATTTTCAAGTGGGATGAGCACAGACTTTTTGCTCTAAATTTAAAATTTCCTGTTCTTCTTGATATCCTAAATGGCCTGAATGTTTGCAGAGAAAGCAAAAAAAACAAAAATAAAAAGGATCATATGGAGCCATAGGATGGAGGAGTGGACATAAAGGATCTTACAGGTTCTGGAAGTGCTCTCTGCAGCGTAGGTGGGCTTTGTTTCTCTTTTTTACTGGCATATTTTAATTCTTTCCAACTTTGCCTGAAAGAGTTGGTATCTGTCACTGCTGTCCTCAGTTTGCATTCTTTTGTCCTCTCTGAACTCGGACCTTCCCTCCACAAACCTCTGACCAGGTGGGTCACACTGTGGTGCATCATAGGAAAAGATGCACAGGCTTGCAATATGTAGATTTCCAGGTTTTCAGCTGTCCTCAGTTTTTCAGTGGGTGTGTTTGATGTGCTGTGGGTCGGCACCACAGTGATTTTTTCACATGTCTGTATCCACAGAACACCATTTGCAGGCTGTCCACAACAACACAGGACAGTGTGTTGAATGAACATCTTAGCTTGCCTCGATGCAGGCTAGAGCAGCATCTGCTACACCGTGACAAAACAAGTTTGACTGTAATGTCTAAAAAAAAATCTAGCACTCATTATATTTTCTGTGACTAAGATTTTCCAGGTTCTCTTGTAGTATCTAAGTGAGAGAGACACCTTCAGAGGTCCTGACATGCTCATTTGCTGCTGGTTAGTGTGAACTGTTGGGGTACAGGATCACTTGTTTCTAACCCGCTGCAAGTGCAGAGCACATGATACGAGCTCCTTCATCCACGGTGTGTGGCAGGGCCCAGGGATCTATTAAGGAGGTGCACAAAACTTATTCCTATTAGTAGCCCTAATGCTCACCCACATTCTCCTATGTGAGTGCACACCCAAACCCAGTGCGAATGCCAAGCATCCGTGTGTTCCTGTGCATACGGTGTATGCCTCTCACATGTCCATGGATCTGTGAACACCAGTCACTCCTTACAGCTTGATTTCTTCACACGCCACATAATCGCAAGAGCTTAATGGCGGGGAGATTGAGCTCTTTTAGCCTTCAGTCCTGGCAGTTACTCTGATCCTCACCCTAGCCTTCCTGCTCAGCACAGGACGTGGAGCCATGCCTGGTGAGCCCTGAAGGAAAAACAGTATCGTGTGGCTGAGCTACAGACCCTTCTCCTAAAAGAAGTTGGGGATATCTTTTTGAAGTCTCCAAGCTGTGGAGAAACCACCCCATCAGCTGCTCCTGTGCTAAATACCCTTCATGTCGGGAACATGCAGCTAATTCCTGGTTTGAATGGATCTCACCCCAAATTCCAATCACCAAAAGTCATTACTCTCCCATCTGCTGACGAAGAGAGCCTTCCAGCTGATCCCCATCTTGGTAAAAGTACAGACTGACTGAGTGGCCACACACTAGTGCCTTTGCTCAGCTAAGTAAAGGTTCTTCAGTTTCTTGCTCCAGGTGAAAGTTTTCCAGGCCTTAGGAAATCTCATCTTCATGACCGTCCTCCAGGTTCTCCACCTCTTTTTTTATTTTTTAAGGCTAATCTGAAGGTCTTCAAGAAGTTTCAGCTATTCTTAGGAAAACTTCTCCATACAGGTTAGCCCATGCATGGATTTTAAGAGCATTTTAACATAAGCAATTGCTGCTCTTGTCTTTTCTTAATTTCTGCCAGATCAAAGTTTATTTATTTATCATTGATTTTGTTTCCAGACACAGAAGACAAATATTTAATGAGCATTTTTACCTCTTCTGCATCATTGCTGATAATTCATACCATCCCTGACTAATAACAATTCTGTACCATATGTACAATTTCTTCTGTTCCTAAGAGATGTAAAATATTCTTATTGTCCTTGTCCCACTGTCCTTAAATTTTCTACCTCTAGCTTCCCATGTCAGTTTGGATGAACAGTTAATTCATTGTTACCAATTTTTTCCACTTTCCATCAAATACATTGGCTCAAGCAGGAGGGAGGCTTAATAAGTTATATACTCCAGACCCAAATGGGGCTGCCCCATGGTCAACACTCAGCAGACCTCTCACAAACACCTCCTTGCTGTGCACTCAGATGGGCAAAGCTAGGCAGCAGCTGCTGCAGGGCCCCTGGGAAAGTTCCTCAAGCTGTGCTCCTCGTCCAGTCCCTCTCACGGGCTCCCGAATGCACACACACACACACCCTGCCCCGTAGACTCTGTACAGGCACATACAGACTGCAGACACCGCCGTCCCTCTGTGCAGTCGGCTGAGAGTCCAAGGTTTCTTTGGGAAAGGTTTTTTGCTATGCTTTGGGGTTGTTTTCCCCCCTTTCAGTTTTTAACTAAAGGTTTGTCTCTTCAGCTTGTGACAAGAGATGAGACTTGACTTTCTCCATCCCTTTCTCTGTGAGCCTTTTAGCCCTGAAGAAGGACGAGGCAGTGATGATCCTGTGCTATGCAATGCTGGAGGGAAACTGTCTCTCATCGGTGGTCACCCAGGCCTGGAAGGAGATGGAAGAAAGAGTCCTTGGGTTCGGAGATTCGGTAAAGACACTGATGTCCACCTTTGACCCCACTGTGTGCAGGGGTCCCTGCAGTGCTGACCACAATGCTTCGGTGGCCAGAGCTCATCAGCACTGTCCTTTCAGGTGCCACCTCCTGGGAGAAGCTGACCTGGGTGACCAGGGAGGCAAGCTCCAAGACAGGGATATGGGACCTCCTCAGTCTCCTTTTTCGCCGCCTGACCTCCTTGTTGCATCCACCCTAGGTGTGTGACAGCCTCGGGCGGCGTCACATGGACCTGTGCCCTAACTGCGCTTTCTGCTCGTTGAAGAGGGAGCAGTGTCAGAACACCAAAAACCTGAACCGTGTTCACTGCAAGACAGGGAGCTTCATCACCTACATCAACTCTCAGACCTCAGCCCAGTACCAGGCTGCAGGCAACAAGGTACTGAGCATGCTGCATCTCCAGCCAGTCTCTGAGGAGAAGCCTGGACTGGGTGGTGGGGAAGGGGAGGAAGAAGCACGGCTCTCTTTACCCCACCCCTTTGCAGACCAACTCTCCAGAGACCTCACAGTACTATGGTATGGAGGTTTTCAGAGGGCTGAGGGCGGAGTACTGGTGCAGCCGGATGGCCACCCATGGCTGTGAGGACCCTCGTGTGACCCTCTGGCTGAAGGCAGAGTACACCACCTTCCAAGATGGAGATGCCCCAAGCCAGGTTGGTGCCCGGTGGGTGCTCCCATCCCTCCTTCTCCTCTTCTTTCTCTGGCCTTCATTCCCGTCTCCCCAGATCTGCGACTCAGATGGAGTTCAGCACCCCAGCTACTGCGCGTTCAAGAGCCACCAGTGTCTGCAGCAAAGCCTCTACAACCAGAAGGTGAGAAGCAGCCTGCACTGCCCTTTACACAGCCTTCTCCTCCATGGCTGGTCCCTCCACAGCCAGCCCCAAGTCCCTGCAGGACTCACTGGCCCACTGCTTGTCCCTCCAGTAGGACACACTTGGATGTGTTTGGAGGGGGTGACAAATAGTGACCCGAGCACAGCTGGCATGTAATTGAGGCAGTGGGATTTGCACAGATGCTGTAAGAGATGGCAGCAGAGACAGCCACTAATGTCAAGACAGAAGAGCTGTGGGGAGCCTCCCACCCATCGGGGTATCCCTGTATATCCCTGCAGGGGAGGGTCTCCACCATCTACTAGGTGCTTCCTAGGTGGTAACAAAAAACAGAAACACCAAAGCAGGACAGAGGACTAGCCTGTATCTTAGGAAATATACAGTTCAGCTCTCATTCTCTCCCTCCTGCTTCCCAGCTGGTTCTCCCCTCTTCCCTCTGGTGCCCCCATCATCCCAGCCTCCAGATGCCAGCCATCATGGGGGTCTTCTTTCCCTGGGGGAAGGATGGGCAGTGGTATCAGTCCTATGAACTCAGGCTCTCCTTGCAGGTGTCTCGCCGCAGCTGCCACAGAAACAGGACGTACCGGGTGCTGAGTGAGAAGGAGGGAGAGGAGGAGGTGCGGCTGTGGCACCAGAGGTTCCTCAGCCTCACCAAGGGGTGATGCATGGTATCAGGGGGATGTGTGGGATGCGCAGGGCTCCAGAGCAGGCTCTCTGGGGCTGTGGTGGGGCAGAGAGCCTAGATAGACTGGGACAGCTCTTCCCAGACCCCTTGCTGGCCAGCCAGTTCATCATGGCCAAATCTCCCTCTCCGAGCACCTGCTCTACACTGTCGGCAGTGGCACACCAGGAGGGGAGCCTCACTCAACAGAGTTTCACTGTGGCGCCTCCTGGAACTCCTCCTGAAAACATTTTCTCCAGCTGAGCATCGGAGGAGGCATCAGCCCTGGGAACCTGGATTTAGAGCCACTGGCCCAAGTGTCCTTGTCTGAAGTCCCCAGCCACCTCTTGCCTCCCTCGCCCTGCAGGCCTATACCAGTCAGTAGTTCTCCCAAGGAAGAGTCTTATTGTATAAAGAGCCCATTCGTCCCACAAACCTAATCTGCTCCCTTCTCTCTGCTGCCGCCGCTCTATTACACCCCTCAGTGACCCCTCTCACATCCAAGGTGGGTCCCTGCTCCCCGCTGCTCCGCTCCCCAGTGTTTCTTGCTCATTGCAGCCTGTGTGGCACGAGGACTCCAGCGTGGCCTTGTCCCCTCCCAGCCCACAGGAGGGAGCAGAGCCAGGTACCCTCCAGGTTCCAAATGCAGCACGTGAGGAAGGAGCTGACGTATGCACTTTGCTTTCCATTGCAGCTGGTTTATTTCTAAAGTTTAAGGGTTTATTGGGCCTGTGTCCTCCAACCCTCCATCCGGAAAAACAATTCAAACCACAGAAAGCCCAATGAAGCTGGTGAGAGGGTGCTGGGTGAGGAGCACACAGGAGCTGATGGCACCCCCAGTGCCAGGGGCTGCCCTCTGGCAGGACAGCAAAACCCCACGTCTCCTCCGTTCCCTTTCAGGCTCACCGGCCCCTCTCCCCCCCCTCGGCCGGGGGGGGGGGGAAGCCCCTGCCGCAGCACAAGAGCTCACAGCCGTCCATGGCCGGGGATGTCCGGTTGCACTGGCGGCCAGAGGTGCCAAAGACCCCGCGCTGGGGATCCCGGTCGCAGAAGTCTGGGCTGGCCAACAGGGAGACCCGGTCGTGAGCCGGGTAG
>NW_008824032.1:1229412-1231402 GCF_000699105.1 Pygoscelis adeliae
GGAAGCCCCTGCCGCAGCACAAGAGCTCACAGCCGTCCATGGCCGGGGATGTCCGGTTGCACTGGCGGCCAGAGGTGCCAAAGACCCCGCGCTGGGGATCCCGGTCGCAGAAGTCTGGGCTGGCCAACAGGTAGACCAGGTCGTGAGCCGTGTAGGGCTTGAAGCGAGAGCTCTTGGTTGGGCACCACTTGCGGGAACCAACCCGCTTGGGGTGAACCTCCGTTGCCCCCTCGAACTTTTCCTTGAGGATGTTGCCCGCCCTGCGGAAGGGGGGCATGACCTTCCAGCATGTGCGCACCTCGCAGGAGCCCGACACACCATGGCACTTGCACTCCACCTTCATGTGGGCCAGGAGAGCCTGGGGAGCAGGAGGCAGCTGCCAGCCAGTCCTGGGACACCCTGCCCTACACTTCCCATGCCTGTGAGCCCCCCAGCAGCCACTGTTCCCCAACACACCTCCCATGGGGCTGGAGGGTAGGATCAGCCGAAGGGAAGGGAAGGGAGCAAAAAAGTCTTTTTAAGCCAAGCCAATATGAAACATAAGGGGATCCACTCTGTGGGAAACAGGCTGGCTTGGGTCTGTAAGAGAAATCCCTGAGGCAGGTGAAGCGACAGGGACCTGCTCTGACCCCACGGGCCATGGGGAGGGGAACAGATCCGCCCAGAGCCAGAGGATGCTCAAGGGACCAGATCTGACAGTGGCCTCTACAGAGGATGGTGTCTTTGCTCAGGAGGGACTGGAGGGGCAGGGAAGGCCTTCAGAGCAGAGCGGGGAAACTCATTTCCTTTGCAGAAAAGGCCAAAGAAGGTAAATCACAGGTGGGCTCACTGAGGAAAAGGAGACTGCGTAGGGGCAGGTAGGGAAGGCTGGGACCCCCCTCTGTGCAGGCGAGGAGCTAGCTCAGTGTGAGCAGCGCAGTGCTGGGCTGAGGAAAGGCAGCAGGATGCAGACCCCCTCTGGGAGCTCATGGCTGCCCCAAATTGCTCCTCAGGGTAAGGGGGCTGCACCGAGCTCCACCCAGCCAGGGAGAAGCCCTGAAGCTGGGCTTGCTTCGCAGCCCCTGTTCCTGCCCTTACCTTCCTCCCAGCCTCGTTGTTGTGCAGGTTCATGAGCGCTCGGCTGGAGAGGATGCCACGGCTCCTCTCAGGGTTGTCTACGAAGGCTTGAGAAAAGGCAATCCCATAAGACAGGTTATCAGAGCAGCCTGACCATTGGAAACCTGCAGCAGGAAAGCAGCCATGAGATGAAGAAGGAGAAGCCCTGGGAGGAGGTCCCAAAGGGCTGAGGGCCATGGACAAGGCAGGTGCCTCCTCCCCCGGTGAGGGTCTCCCCCATGGATCTTCTCCTCTGCCACCCCCTCCCTGCCACCGGCCTCCTCCTTCACCTTCGGGGCTGACTCCTCGGATCTTGCGGTCGCAGCCACACTTCTCCAGCTCCCCACGGCTGCAGGCACGAGTCACAGCAAAGGCAACGCCGGCGGCAGAGATGGCATGGATGAAAGCAGATTCCCGCGTGCCTGCAGTGGGGCGAGAAATGGCACCAGTCTGCAGAGGGGGAAGGCACTGATGGGACAGGGGGGTGGGAAAAGAGGCTATGACTGCATGCAGGAAGGATGCATTCAGGTGGAGACTGCTCAGGAGAAATCACTGTCAGGATGTTCAACCAGTGTTGCTGTTCCTGAGGCCTGGAGCCAGTAAGGGAGATGGCTCTGTGGAGTCCTTCTGGCTGAGCGCCCTCAACTTGGCACCCTCAATTCCTGGGCTGGGTGTCCCACTGAGAGAGAAAACTCAGCAGCCCCCAAGCAAAGTGAAAGGGGAGCTGTGGTGGGGGACACCAGAGGCTGAGCCTCCCACGTAGAGGGGTTTGTCAGGGAAGACCCTGCCACCTTGTCTCTAGGAGCCAGAGACCCTGCTCATAGCTCCCTGTATGGCTCCTCCCATGCCAACACATGCAAAATCTGTTCCGTGCTGTTTTGGGGCAGATCCTTTT
>NW_008824032.1:1231515-1237436 GCF_000699105.1 Pygoscelis adeliae
TGAAGAGCCCATGCGTCCCACAACACTAATCTGCGCCCTTCTCTCAGCTGCCGCCGCTCTATTACACCCCTCAGTGACCCCTCTCACATCCAAGGTGGGTCCCTGCTCCCCGCTGCTCCGCTCCCCAGTGTTTCTTGCTCATTGCAGCCTGTGTGGCACGAGGACTCCAGCGTGGCCTTGTCCCCTCCCAGCCCACAGGAGGGAGCAGAGCCAGGTACCCTCCAGGTTCCAAATGCAGCACGTGAGGAAGGAGCTGACGTATGCACTTTGCTTTCCATTGCAGCTGGTTTATTTCTAAAGTTTAAGGGTTTATTGGGCCTGTGTCCTCCAACCCTCCATCCGGAAAAACAATTCAAACCACAGAAAGCCCAATGAAGCTGGTGAGAGGGTGCTGGGTGAGGAGCACACAGGAGCTGATGGCACCCCCAGTGCCAGGGGCTGCCCTCTGGCAGGACCGCAACCCCCCCCGTCTCCCCCGTTCCCTTTCAGGCTGTGTGTCTCCCCCACACCTTCCACTGCATCCCTGTGTCTCTCCCCGGGCTGTCCTCTCTCCGACTGCCTTGCAGTTCCCCTGGCAGCCTCCCGCCACCCCAGCACGCTCCCCCTCAGCGGCAGCTGTGCACCTCCACCAGGTGCCGGCACTGCTTGCACTTGACGGAGCAGCACCAGCGAAACTTGCAGCTGCACCGCTCCACCACCTCTGCCTGGGACGTGTGGAAGCCCCTGCCGCAGCACAAGAGCTCACAGCCGTCCATGGCCGGGGATGTCCGGTTGCACTGGCGGCCAGAGGTGCCAAAGACCCCGCGCTGGGGATCCCGGTCGCAGAAGTCTGGGCTGGCCAACAGGTAGACCAGGTCGTGAGCCGTGTAGGGCTTGAAGCGAGAGCTCTTGGGCACCAGGAGCTTGCGGGAACCAACCCGCTTGGGGTGAACCTCCGTTGCCCCCTCGAACTTTTCCTTGAGGATGTTGCCCACCTTGCGGAAGGGGGGCATGACCTTCCAGCATGTGCGCACCTCGCAGGAGCCCGACACACCATGGCACTTGCACTCCACCTTCATGTGGGCCAGGAGAGCCTGGGGAGCAGGAGGCAGCTGCCAGCCAGTCCTGGGACACCCTGCCCTACACTTCCCATGCCTGTGAGCCCCCCAGCAGCCACTGTTCCCCAACACACCTCCCATGGGGCTGGAGGGCAGGATCAGCCGAAGGGAAGGGAAGGGAGCAAAAAAGTCTTTTTAAGCCAAGCCAATATGAAACATAAGGGGATCCACTCTGTGGGAAACAGGCTGGCTTGGGTCTGTAAGAGAAATCCCTGAGGCAGGTGAAGCGACAGGGACCTGCTCTGACCCCACGGGCCATGGGGAGGGGAACAGATCCGCCCAGAGCCAGAGGATGCTCAAGGGACCAGATCTGACAGTGGCCTCTACAGAGGATGGTGTCTTTGCTCAGGAGGGACTGGAGGGGCAGGGAAGGCCTTCAGAGCAGAGCGGGGAAACTCATTTCCTTTGCAGAAAAGGCCAAAGAAGGTAAATCACAGGTGGGCTCACTGAGGAAAAGGAGACTGCGTAGGGGCAGGTAGGGAAGGCTGGGACCCCCCTCTGTGCAGGCGAGGAGCTAGCTCAGTGTGAGCAGCGCAGTGCTGGGCTGAGGAAAGGCAGCAGGATGCAGACCCCCTCTGGGAGCTCATGGCTGCCCCAAATTGCTCCTCAGGGTAAGGGGGCTGCACCGAGCTCCACCCAGCCAGGGAGAAGCCCTGAAGCTGGGCTTGCTTCGCAGCCCCTGTTCCTGCCCTTACCTTCCTCCCAGCCTCGTTGTTGTGCAGGTTCATGAGTGCTCGGCTGGAGGAGATGCCACGGCTCCTCTCAGGGTTGTCTACGAAGGCTTGAGAAAAGGCAATCCCATAAGACAGGTTATCAGAGCAGCCTGACCATTGGAAACCTGCAGCAGGAAAGCAGCCATGAGATGAAGAAGGAGAAGCCCTGGGAGGAGGTCCCAAAGGGCTGAGGGCCATGGACAAGGCAGGTGCCTCCTCCCCCGGTGAGGGTCTCCCCCATGGATCTTCTCCTCTGCCACCCCCTCCCTGCCACCGGCCTCCTCCTTCACCTTCGGGGCTGACTCCTCGGATCTTGCGGTCGCAGCCACACTTCTCCAGCTCCCCACGGCTGCAGGCACGAGTCACAGCAAAGGCAACGCCGGCGGCAGAGATGGCATGGATGAAAGCAGATTCCCGCGTGCCTGCAGTGGGGCGAGAAATGGCACCAGTCTGCAGAGGGGGAAGGCACTGATGGGACAGGGGGGTGGGAAAAGAGGCTATGACTGCATGCAGGAAGGATGCATTCAGGTGGAGACTGCTCAGGAGAAATCACTGTCAGGATGTTCAACCAGTGTTGCTGTTCCTGAGGCCTGGAGCCAGTAAGGGAGATGGCTCTGTGGAGTCCTTCTGGCTGAGCGCCCTCAACTTGGCACCCTCAATTCCTGGGCTGGGTGTCCCACTGAGAGAGAAAACTCAGCAGCCCCCAAGCAAAGTGAAAGGGGAGCTGTGGTGGGGGACACCAGAGGCTGAGCCTCCCACGTAGAGGGGTTTGTCAGGGAAGACCCTGCCACCTTGTCTCTAGGAGCCAGAGACCCTGCTCATAGCTCCCTGTATGGCTCCTCCCATGCCAACACATGCAAAATCTGTTCCGTGCTGTTTTGGGGCAGATCCTTTTTCCCTGGCCTGCAACAAAAAGGGACTGCAGCTTCAGAGAAAAAGGTTTTATTTGAGCTGCTACTCCAAAGGGCTGGGCTGGTGGCAGGGTAGGGGAGAAGATCTACCAGTCTGCAGAGCTGGTACCCAGAATGGTCCAGATGGGACCGAAAAGCCAAGCCTGGCTGAATGAGGAAAAAGTTTAGCCAGAATATTAATATTTGAAACAGCATGTGCATTTGGTTCAGTTTGCTCTCTGTTGACATCTATGTTAGCATGCTGTCGTGGTTTAACCTCAGTTGGCAACTGAGCACCCCGCAGCCACTCGCTCACTCCCCCCCAGTGGGATGGGGGAGAGAATCGGAAGGGTAAAAGTGAGAAAACTCATGGGTTGAGATAAAAACGGTTTAATAGGTAAAGCAAAAGCTGCGCACGCAAGCAAAGCCAAACAAGGAATTCATTCACTACTTCCCATGGGCAGGCAGGTGTTCAGCCATCTCCAGGAAAGCAGGGCTCCATCACGTGTAACAGTTACTTGGGAAGACAAACACCATCACTCCAAACGTCCCCCCCTTCCTTCTTCTTCCCCCAGCTTTATATACTGAGCATGATGTCATATGGTATGGAATATCCCTTTGGCCAGTTTGGGTCAGCTGTCCTGGCTGTGCCCCCTCCCAGCTTCTTGTGCACCCCCAGCCTTCTCAGTCGATAGAGCACGAGAAGCTGAAAAGTCCTTGACTAGCCTAAGCACTACCTAGCAACAACTAAAACATCGGTGTGCTATCAACATTGTTCTCACCCTAAATCCAAAACACAGCACTGTACCAGCTACTAGGAAGGAAATTAACTCTATCCCTGCCGAAAACAGGACATGCCATTACATAGATTCCAGAGGATTTTGAAAGAAATTACATTCTCACAACTGAAAAGGAAATATAATTCAGGGAACAACACACTTAATATGGATCAAGATCTTTTAAGGTCAGCTCCTCACTGCTCTGGTAACTGGGGTGCTTAGTTTCTCCTCATGCGTTAGTTCTGTGATCTCTAAAATGAGGACAATTGTCTTATTATTCTTCTGCTGTGTTAACAATATCCGATAAGCACTATCTAACAATGAAAGTGCTGTTTGTGATACTGTTTAGTTGCTGTTAGCCAAGCGTTTCTTGAATTTAGCAGATATTCGTCAGGGCCAGGGCCATTTTGGGTTGAAATATATTGGTGTTTAAACAGTACTGAGAGAGTCTAATTCTAAAGCTCAAATAGGATACAAGCTCTCCTAGCGCTTATGTTGTAGGTGTGTATTTTTCTGTTACTGGTTATGTAAAATTTTTGGAGCTGCTTAGTTTGAAGGGAGATTGCTCAAATTATACTTTAAAAAGGTTTATTTTTGAATTTTTGAAAGAAGCAATAAAATCAGGCAATAAAATATATTCCTGGTATTGATAGATATCTATTAATTTTTATATTGCAGTTCCTGATAGCACTGTTCAAAGGGCACAAATTGAGAATGCAACAAAAACCTTGTGCCCCCCCAGCCTTCTCAGTCGATAGAGCACGAGAAGCTGAAAAGTCCTTGACTAGCCTAAGCACTACCTAGCAACAACTAAAACATCGGTGTGCTATCAACATTGTTCTCACCCTAAATCCAAAACACAGCACTGTACCAGCTACTAGGAAGGAAATTAACTCTATCCCTGCCGAAATCAGGACACATGCGGAGGAAGGCACTGGCCACTCTGGGGCTGGGCCCAGTGTGACACTTGCACACTAGCTCAGCAAAGGCTGATGTGTCAAGGAAACCCCGTGGGCATACTGAAAGGACCCCATGCCAGCTCTGCCTGTGCCACCTCCCCCTCACTGACCTTGGATGGCGACCTTGCCAAAGACCTGCAGCCCCTGCAGGGTGGAGCAGTTCCACCGGCGAGAGTGAAACTGGTGCTGGCACTCCTCAACAGCCAGCTCCGCACCTCGCTTCACCGCATCCATGGCTTCCACCTGCCGCCGGCAAACACGGACCTGCTCTTCTACCAGCCCCATCAGACCCTCGCAGCCACCGGGGTTCCGGAGGACTGCCTGCAGAGAAGGCTGCTTGGCCAGGTACCTGTGGGGCAGGGGAGAGATTCAGTCACAGATGGGCTAGAGTCAGGGCCATGTCTGTGGGGGACTAGCCCTCTATAACCTTATTTTAGAGCAGAAATGGGGCAGGAAAGGGGATGTGCCGCCTCTTGTCTGTGTTGAATTCAACATTCCTGGTCTGCGCCTCTTCAGCTTCACTGTCCCTCTCCCTTCATGCTCCCAGAGATGCCCTGCCTAATGTGCTGCCTTTGGGTTGCCCAGGTTCCTTCTTCCACCCTTTTCTCATAGATCTGCCTGTTTCCTTGGGAGACAGCACCTCCCCAGGTGACTTTCCAATCCAGACAGTACAAGTGCAAAGCATACTTACAGCCAGGTCACAGCAAGGACATGCTGCACGGGGATCAGCACCACGTACAGCCACGCCATCTCCATCCTGTCCCCGGCAAAACTCCACCTTCATCCACAGTGCAGCAGCTGCCCGAATCCCCTCCTGTGACTTCCCACTGCCTCTGCCTGACAGTCACTCACACAGCAGCTCCGGCAAGCACTGCAAAGCACGGGTAGCCCCTGGCTTGGGCAATGACCATGGGCTGCCCTGGTGTGCCTGCCAGCATCGGAGACCTGGTGGCCCACAGAAACCTGGCAGGGTTGGCCCTGCGAGGGCGTCCACGCTGGTGCTGTTCCCTACCTACAGCTCGGGCAGCATCGTGGGAGAGCTCTGAACTAGGGCGCTGGGGTAGGCATCTGTCGGACGGAGCTCACACGGCTGGGGACAGCATCAGTGTCAGACCCCCAGTTTCTGCCGTCCCGTCAGTAGACGATCTGGTTGTCTTCCTCTGCAGTCAAGTCACTTCATCGGCAGAAAGCAGCCCAAGACCCAGAGCCTTCCACACAAGAAAAACCTGGCAGCACCAAGCAGCTGTCTCTAGACCCACCAGCTCGTCATCGCTTTGTCACCAAGCCCTTTGGGGAGCCGGAGAGTTTCCTTGCAGTGACAGCTCATGCGAGCAGACAGAGGAAGACCTGCTGCCTCCCTCATCCCCAGCCGCTGTCCTTGAGGACCCTCCCTCATCTGCCTCCTCCAGGCTGGAGATTCTTCTTTTCTACCCTGCAACCCCCATAGCTACGGCAAACAGACACAGCCTGGCTGCTCCCTGGG